>NC_136058.1:334607476-335029976 GCF_964261635.1 Lissotriton helveticus | reverse complement strand
ATTGTTGGGTTGAGTTAAACTGTGGTGCATCTTGAACATTGTAGTACCATATATACTTACCCATGTTTTCTTCTGTTGCAGGTTTCACAGCCAGAACCCCATACATTTAAAGAGGCGCACATGAGTGCAGGCAGAAGAGGTAATTGTTGGGTTGAGTTAAACTGTGGTGCATCTTGAACATTGTGGTACCATATATACTTACCCATGTTTTCTTCTGTTGCAGGTTTCACAGCCAGAACCCCATACATTTAAAGAGGCGCACGTGAGTGCAGGCAGAAGAGGTAATTGTTGGGTTGAGTTAAACTGTGTTGCATCTTGAACATTGTAGTACCATATATACTTACCCATGTTTTCTTCTGTCGCAGGTTTCACAGCCAGAACCCCATACATTTAAAGAGGCGCACATGAGTGCAGGCAGAAGAGGTAATTGTTGGGTTGAGCTAAACTGTGGTGCATCTTGAACATTGTAGTACCATATATACTTACCCATGTTTTCTTCTGTTGCAGGTTTCACAGCCAGAACCCCATACATTTAAAGAGGCGCACGTGAGTGCAGGCAGAAGAGGTAATTGTTGGGTTGAGTTAAACTGTGGTGCATCTTGAACATTGTAGTACCATATATACTTACCCATGTTTTCTTCTGTTGCAGGTTTCTCAACTAGAACCCCAGACATTTAAAGAGGCGCACGTGAGTGCAGGCAGAAGATGTAATTGTTGGGTTGAGTTAAACTGTGGTGCGTCTTGAACATTGTAGTACCATATATACTTACCCATGTTTTCTTCTGTTGCAGGTTCCACAGCCAGAACCCCATATATTTAAAGAGGCGCACGTGAGTGCAAGCAGAAGAGGTAATTGTTGGGTTGAGTTAAACTGTGGTGCATCTTGAACATTGTAGTATAACAGTTTGCATTCATGAGCTAGGCGTCAACGTAAGCCATGTTTCCTTATTTTGCAGGCTTTGTGGGACAGCAGGCTCAAACCGGCGGGTACGGAAATGTTCAAGTGCAAAGCTGTAACTTCGGGAGAGTGCTGTGCTTCACCACAAATGAAGAAATGTTGCCTTGTATTCAAGGAAGAGTGGATGAAGGAAATTGTGGAGGCTGAGACAAGGAAGTCACGAAGCAAGGTCCGCATGCAACTCGGGGAACTATTTCAATACAGTCCAGATGTGGGCTTGATTTGCAAAGCATGTGCCGAAGCCAAGATTGTTGGGGACTTTTCCACAGGGAAGAAATGGAGTGATCGCTGGAAACTGGACTACATGAAATGCCATCTACTTAGCAAAGTACACGAGTCTGCCATGGTGATATTGAGAAACAGAAGTGCTGCTGCCAGGTTTGGTTTTGGAGTACGGGCAATGCTGACAGAAACTGCCACAGACAAAGCAAATAGAATGGAAGTAGTTAAACACCAAAGATCTATGCCTGAGGAGATAAAGATTCTCATCAACAACGTGTTGCTGGCAGTCAAGATGAACACTTCAATGTTATCTGTACAAGACATCCATGACCACTTAGCTTTGTATGTGAAGATACCAGACAGCTGGAGGAGCAAGAACTATGCCTTTGAGTTCCTTGAGGCCATCAATAGCGTGATACACTGTGAAGCTATGACAGAACTTCGGCAAGCTTTGTATCACACCTTGATAATTGATGAGAGCACAGATATTTCTGTTACAAAAATGCTCATCCTGTACTTCAAGTTCCGACCTGTAACATCAACTGAGCATAAAACGCAGTTTGGGGGCATAGTGAAGCTGACTAGCTGTAATGCTGAGGCTATCACTACTGCCGTGAAAGAATTCTACACTGCCAATGAACTGGACCTCATGAAAATGGTCATGTTCACATCTGATGGTGCATCTGTGATGCTGGGGAAGAATAATGGAGTAGCTACTCGCCTTAAACAATCCATTCCTCATCTAGTTGAGCAGCATTGTGTCGCCCATCGAGAAGATTTGGGAGTTGATGATGCCTGGAAGAGGGTTCCAATGATTAAAGAGATGGGGTTCCAATGATTTGCATTGAGGACTGTCTACACTGTGTTCTCCAGATCTCCTGCAAGGATGTCCAAGCTGGATGAAATTGCATCGGTCACTGAATGTGAAGTTGTCTCTTTTCGACCACTGAATGAAGTCCGGTGGTTTTCAAGGCAGTTTGCTGTTGGTGCACTAATTCGTAATTACGAAACTGTTCTTAAGTACTTTGAGCACGAGAAAGTTGAGGAGAATGATCCAATTGCTAAATATTGTTATAAAAAGCTATCGGACTCCAACTACTATATTTCCCTTGCAGTACTTAATGACATTCTGGGTGAATTTGCATCTTTGTGCAAACTATTCCAAAAAAGTTCTTTAACTACTGTTGAAGCCGTACAGTATGCAAGAGCAAAGATTGGCCAAATTAAGCAACAGTATTTGGGGGACACTGTCTTTTGGAGCAGCAATGTAAGAGAGCTGATGGTTTTGTACAAGGATAGGCAAGAGTTTGACAGTGGGCCTATTTTGTCTTTTGTTTCCCTTCTTTGTGAGCACATGCAAAAAAGGTTCCCTGAAGGTGAGATAAAAGAATGGGCAAGTTTTGAGATCCAGGCAATAGCCACACAATCTCATTTTGATTTTGGGACTGAGAATATTGAAAGACTTGTTGAAAAGTATAAAAATGTCTTGGCCCTGGGTGATTGTGAAGCACCAGAAGATGTTGTTCGACAGTACAGAGACTATAAATATGTGGTGGCAGTACATGTTAAGGGTGGGTTATTTACCACCTTTCAAGACATGGTGACTTTCACTGTACGCAATGCTGCTCAGTATAGTGTGGTGTCTCAGCTTGTTGATGTCTGCGCAACATTTCAAGCATCTAGTGCAGACTGTGAACGAGGATTCAGCCTCATGAATACTATCAAGAGCAAATTGAGGAATAGACTAGAGCAGAAGCATTTGGACATGCTGATGAGGACAAAGGCCTACCTCCTCAACGGGAAAGTTGACCTAGACCGAGTTTATCAGCACTGGAAAAATGGCAAGGATCGCCGTGAGAAGCAACCCTGTCACCCATCTAGTGACGCCACTTGACGTGTCTGAACAGCCCTCTACCTTCTTGTGTATATGTGATATTGTATAGGCTCGCAGCATTTCCCCACCCAATGAACTGTGCTCCAGTTAAGAATATTTATTAAAATCTAATGATGGTACCACCATTGAAGTCTTGTGCTTTTCTAAACTTGAAGTGTACTTGCCAGTGTAACCAGTTCATGTCATGGCGTGCTTATCCAATTTTGCAAACTGCCCTTAAGACCCTTATTGTGGCGCTGTATATGTGAAAATGCACTATCTTTTCACTTTTTAAAGTAAAATTTTGGAGTGCCATTTGGCGCCGCAGACACGCGCGGTTTGGTTCCTGGTGCACATAGCCATGGTTGCAGCGCACAGAGACCCTCCACTGCCGCA
Organism: Lissotriton helveticus; assembly: GCF_964261635.1. NCBI lineage: Eukaryota > Metazoa > Chordata > Amphibia > Caudata > Salamandridae > Lissotriton > Lissotriton helveticus. The sequence goes on along the minus strand of NC_136058.1, from coordinate 335,026,527 downwards.
CACAGAGGAAAAAAATTAGAGGGAACATTACTTAGGACACTTGGTGGGCCGGGGATCGGTGCTGCCCCTTCAGGCGAAGATTGACGCAATCATGGCCTGGAAACCCCCCAAGACCCAGACTGATGTCCGAGCCTTCCTGGGCCTCACAGGTTACTACAGACGTTTCGTGAAGGGGTATGGCACTATCGTGGCACCCCTTACAGAACTCACGGCCAAAAAGCAACCCAGGAGAGTCATTTGGACGGAGGCTTGCCAGCGAGCCTTCGACACTCTGAAACAAGCATTGTGTAAAGCTCCAGTCCTGAAGGCTCCAGATTTTTCAAAAGAGTTCATTGTCCAGACAGATGCATCCGACATTGGCATTGGGGCGGTGCTATCGCAACTCAATGAAGAGGGTCTGGATCAACCCGTGGTCTTTCTGTCACGAAGACTGCTTCCCCGGGAACAGAGGTGGAGTACCATCGAGCGGGAAGCCTTTGCGGTGGTCTGGGCACTGAAGAAGCTGTGACCATATTTGTTTGGTTCACACTTTTTTCAGACAGACCACCGACCCCTTCGTTGGCTCATGCAAATGAAGGGGGACAATCCCAAACTGTTGAGGTGGTCTATCTCCCTACAGGGAATGGACTTTCGGGTGGAACACCGGCCCGGAGTTGACCACGCCAATGCAGACGGTCTCTCCAGGTATTTCCGCCTTAGTGTTGAGGACTCCCAAGGGGTTGGGTAGCTCTCCCCACTTTCAGCTGGGGGGGACGCGTGTTAGACCCGTCTGCTTCTGAGAGTCCCCTCACCACTATGATTTCTTTTGTTCCCCTGTACCTCCCAAAATTTGTCGCTTTTTATTTGTCTACCAGGACTTTTTATGTGTTGTTTCATGGGGTTAGATGTTCCTTGACGCCCAGTTGCTCACAAGGTTTGTGGCACCTATTTACAAGGCCCCTGGCCCAAACCTGTGGCATTACAAACTGGGGTTGTCAACCTGTATAAATGGACCTAAAGTGGTGGACACCCCTTTTTCCTCATGTGAAGTGACTCCCATTGGAGCCTTCATGAACCCTGGCCTTTTGAGGTTTTGGCGCCCTTTGTTTGGCGCGCATTTCTGACAGGAATTCCTTTATTTTCCTCAGGTACACAAAATGGCTGCTCTAGAACCCCTAAAGAGTGCCATGTCATTGTCACAGCCAGAGAAGGTTCTAGAACCTTCTGGCTCGTGCCAGTACCCCAGGGCACTGGCTATATAAGGCCCAGTCCCTGGTGGCCATTTTAGATGATTATGAGACGAGATTCCAGACTTGACACCAGATTGACACCTGCCCTGTTGACCCCTGAGGTGGCTGGTAGCGCAGACAGTAGAGCAGCAAAGGGTTGCTGGCGTTGTGTCTGACTGGCGTTCCAGTCAGCTACGTGAGAAGTGATCTAGCGCCTAAAGCGCCTGCCCAGCGAGTACCTCATTGCCCCCAAAGACTGTGGCCAGATTCGTGTGCCTCCCCGCCCCCCCCCGGTGGTGAACTGTGATCGATTTATCGAGTCACGAGGCGAGAGCAAGTTCGCCGCGACCGCGATCGTCAGCTGTGCCCCTTTCGCGACAGGCGCCTCTATAAGGGAGCTCGGACGTCTCCGAGCCCCACCAGCGTAGAGCGCTTCCTGCGCAGGTTGAAGGTGAGGTGGTGCGCCGGGGCGGGGAAAGGCCGGCCTTCGTTGGGCGGGACTAGCGTCTCTGCCACTCCCCAGTGACCCGGGAGCTGTAGCTGTGGGCGGGAACCACCCTGTATGCGGAAGTCGGAGGGAGGTCCATGGAGCCCCTGAGAACCCCGTCGCTGACGAGAGAAGTGCTGTGCCCGACTGAATCGTATTTTGATTGCAGCCGATGTGAGGTGGGCCCGTTTCTTCATAGTGAATGCAGCGTTGTGAAGGAACTGTGAACCGGCATTCATTTGACTATGCGCGAAGGTTGTGTGACCTCTCCGGCAGCCCGTTCGTCAGTCTAAAGACTTTGAACTGGTGCCGCCTGTGTTCTAGTGGTGCTAAAGTGCGTAGGCGCGCATAGACTTCACCGGCAAAAGCAGAGATCCTATCCTGGTGACCGCCGAGTGCAAATTATGTATTTACTGTGTTTCCTTGCCTTTTAGATATACGCGCATACGCCCTGAATGATCATTAAAGAGTCCCAAACCTTATTTTGTGCTCAGAGAAGCCGTATACATGGTCATTGAAAACAACATAAACTGTAAGAGTTATCTTTCCCATTTGAAACGTATTGCAAGTGTAATGATCCTAAAGTATTTAATTGGTGGCAGCGATACCAGAAGAAACATGTGGTTGTTTATTTAAATGAACCAATATTTATTCTGATATTTATTCTGATATTTATTCTGATATTTATTCTGATATTTATTTTGATACTCATTCCTGAAGTTATTCTATTTATTAATACTATTTATTACCAGAACTGTATGACCAAAAGAACTGTGTATGTGCTTTCCCAGTCAACTCTATTTACAACAAAGAACTTTTATATAAAGGAATCGTATTTTTCTACAGCAGTGATGTGGTGTCCTTTTAGGTGTGGATGTACAAGGAGTTATTATTGGGACAGTGCCGGCTTAACACTACAGCCTTCACTTGCCTTGTCACTTGAGCCAAGCTACCCCCTTTGTGCTGGGCTTGCCCATCGCAGGTCCAACATAAAATATTTACCTTTTTTATGGCACAAAGTACTCTGCTTAAAGTAGAACTATTCTTAGAGAACAGAGCTTCTAACTTAGGAACTCTAGAGACAATATTTTACCTCAGCCTCTAGCACATGTACAGCATTTTGTATTAATATGTGATGAAGTGGTTTCGACCTTCTTTTTTGTATTCAGAGCCATTTCATGTGTAAATTTCTCAATTCATTCAGCTGATATATATATGCATTTTTAACTGAATGATACCACTGCTTGAAAAGCGTACAGTACCAATACTCAATTTCGTGTATTTACCATATACCATTTCAAATGCGATTTATGTATTTTGGGGTGGGTTGGAAAACACACATTCATTGTTATATGTTTACTATTGCTTAGTTTTAGTAATGATGGATATTAGATCGTGGAGTGGGTGTTGTATTTCTATCTAGGACCCTAATTCGATATTCCCAATTTATGCCCTTGTATGGCTATAATAAATAATATCCTTATAAAGGCATAAGAATCATATCTATATTTAGTCGTAGCCCATACAGTCCAAATTAAGCAAGGCTACTTCCCCAGACTCCTATAGAGTACAACGAGTTCTTTAAACAAACCAAACCTCCAGCAACCTGGGAATTCCCTATGCTTCTGTTTTGATTTGTCCAAGAACTCTTGCAAGCACTGAAACAACGGCCAGTTCTTAGTGACATTTTTATTGACGTCTTATGTCCAACCTTACGTCAAACCCGGCACCTTTCAGGTATAAATATACCAACGTTGCCTTAAGCAAACACACGGTGGTTTGGAGCAGAGCGGCTATCTACCTGCCCGAGAGCCCAGCTGATGCGAGAGCCCACGGACGCCGCCCATCCCTTTTGACGCACTGAGAGAGACGCTGTCTTTTCTCCTGCCGAGAAAATCCAGCTCCGATGTTTCCAGATACCCTTGCGGGTTACTGGGATATCGAGTCCTGAGAGAGAGATACCAGACCTCCTGCATTCTATTACCCAGGTACAGAGCTGACTAAACCCTTGAGAGAATTCTTGATTCAGATTCCTTGGCAAAACCAACTTAACTTAAACTGCTACTTACTTACTCCTTCCCACGTATTAGGCTTAGGTCAGGTACACCGGGGTAGGCGTATTTAGAAGCACCAGTTGAGTACGTTAGTCAATGTTTTTATGTATGTATATATTTTATCTATTTTAAAGTATCATATGGCTAAAAAAACATATCAATGCTTTTACAGTATTATTTTATAATACTCCTTTTACTGTACGCACTTTACTTTACTATAAGTTTTGCAATTGTGGCAATTCATTTCTCTTGCATGAGAAAGAAGACTGCTCAATAAATAACACCTTTTATTGAAAACGCCCGTCTCTCTATTCTCTGCACTCTGGTGAAACTAAGTATGCACAATTGACTGAGTGAAATAGCTGTTTATTGTTTTCACACGACTCTAGAGATACACTCTTATTCTGAGGGAGCAAAGTTGTCATGTTATATGGTTGTCAGAAGCGAATCCCTTCTAGTCTAAATCCGGAGAGTTAACTCTTTCCTGAACATTCGAGAAAGTTTCTAGTGACCTCTTAGCTAGCTGGCAAAACTAATTAAGTCTAATATAGTCAGTAGAGACCTAGTCGACCTCAGTCCTACGTCTACATTACTGTTTATATTATTCCAATGCGCAGAGCCTATTGGGAATATAGGAACTACACTACACTCTAAGCTAAGCCTGACTGCTCTTGCCAAGCTACCATGGGGGTGAGCATGGGTTACTTAAGGAGTGTAACTCCCTTATCCCTACTAGAAGGAAGGGTCCCTACTTGGACAAAGGTGCAAACCCTTGCCTACTAGAGACCCCCATTTCTAACAGGGATGGAGTGATTGTGGTGGGCAATCAGAAGTAATTCTGTATTGAGTGTATTTAGCATAAGGTGATTGTGAGTTTTCAGACAAGCGTTTTGATATCATCCAAGTTTGAGCGATTTAGAATTTCGGAGAGGTTCCATGAACAGGTTGAAAAGCATGGGTAAGAGTGCACATCCTTGAGGCACTCCAATTGTGACGGGCATACTGTTAGAAAGGGAATGATTGACTTTAATACTTTGCATTCAGTTATGTAGAAATGAGACAAATCAAGTAAAAACTGGACCTGATAACACCATCCCATTTTCAAGGAGATCAACCATGTTGTCTTGTTAGATCATGTCAAATGCAAAGGAAAGATCAAAAAGTATAAGTAGCCAAAGTTTGTTCTGGTCACGCAGTCTCAGGACATCATCCACAATGGTTGTTAGGGTAGTTTCAGTTCTGTGTCCCAATCTGAAGCCTGATTGATGTTGGTCAAGGAGCTGAAACTATTCGATGTGATTACCGAGTTGTGTGTGTACGCATTTCTCAAGTAGTTTGGCTGAGGTGATGATATTAGAAATTGATTGGAAGTTGTTAGGATCAGATAAGTCTGTATTTGGCTTCTTTTGGATGGGGGTGATTGTTCTATCTTGAGGCAGTCTGGAATCAAGCTCTGTAGGAGAGTTTCAAGGAGAACCTTAGACCAGAGAGGTAGAATGGAAGATCTCAACTCTTTGAAGTACTTGGTTATAATGAAGGTATAATTTTGAGTAGCTCTGCGTCATCTGGTAGTATAAAGGCATTTCACGACGCATTATTTTTTGGAGTATACTCCATAGAGCCAAAAACAGGGGAACTCACCAAGGGTAGCCATGGAGAAGAAGTGGGCTGGATCTGGACCTCGCCTTCAGGAAACAGCTCAAGACCTGGCTGTTCGAACAGTAGCGGACCCCCCCTCCCCTAGCGCCTTGAGACCCTCCGGGTGAGTAGTGCGCTATATAAATGCTGTGATTGATTGATTAATTGATTGATTGATCTGATCATGTGTTTTTTGTGAGATGAGTTGTAGTTCTAGTTCAATCTTTCTTGTTTTATTGACGTGTGTAGAGAACTCCTCACCGATAGGAAATGAGTCCTTGAGTGCAGAGTGTTGGTTAGTTGAGTGGTTTGCTGTTGTCTGATGATTTTTAAAAACCTTTTTGGTCTGTTTTGGCACTTTCTATCTGTGAATTAAAGTGAACAGCTTTGGCGCAATGGATGTGTTTGTTATACGCACTTCTTGTCATCCTCCAATGCTTGAGGTTTTTTATGGTAGGAGAGTTTCTTTATGATCCATCCGCCAACCTAAGGGGTCGATTACGATGGCAGACGGACCTGCGTCCGTCCGCCACCCCGAGGTGGAGGGACCGTCCGCAGGGGCAGCGGCACTCCCTCCATTGCAATCTGGATGTGACCGCCACCCTGGCGGTCACATCCCGTATATTTACCATTGCGGTGCCGCAAAGTTAAAAGTGCATGCTGTGCATTTGCATGCACAAAGCGACAGGCACCATGCGGTGCCTGCCGCATTGTGCATGCAACTGCAGGGGGGTACCATAGGTACCCCCCATGTGCACCTCCCACCCCCAACACCCTGGGGGCCCGCAAGGGGCCCCCAGAAGCAAAGGTCCACATGCTTTTCCACGGCGGAAAAGCCGCCGTGGAAAAGCATTTTTCCGCACCCATCCTAATGTGGCTGGCGGTGTCTTGCAGACACCGTCACTATATTGCGGTCCACACCCCGCGGATCAGCGGCGGACGGACCTGCTGTCTGCCGCTGATCCCACCGCCAACATAATCTGGCACTGGGTGTTTTCTGTGCCGCGGCGGTGAATCCGCATCCTCCGGGTCGGCGGTGGCTTCCACCGACCCAGAGGATGCAGATTCACCGCCATCATAATCGACCCCTTAGTTTGCATCTTTCCTTGTTAAGGGAGCAATTGAACCAGGGATTGGAATGTGTGCTGTAAATCCTATTGAGTTGCTTTGGAGTAATGCGTTGAAAAAATCCATCATGGAGTGGATGTAGTGTTAAGTAAGGTCATCCAGATTTGTCCTATTATGGGGGGAGGGAGTAGTTTATTGCCAAGGTAGTTTAGATCATTTATATTGATGTTCCGCAGATCTCTAGACCATTGTCTGGTCTTACAATAATAATCCACATTTGTAAAGCGCGAACAATCATCAGTAAGGGTCTCTAGGCACTGGGGGCCGTCAGGAAGATTAAGCAAGCCATTGCCCAGAGTCACATGGTGCTGGGCTAATCTGCCGCCGGCGCTGGGGATCGAACCATGATCCCCAGATTCCAGCATCAGTTTACCCTGGCCGCGGCACCACACCTCTCCCGTACAAGGTTGGCCCTGTCTAATCAGCACCCTTTACAAGATGAGAAAAGAGATTAGGTAGTGGTCTGACCAGTCACAAGCTGATATTCCATCCAGTTGTATAATGTTATGTTTAGCTAATATTAAATCAAGGGTGGAGCCCTTGTTGTGGTTAGTTCAGTTGCAGGACTGGTTGAAGGTTAGGTCAGAGAGGAAAGCCTTGAAAGTGCACAGTAAGGTATCATTGGTGTTGTTCCACTGTAAGGTGAAGTCCCCAAGGGAGATATGGATAGGGTGTTGGCCAGAGTTGGAGGATATGGTCTCCATTATTTGGTCGATAAAATGAAGATTATCACCTGGGGGGGGTGATAGATTGTGCGGAGTGTACAAACTATCTCATTCCGAATTTCGATGCCCAGGTGTTTACAGGTAGACATCGGAGCAGTTTGTGTAGGTATCAGGGTCATAATGGAGTGAAAGATGCATGCTATGCCGACCTCATTTTAACAGGTCTCTCCAGGCTGATGATGTCATAATCAGGGATTCGGAGGCAACTAAAATGTCCAAAATTGCTGAGGAGGTAATAATTAAGTCCAATTTCATTTAGGATCATGAGGTCCAGTGCTTGCGGAAGTATGAGGCTGGCATTATCAGCTGAGTGCCTTACAGCAGACCTGCAGTTAAGAAGCATCAATTTGATGTGAGATGTAGTTACTATGGTTTCTAGATGTGATGTGAAGACAGATAATATACTATCCTTGTTCATAGTTCTGAGACTTATGCTGGGTTCTCTAAATGGGTTGGAGGGGATAGGTTGGATCTTGAAAGGTGCGGGTGATGAATAATAATGATATTAATACTGGAGCTTGTATAGCGCAACAGCTACCTCAAGCAGAGGTGTCCCGGCGCTGTAGCAGCAGGCATTGCGCGCAGAGGAGGCTGCGGCACTAAATACCATCCTAGTCATTCCTAAAGAGCCAGTTCTTCAGGGCCTTTCTGAAGCAGGTCTCTGATTTAGCCTGGCGGAAAATCCCTGGCAGGGCATTTCACATTATGGCCGTTCTAACTGCGAGTGCTCTACCAGCCAGACGAGCTTTCGCAAAGCGGGGAGTATAAAGCAAATTTTGAGAGTTCAACCTCAGTGCTTGAATCTGCTTAGAGCAGCAGAGTCTTTGTTTAGGAAAGCAGGGGCATTTTCCATTGAGAGCCCGGTAGGCCAGAGTCATGGCCTTGAATTTGATTCTTTTGGCTACTGGGAGCCAATGGAGCTCATGTAAATGCAGAGAGACATGGTGTCGGAACGGTATGCGTCTGACCAGTCTTGCAGCCGCATTCTGTATCATCTGGAGGCGGTAGATAGAATATTTAGGAAGGCCAAGGTATAGGCCATTTGCATAGTCTAGCCTAGAATCACTACGAAAGGCATTGTAAGATAGTAGAAGGAAGTGAATGCCAGTCTCAGACAAATGGTCAGTAATTCTATGGGGCCTGGAATGCTGATTAAGTCGTGATTGTGCAGATTCACCTTCACCAGCAGAGACTTCGATGTTCCATTAACATGTTCAACAATTCTCAAACCTTGGATCAACAACTACTGCACAATCACTGTTCCACTTACAAAGATGCACATAACAATTTCAGGATATATTTATTAAAATGAGTTCCTCAGTCTGATTCCAGAGAAGTCGAAAACCAAAAACGGGGTATCAATAGGGGTGGGTGAAAAATTTAATTCCTCCTTTAGAATTTTGGGAATTTGGCAGCTCCAAGTTACCCTTGTAATGCAGAGTATCGGACAAATTCCACCAATCGCCAAACGGTGGATGTTTTTAATGCGAGACTCCAGAAATGTGAAGGCGAGCAGGATTTGGCCTCCCCTAGCACCATTTTCTAATGCAGGCAGTTGCGAGCAGTCTCCATGAGAGAGTTGCTTCTCAAGTAGATTTGCTGCAGCTCGTGTAGATTTTCTAATCATCCCTAATGGGTGCTATTCAAGATACTAGCACTAAATTTCAGTGCGGGTCATGTAACAAGCATATTTCTGCCAAGTGGCGGAACTCCGTAGACTCCCATGTAGTCTTTATGTAACTCTGATGAATTCTGTGACGTGACCCCTAGATTTCAGCTCCCTAGATTTCAGCTCTTTCAATACAAATTTTACCTTGTGAGACTGCCATCCTCCTAGTCGGATATGCTTCAATCCAAATGGCGAAAGTGCACCCGATTGCCAAGACATTTCTCAGGCAGTTGCACACAGGCATCTCGATAAAATCCAGCTGCATTTTGTTAAATGGACCTCAATACACCACATTAAAGCAAAATGTGACCACGGCTAACAGAGTCAAAGGCTTTTTAGATATCTATGAACACCACTGCTAACAAGCTTCTGTTCTTTCATGCCCCTTTAATGGTGTTTTGCAGAAGAATCAGATTTTCGAGACAACCTCTCACCTTCATGAAGCTTTTTTGTCTCGTATTCAATTGAACAAAAGATGTGAGTCTTTTAGTTAGTATTTTCGTGAACAACTTCATGAATGCTGTACCGATGGTGATGGTCGCCAATTACTGATTTTTTAAAGTTCACTAATCGGAACATTCTTAGGTATTAAAATCGACCAGTTATTTTTAATACTTTCTGGTACTCTTCTAATTGATAACCAAGGCGATAAGATTCTGGGCAGCAGTCTTGGTTACTTGTTATGCACGTTATTCAAGTCATTCAGGCCCATCTTGTCAGACCCCACTGCTGTTTTTTTAAATCTGATTCATCAAAGGCTTTAGTTATTTCGAACAGTGTAATCTCTTTACACGGTCTTCCAATTTCCCATTCATCTGGTATCCGATCAATTGGGATGAATTTGGGATTTTTCTTTTTCAAGTATGTTTTTATAATATTGGAAGATTATCAGCACTGTTTTGGCAGGTGGCATCTTCTGCCCCATCAGTGATTATCCTACCAATTTTCTTTTTGTCTTTTGTAAACATTGCATGGTATTCTTTGTAGCTGCCCTTTGCTTTTGCATCTTTTTTCTTGTGTGTCCAATTGAGCCTTCCATTTTTCTTATCTTTCTTTGCTATCTTGTTTTGTACTGAGGCAATTTGCTGCTCATCTTGAGCAGAGTTCATGGGCTCATTATTGGGTTCGTTCGTTGGTTCGGTACAATTTACTGGTACAGGACTTATATCATTGGTGTTTTCTGAGATATAAGTCACTATCTCATCCATCAAATCCATAGCAGCATCGTGGTGCTGGATGTTTTTGATGTACTTCTCGACTTCTGTGATTCAGTTCACCAACATTGTTTTTTGGGGCGCTCGTTTCTGATTGATAAAGTCTCTGCGCCGTTCCGTTGTTACTTCTACCGAAATCTCTGGCTTATCTCAGGAGTCATTCTCAGAGATATTGGATGCTTGCAGTACACCCTTTGCCAATCTTTTGCTCTTATCTCTTCTATCTCTTCTTTTTTCTGCAATTTGTTTTCTGTTTTTTATTGTCAAAATGCGGAACAATCAGCACATTAATGTTTCTCTTGTTCTCATACACTTTTTCAAATTCTGCTAATAGCAGTATTTCTTCATGTGACCATAAATTTGATGGTTTGATGCTTGCTAGAGCTGCTAGTCTAGCCTCATTTTGCGCATGCTGAGCATGTTATGAAACTCCAATCTTTGATCCAAATCTAAGGCCACAGAAGCTGCACAGGAATTGCAGCTCTCCTTTTTGAGGTCTTCCTTTACATTTGGCAAAATGGCATGCAATATGTTGGTATTCGGTTTCTTTGACACATTTTGAGCAATAGCTTTTGAGATAGAGGCCTTTATGCTTGTTGGATACATTTTTACTTACTTCTTTAAATGTTCCCAGAATGTCTCCACACAAGTCACAATTATACTGTTTGTTTTAGAGAGTCTACAGGTGGCCTCCCTGCCAGTGGTTTATTAATTTGGGTCAAGAATATATTAGCATGTAAAATCAAGGTGCTAGAACTAGGCTCAGAGGAAATACTTGGATTGGAACTGACTTCTCTGAAAGGAAATACCCATCTTAGGCTTTTTAACATCTCCATTCGTTTTAGTAGTCCCCACAAGTTATCTGATACAATAACCACACTAATAAATTATCTTGACTTAACCAAGAGGAACTATCAACTCATAGTCGCAGGAGACTTTAATATAACTTTTGAACCTGTTGACTATTTACAAAAGCTAATATGATGGAGATAAAGCCAGAGGGGTTGAGAAGCTCCAGATTCCACCCATCAAGAAGTGCACTAGGGTGGGTCAACAGGTTTTATCATTCACTATTACCCACAGGGTTCGAGCCTGTAATGATATAGTAGCATGCCATACATTCAAGACGGGGGACGCAAAGACCAGGATTGATTATATTTTGGTTGATCTTGATCTTTGGTCAAGTGTTAAAGATATGGTCATATTAATTCAGGACTGGTTGAAGGTTAGGTCAGAGAGGAAAGCCTTGAAAGTGCACAGTAAGGTATCATTGGTGTTGTTCCACTGTAAGGTGAAGTCCCCAAGGGAGATATGGATAGGGTGTTGGCCAGAGTTGGAGGATATGGTCTCCATTATTTGGTCGATAAAATGAAGATTATCACCTGGGGGGGGTGATAGATTGTGCGGAGTGTACAAACTATCTCATTCCGAATTTCGATGCCCAGGTGTTTACAGGTAGACATCGGAGCAGTTTGTGTAGGTATCAGGGTCATAATGGAGTGAAAGATGCATGCTATGCCGACCTCATTTTAACAGGTCTCTCCAGGCTGATGATGTCATAATCAGGGATTCGGAGGCAACTAAAATGTCCAAAATTGCTGAGGAGGTAATAATTAAGTCCAATTTCATTTAGGATCATGAGGTCCAGTGCTTACGGAAGTATGAGGCTGGCATTATCAGCTGAGTGCCTTACAGCAGACCTGCAGTTAAGAAGCATCAATTTGATGTGAGATGTAGTTACTATGGTTTCTAGATGTGATGTGAAGACAGATAATATACTATCCTTGTTCATAGTTCTGAGACTTATGCTGGGTTCTCTAAATGGGTTGGAGGGGATAGGTTGGATCTTGAAAGGTGCGGGTGATGAATAATAATGATATTAATACTGGAGCTTGTATAGCGCAACAGCTACCTCAAGCAGAGGTGTCCCGGCGCTGTAGCAGCAGGCATTGCGCGCAGAGGAGGCTGCGGCACTAAATACCATCCTAGTCATTCCTAAAGAGCCAGTTCTTCAGGGCCTTTCTGAAGCAGGTCTCTGATTTAGCCTGGCGGAAAATCCCTGGCAGGGCATTTCACATTATGGCCGTTCTAACTGCGAGTGCTCTACCAGCCAGACGAGCTTTCGCAAAGCGGGGAGTATAAAGCAAATTTTGAGAGTTCAACCTCAGTGCTTGAATCTGCTTAGAGCAGCAGAGTCTTTGTTTAGGAAAGCAGGGGCATTTTCCATTGAGAGCCCGGTAGGCCAGAGTCATGGCCTTGAATTTGATTCTTTTGGCTACTGGGAGCCAATGGAGCTCATGTAAATGCAGAGAGACATGGTGTCGGAACGGTATGCGTCTGACCAGTCTTGCAGCCGCATTCTGTATCATCTGGAGGCGGTAGATAGAATATTTAGGAAGGCCAAGGTATAGGCCATTTGCATAGTCTAGCCTAGAATCACTACGAAAGGCATTGTAAGATAGTAGAAGGAAGTGAATGCCAGTCTCAGACAAATGGTCAGTAATTCTATGGGGCCTGGAATGCTGATTAAGTCGTGATTGTGCAGATTCACCTTCACCAGCAGAGACTTCGATGTTCCATTAACATGTTCAACAATTCTCAAACCTTGGATCAACAACTACTGCACAATCACTGTTCCACTTACAAAGATGCACATAACAATTTCAGGATATATTTATTAAAATGAGTTCCTCAGTCTGATTCCAGAGAAGTCGAAAACCAAAAACGGGGTATCAATAGGGGTGGGTGAAAAATTTAATTCCTCCTTTAGAATTTTGGGAATTTGGCAGCTCCAAGTTACCCTTGTAATGCAGAGTATCGGACAAATTCCACCAATCGCCAAACGGTGGATGTTTTTAATGCGAGACTCCAGAAATGTGAAGGCGAGCAGGATTTGGCCTCCCCTAGCACCATTTTCTAATGCAGGCAGTTGCGAGCAGTCTCCATGAGAGAGTTGCTTCTCAAGTAGATTTGCTGCAGCTCGTGTAGATTTTCTAATCATCCCTAATGGGTGCTATTCAAGATACTAGCACTAAATTTCAGTGCGGGTCATGTAACAAGCATATTTCTGCCAAGTGGCGGAACTCCGTAGACTCCCATGTAGTCTTTATGTAACTCTGATGAATTCTGTGACGTGACCCCTAGATTTCAGCTCCCTAGATTTCAGCTCTTTCAATACAAATTTTACCTTGTGAGACTGCCATCCTCCTAGTCGGATATGCTTCAATCCAAATGGCGAAAGTGCACCCGATTGCCAAGACATTTCTCAGGCAGTTGCACACAGGCATCTCGATAAAATCCAGCTGCATTTTGTTAAATGGACCTCAATACACCACATTAAAGCAATTTGTAGAGTGCAATGGTTACTCCAAATGGAGGGTCCCCACACAAGTATTCCACACAGAATGGTGGCTACAGCAGACTCTAACCAAGAAAGGTTAGGGTATTAAGATTGTGTAAAGAACCCAGTTTTTAACTTCTTCCTTAAAACATTTTCAGCGCATTCCTGCTTAAGATCTACAGCAATGTGTTCCACTGTTTAGTGCCGAGATAGCTGAGTGAGCGCCCTCCTAATGGCTATCCTGGTAACTGCCATCAAGGTGGCATCAGAGGACCCTAGGTAGTGATTGGACTGGTATGGTTGAATCAAGGAGTATAAATAGCAGGGACTCCTCAAGTTCCAAATTCTATCACAGAAGCATGGAGCCTTAAAAGAGATCCTTTCCCTCATCGGAGGCCAGTGTCGAGGGCAGAACCTGTGGATGAGAATCTAGGGATGTTAAGCAGCATCCTTGCTGCTGCACTCTAGACACTTTGAGCTTTTTCCATTCTACCTTTGGTAATACTGAGGTAGAGCACATTACAGTTGTCCAATCTTGATGTCAAAAGAGATTCACCTACTATTTTTTTGGCTGCGTCAGGAAGCAGCTCCAAAATCTTATGCAGCATCTTTAAGATGCCAAAGCAAGTCCCTGCACAAATTTGTAATCGGGTCGTCAAAGGACAAACTGTTATCAAACCACATTCCTAAGTTTTGATTTTAGATTTGGGAATGGGAATAGGTCAAAGTACATCAAGCCACCACATGGTGGAACAGACGGAGGGTCATTTCCCAACAATCAGCATTTCTGCTTTCCGAGCATTGAGTTTCAAGCAGCTGTGATCCATCACTCTTCCTAGGCCTGCTTGACAGTTCCTAAAATGAGAGGCATCCTATACTAGGGAAATGATTAGCTCGGTGTCGTCAGTGTAAAATACTATTTTGACATCAAAAGATTCTACCACATCAGCTAGAGGGCGTAGGTATAAGTCAAATAGGGTCGGGCTAAAGGCCGGGCCCTGTGGCACTCCCTGCTATAGGGGGAAGATCCCTGATACAAAAGGGCGTTGAAACACCTGAAAGGTCCGGTATTAGAGGAAACTGGCCAAGCATCCCCAAACTGGTCCTCTGACACCAAAATCCCACAGTCACTCAAGAATGAGGCTGCGAGACACGTTATCAAAGATGGCACTCAGGTCTAATAAGACAATCATGGCAGTCATACCCCATCAGCCAAGAGTCTCAAAGATTTCCAGTTTAAATGACAGTTTAGCGATCAAATATTAACATCATTTCTATTTTCTATGTGGGCTTAAGTGGTAGATTTTCGAGTTTTTGAGCCCAGTCAACAAGAACCTCATTAATTTTGGTGTTGCTTGAATGGCCGTTGTGTGGATCAAAGTTCAATCCGAGGTATCTCTCACTTTCTCCAGGATTAATGTTTTCAACATTTTGTTTTTCAAATTGCCATGGTTTACAGTTGTTAACCAGGATCTTATCGTTATGGTGACTTATATAAAATCCATGTGGTTTTTTCACATTAAGTTTTAAGCCTGTTGTTTTACTGAATTTATCAATGATTTTCAGATTTGTACTCATTCCTTCCCAGGTGTTGCTGAGTACTGCGATGTCATCGGCAAAGGCGTTTTTATGACGATCAAAGGATGCATGGCAATGTTAAACAACAGTGGGGATAAAGAGTCACCTTGCTAAACTCACAGCTTCATTGTTATTTCAGAAGTTGCTTCATTGTTTATTTTCCTTGAAAAATGTTGTTGAGTCAATTTGTAAGACTTTTATTATGTCTCTGATGTATGATGGAACTCTGTGCCTTTCAAAACTCTGTAAAATGTGACCACGGCTAACAGAGTCAAAGGCTTTTTAGATATCTATGAACACCACTGCTAACAAGCTTCTGTTCTTTCATGCCCCTTTAATGGTGTTTTGCAGAAGAATCAGATTTTCGAGACAACCTCTCACCTTCATGAAGCTTTTTTGTCTCGTATTCAATTGAACAAAAGATGTGAGTCTTTTAGTTAGTATTTTCGTGAACAACTTCATGAATGCTGTACCGATGGTGATGGTCGCCAATTACTGATTTTTTAAAGTTCACTAATCGGAACATTCTTAGGTATTAAAAATCGACCAGTTATTTTTAATACTTTCTGGTACTCTTCTCATTGATAACCAAGGCGATAAGATTCTGGGCAGCAGTCTTGGTTACTTGTTATGCACGTTATTCAAGTCATTCAGGCCCATCTTGTCAGACCCCACTGCTGTTTTTTTAAATCTGATTCATCAAAGGCTTTAGTTATTTCGAACAGTGTAATCTCTTTACACGGTCTTCCAATTTCCCATTCATCTGGTATCCGATCAATTGGGATGAATTTGGGATTTTTCTTTTTCAAGTATGTCTTTATAATATTGGAAGATTTCATCAGCACTGTTTTGGCAGGTGGCATCTTCTGCCCCATCAGTGATTATCCTACCAATTTTCTTTTTGTCTTTTGTAAACATTGCATGGTATTCTTTGTAGCTGCCCTTTGCTTTTGCATCTTTTTTCTTGTGTGTCCAATTGAGCCTTCCATTTTTCTTATCTTTCTTTGCTATCTTGTTTTGTACTGAGGCAATTTGCTGCTCATCTTGAGCAGAGTTCATGGGCTCATTATTGGGTTCGTTCGTTGGTTCGGTACAATTTACTGGTACAGGACTTATATCATTGGTGTTTTCTGAGATATAAGTCACTATCTCATCCATCAAATCCATAGCAGCATCGTGGTGCTGGATGTTTTTGATGTACTTCTCGACTTTTGTGATTCAGTTCACCAACATTGTTTTTTGGGGCGCTCGTTTCTGATTGATAAAGTCTCTGCGCCGTTCCGTTGTTACTTCCACCGAAATCTCTGGCTTATCTCAGGAGTCATTCTCAGAGATATTGGATGCTTGCAGTACACCCTTTGCCAATCTTTTGCTCTTATCTCTTCTATCTCTTCTTTTTTCTGCAATTTGTTTTCTGTTTTTTATTGTCAAAATGCGGAACCATCAGCACATTAATGTTTCTCTTGTTCTCATACACTTTTTCAAATTCTGCTAATAGCAGTATTTCTTCATGTGACCATAAATTTGATGGTTTGATGCTTGCTAGAGCTGCTAGTCTAGCCTCATTTTGCGCATGCTGAGCATGTTATGAAACTCCAATCTTTGATCCAAATCTAAGGCCACAGAAGCTGCACAGGAATTGCAGCTCTCCTTTTTGAGGTCTTCCTTTACATTTGGCAAAATGGCATGCAATATGTTGGTATTCGGTTTCTTTGACACATTTTGAGCAATAGCTTTTGAGATAGAGGCCTTTATGCTTGTTGGATACATTTTTACTTACTTCTTTAAATGTTCCCAGAATGTCTCCACACAAGTCACAATTATACTGTTTGTTTTAGAGAGTCTACAGGTGGCCTCCCTGCCAGTGGTTTATTAATTTGGGTCAAGAATATATTAGCATGTAAAATCAAGGTGCTAGAACTAGGCTCAGAGGAAATACTTGGATTGGAACTGACTTCTCTGAAAGGAAATACCCATCTTAGGCTTTTTAACATCTCCATTCGTTTTAGTAGTCCCCACAAGTTATCTGATACAATAACCACACTAATAAATTATCTTGACTTAACCAAGAGGAACTATCAACTCATAGTCGCAGGAGACTTTAATATAACTTTTGAACCTGTTGACTATTTACAAAAGCTAATATGATGGAGATAAAGCCAGAGGGGTTGAGAAGCTCCAGATTCCACCCATCAAGAAGTGCACTAGGGTGGGTCAACAGGTTTTATCATTCACTATTACCCACAGGGTTCGAGCCTGTAATGATATAGTAGCATGCCATATATTCAAGACGGGGGACGCAAAGACCAGGATTGATTATATTTTGGTTGATCTTGATCTTTGGTCAAGTGTTAAAGATATGGTCATATTAATTCAGGACGATAGCAACCATAATGCCCATGCAGTCACACTGTCTGGCCTTGTACTCTTATATGTACAGTTTCGGCACAAGATCACCCCTGTAATTACCACCAATAATAATAAAAGATCAAAATGGACACAAATGCTGGCTGATCCAATTATTCTCCCTAAAATATATTCTGAGGTAGTGCAGATTCTCCCCGACATGTGCAATACTGCTGCTAGCGTAGACGACATCATGGCCACTTTCCAGCAACTGACTTATACAATAAGACCATTTTTTAACAAATATCGTAACCAAAATCTATTTACACAGAGTGCCGCCCCGTTGTATAACAAGGCTTGCAAAAAGCTAAGGATGATTTAATTGTGGTGGTAAAGGGAAAATCTTGTATAGATATTATAAATAGCAGGAAGCTGTGTAAATCGGCATAAGATAAGACAAAATGGGATTGGGAGTCAGGAAATGTATGCTCACTTGTGGAAGCATCAAAGCAGAAGAAGAGCCAATTATTTTGGCATCTCCTGTTCAAAAGGTCACCCAAAGTGAAAATGGAAACAGATTTCCATATACGGCCCCATGTTTGAGAGGAGTATTTAATGCATCTTTATGCAGGCCAACGGGTTGCCCCAATTCAGGTTTACAGCTGAGTTATTCAGAGGAAACTAGTACAGCTATTAATTCTCTACAAAATGGGAAAGTCCCGGGCCTAGATAAGCTCCTGGGAGACATGTATAAGGCAGAGCCTATAATAAGGGGACCACTGCTACAAGTGGTTTTTAGTGCTATTTTGTGCGGTGGTGAAATAACGGCGACTTGGAGAGGTTCTGAAAGGGTCTCCAGCAAATTATAGGCGCATTAGCCTTATAGACATCTCGCCAAAAATCTTTTGTAAAATAATTTTAACCCGGATCCAAAATTGGATTAAGGAAAATAACATTTTATCAAATTTGCAGGCATGATTTAGGGCCTCCACAAGCCCTACAGATCATGTTTTTAGATTTCTTCTGTTAATATGGAAGGAAGTGACCATTAGAGGTGGTCACTTATATGTCATGTTTGTGGACTTAAAAACTGCTTTTGATTCAATAGAACACACTCAACTTTGGTCAGCCCTAAGAGATTTAGGACTCCCATCATACCTACTTAAAATTTTGATTTGTCTGCTCCATGACACCTACGCAAAGGTCAGGTGGAATCCTGAGGACAGTCTTTAAAATGATATTTCTGTTCATAAAGGTGTACGTCAGGGTTGTGTTCTTGCCCCAACATTATTTACCCTCTACATAAATGGGCTAATAGGACTGACTTACTGACTGACTGAATATTTATAAAGCCCACTATTGCTGAGGTATCTTGGCACTGAGGTATGTGAAAACCAGGCAAACACTGACAGATCTAAAGCTTGGTGAAGAGCCATGTTTTTATAATTTTTCTGAAAAGAGTCCTACTGGACTGTGGTCAGATCTGTCTGGGGAGGGAGTTCCATAATTTGGCCACTTGGCATGAGAAACCCTTTCCTCCCCATCTAACTCTTCATATCTTAAGGGTACGTACCAGTCCAGCGTTAGTGAACCTGAGGAAGCGTGATGGCACAGACAAAGGTGATAGGAGTTGTATATCTGCCGCTCCTCCTCCATACAAAGCTTTGTGCACTAGACAGAGGGCCTTAAAATCCACTCTCCGCAGGACTGGAAGCCAATGGAGCTGCTTAATACTCGCGGACGTGGGATAATGTTTGGGTAAATCAAGTAGTACCCGAGCAGCCACATTCTGAAGTGACTGGAGTTTAGAAATCTGCCCTGTGCCAGCTCCCAAGTATAGAGCATTGCAGTAATCTACTCTTGACAGAACTAACGTTCCAACAACTGTTTTCCTTAGTGGAAAAGGGATGAAAGGAAGAATTTCATGCAGAACTTTCAGTGTAAAGAAGCAGTCCGAAGAAACTTGGTTTACTTGTGGAGCCAGTGTTAGATCTTTATCAATCAGAAAGCCTAGATTCCTGGCCTTGGAAACAGGGGCAGGACATGTCCCAGCTTCGGGGGGCCACCATAGTTGGCTCCATACAGAAGATTTCTGACCAACCTCGACAATCTCGTTTTTTTCAGTGTCAAGCTTCAAAAAGTTTGATTTCATCTATGCCACCACTGCCGTGAGGCAATTGCAAAACCGTTCAGCCATCATGTCCACACTTTGCATAACCAACAGCATTAATGGGTGTCGTCCACGTACGACACAAGCATTAGACCATGATCTTTTATTAGTCTAGCTAATAGTGTGACATACAGGTTAAACATTGTCGGTGACACTGCCGAGCCCTGAGGAACTCCACATGGGAGGTAGAACTTTCCTGACTGGAGTCCGTCCCAGTGAATTAGTTATTCCCAAGATGCCAGAAAGGAATTAATTAAGGGTAGCGCCTTATCCCTGATACCGACTGCCTTCAGCCACCGCAACAGTACCGCATGGTTTACGGTATCAATTGTTGTGGTCAGGTCTAGCAGGATGAGAGCGCCTCTGCCCCGTCCATCCATCATCTTGCGTATCTCTTCCGTCGCCATAATCAAGGGTGACTCTATAGAATGCCGACTTCTGAAGCCATGCTTGGTAGAATCAAGGATATTATTATGATCCAAATATTAAGTCAATTCTAAATTCTTGGCTTTCTCCAGGATCTTAAAGGGTAGTGGGAGACAGAATATTGGGCGATAATGTTTAGCCTCCAAGGGATCAAAGTGTGGCTTTTTCAGGAAAGGTCTTATGCAGGCCTTTCTCCAAAGCTGTGGAAAAACCCCTGAACTTGTAATCACATTTAATAGGGGATCAGAGACGCTCTGACCTCCTTGCGAGCCAAATGTAATATGTAAGGGGGGCAAGGGTCTAGGGGAGAGGCATACTTAGGGGCTTATTTATGAGCCCTTGCGTCACTTTTGCGCTGCCGGTACGTCAATTTTTGTGACGCACCAGCGGCATAAAAAATGTGCAGTGTTGCGACATATTTACAAAGTGAGCCATTTAGGTAGATGCGTCACTTTGTAAACCCCTGCGCCACATTATACCTGCATAATCTATGCAGGGTGGGCGTTCCGATGCAAGTAAGCCTCATAGAAGTGATGCAGTGAAATCTATGCGCCTCCTATTGCCCCCCGAACGACTGCTAGGCGGACCTCTTCGCCTTGGTTTACTGAATCTCTTGCATTGTCCAGGCGTAATTGCAAGATAGCAGAGAGGCTCTGGCGCCAGCAGTATGATACCGGGGCCAAGGCCGCTTATAGGGCTACTATTAAGATCTATCATGCGGATATTTTGGCCAAAAAAAAGAACTATTATGCAGCATGAATCGAGACTGCCTCTAGTTCCTGCAGGGAAATGTTTACTATTGTCAAGGAGTTTGTAACTCCGAAGGCCAGTGCTTCACATCATGAGTTTTCTGAGCCATGGGTGATCTCGATAGCTAGTTTTTTCTCTACTAAAATTAAGCAGATTCAAGAGTCCTTCTCCTCCCTGGACCCTAGCGTTGTTACCATCCCGAGGGACCAGTTTAATTTGATAACTGAACATGGACCCTTTCTTTCTGAGTTTCCATCTATTTCTATGTCTGTCTCCCGGACCTTCTTTCTAAACTTAAATCAGGCTCACCCTCTGACCCCTGCCCTGCTAGTTTTCTAGCTAGGGCTGGTGAGGCTCTGAACCCGTTAATTAACCCTATTCTTAACCTGTCTTTGTCAAGTGGTGTGGTTCCTTTGGTTTGGAAACAGGCGATGGTGGTTCCACTCCTTAAAAAGTCGGGCCTTGACCCCGAGATCCTTGCCAACTATAGGCCGATTTCCCTCCTGCCTGCTCTTGCAAAGACAGTGGAAAAGCATGTCCATACTGTGCTCTCCACTTATCTTGAGACCCATAGCCTGCTGCACTCCACCCAGTCGGGCTTTCGCTCCAATCTAAGCACCGAGACAGCACTTTTGGAGGTTAATGAGGCCATCAAGGAAGTGTTGGATGAGGGAGGAAGAGCCATGTTGGTAATGTTAGACCTGTCGGCGGCTTTCGACACCGTCCCTCATGAGGGTCTCCACAACAGACTCTATGAGATCTGTCTGAGAGGGACGGTGTTGAACTGGTTTAGATCTTATTTAGCTGGTCGCCGACAGGTGGTCTGGGCCCCCCCCATACTCAGCCGAAGTGCCGCCTTTGGAGGTCGGAGTTCCTCAGGGGTCGGGGCTTAGCCCGACTCTTTTTAACATCTTTATGACCCCTTTGGCGGGGCTGGCTGAGTCATTTGGGGCTCAGATCATATCATACGCCAATGATAGTCCGCTCCTTTTCACTTGTGGGAAGGGGGCTGAGTTCAACCGAGAGAGCATCCGTGGGTGTCTTGAGGCTGTTTTCGAATGGTTTCAGCGAAACAGCCTCAAATGTAACCCTGGAAAATCTGAGGTGCTTTTCATCGGGTGTCAGGCTGACCCAAAGTGGCAGGATTGGTGGCCTGTGAACATGTCCCCGCCCACGTCCTCCTCTCTGGCTGCTAAGAATCTGGGGGTCAAAATTGATAACTGCCTGTAACTTAAGTCCCAGATCCTTGGTCTGACGGGCACTTGCTATGGTCTCCTTAAAATGTTGCGCAAGTTTCTTCCCCTGCGCCCGCTTGCGCATAGGAAGACTACTGTCCAGGATCTCATCTGTTCTAGGCTGGACTACTCAAATGTTTTGTATTTGGGTCTTCCGGACTATCTATTACAAAAACTTCAGGTGGTCCAGACCTCGGCGGCTCGGGCAGTCTTTGGTCTGCCTCGTCGCGCGAGAGCCTCGGACCTTTTACATTCCCTACACTGGCTCCCTATTCGTAAGCGGATTGTTTTTAAAACACTTACGCTGGCGCATAAGGCACTCCATGCTGTGGGAGCTGAATATATTCAGAAACGCCTTGCTTTCTACAAGCCAGCTAGATCCCTAAGATCGGAATCTCTTGGTCTGGCCACTGTTCCTTCTGTTAGGAAAGCAAGGGTGAGGGGGCGTTCTTTTCAACACCTGGCTCCCAAGCTGTGGAATGCCCTCCCTTTGTCGCTCCGCGGTACCTCGAACCTGCTGGCCTTTAGAAAAGGTCTGAAGACGTGGCTCTATGGACAATGATCTGTTGTTTCTTTTCTTCCTTCTATCTGCCTTCTGTTAGTCTGCTGTGGGTTTGAAAGCACCGGGACACTCCTCGGAGTAGCTGAGCGCTATATAAGACATAGTAGCAGTCATAAAGTCATATACAACTAGCCCCCTAGGCACTGAGTTTGTTGCTGATAAAAATCCAGCTATATTCTTAAATAAATCACTTGGTTGTAGCCATTTCCTTGTGTTCAATTTTATTTCATTGAGTTCCACAAATTTATATATTGAATCGGTCTGATTTCAAATATTCAAACATTGCTTTAAATCCAATGCATTTCGGTGGTTATACCACCTTCATCAGGGATACATCTGTAAATAACAAACGATAATTTTTGAGCATACTAATAATCTTTAAACCTATAATGTTCAAACTGTTAATGAATGTTAATAACACATCTATGTTGACTTTTGATCACCACATGCATATTATGCTCCTGTACTTAGTGCTAGTAACTCTACTGGCTTAAAAACCCTTATAAACGTCATTTCAGTGTGCTTAACTATCCCCCTGGCAGTATACCAAATGGTAAATCAGTTCGTTTGTTCCTTCCGTTCGTACTCTCTATCTATGCCAACATCCTTCGTTGTAAAATAATGTCCCGTAATTGGTGTGCATACTGCACATAACCTAGGTTAGAAGATAGATAAGATGCACAGAGGGGGGCGCCACTGAATTTAATACGCAGTATGCACACCAATTACGGGACATTATTTTACAACGAAGGATGTTGGCATAGATAGAGAGTACGTACGGAAGGAACAAACGAACTGATTTACCATTTGGTATACTGCCAGGGGGATAGTTAAGCACACTGAAATGACGTTTATAAGGGGTTTTAAGCCAGTAGAGTTACTAGCACTAAGTACAGGAGCATAATATGCATGTGGTGATCAAAAGTCAACATAGATGTGTTATTAACATTCATTAACAGTTTGAACAATATAGGTTTAAAGATTATTAGTATGCTCAAAAATTATCGTTTGTTATTTACAGATGTATCCCTGATGAAGGTGGTATAACCACCGAAATGCATTGGATTTAAAGCAATGTTTGAATATTTGAAATCAGACGGATTCAATATATAAATTTGTGGAACTCAATGAAATAAAATTGAACACAAGGAAATGGCTACAACCAAGTGATTTATTTAAGAATATAGCTGGATTTTTATCAGCAACAAACTCAGTGCCTAGGGGGACAGTTGTATATGACTATATGACTGCTACTATGATTCATTGACTACACTTCAGGCGGGAAGTGATACCCTGGCAGCACGGCTAAGACAATTAAATTAGTTGAACCAAAAGAGGCGGTGCACGTCCTTAGACTTCAAGTATTTCGCTATATAAGACACCCACAACATTAACATTAACTTTTAGGACGCAAATTATCTTACGCCTGCCTCACAGCAGGTGAAGACTGACGCAAGCCCTTTCACATGGGGCTTGCCCCATGTGAAAGGACAAATTTCTGGAGTTGCGTCACTTTTGCGCTACACAGATATGTCAAAAATACTGACGTATCTGTAACTCCTTGCGACATGATGCCTCATACAGTAAATATGATGAATCAATCATGTCGCAAGGAGGGTGCACTGAGAAGTGACGCAGCGCTGCTTTCACGCAGCGATGAATCACTTCTCATAAATGAGGCCCTTAGTTTGTAACAGCAGGTCTGCAACTTGTTCTTCCCCTAATGCTGAGAACCGTGATAAGCTACACTGAGTTGCAATATCCTCCAGCACCTCTTTGCAGTTCCCCCCAGGGCATCTGCTGTGTTCAGGAGTTCATTGTAGACTGTTTGAACTTTGTTGTGAAAAAAAGAAGCAATTTTTACCACAAAATTTTGATCAGGCGCAAATGTAGTGACTTGCGGGCACTTTGACAAAGCTGTCACAGTTTAAAAAAATTCCTTAGAGGAGTTTGTGGCCTCCTGTATTTTAGTGGTAAAATATATAGTTTTGGCCTGTTTTATAGCAATCTTATATTCCTCTAAGGCTATGTTGTAGTCCTTCCTATGTTCCATACTGTAATCGGATCTCCAAATACGTTGCTTACGTTTGCATTTAACTTTGATTTGTCTAAGCTCAGCCGAATACCAGAGTGACGTGGCTTGTCTTCTCCTGGAGTGCTTAATCACTTCCGGCGCCAGCATGTTCATTGCTAGACTTAGCCAGTCTTCAAAGTTTCTAGCTGCCGCATTGGAGTCTGCTATAACTGGGGGTTCCTC
Organism: Lissotriton helveticus; assembly: GCF_964261635.1. Classification (NCBI taxonomy): domain Eukaryota; kingdom Metazoa; phylum Chordata; class Amphibia; order Caudata; family Salamandridae; genus Lissotriton; species Lissotriton helveticus. The sequence continues at coordinate 335,001,740 of NC_136058.1, read as the reverse complement.
GCCAAAGCTGTAATCAAATCTCTTTTTTAAATTAGTTTCTAAGGACGTGATTTGACCAAGGAAGATCTATTCCTTCAGCAGCTGCTAGTTCTTAAGATCTCAACATTGAAATAGATTACAGAGTGATCTTACTAGGGTACTAGTTGCACACTCACCACTTCTATGTCGTGATTGTTGGTAAAAATACCATCCAGTGTGTGGCCCACTTGATGCGTTGGTTCCGATATGATCTGACTCAACCCATAGCCTGCCAGATTATCTAACAAGCAGGAGGTGTCGGAGTCATTATTTGCTTCTAAATAAAAATTGAAATAACCTAAAACCGTGAAGATGGCAGTGTCTAAGTATTATTCCAGAAAGGTCTGCAATGAGCTAATGAATGAGGGTCTCATCCCTGGAGGCCTATAAATAAGTAGCCCCGGGAGGAGTTCAAGATTGGTTTTTTAACACTAAATGTCATTGCCTCAGCTTCCAACGTTGGTGCTGGCATGATCCTCACCTTTTAGTGGGACCGGTAGATCAAAGCTATGCCTCCCCCTTTTGCCCCTACCCTGTCAACATGAACTACCAGGTAGCCTGCCAGAACAGCTGCGTTCCAGTCCGGCTCAGAGAGGCAGTTAGCCCAAATTTCCATAAGGAACACAAGATCAGAGTTTGCCCCTTGAATCAAACATTCTAGGTCGTACTTATGTTTGATCATAGACCTAGTGTTCAGTAGGATACAGCTAATTACATTGGAGCCCTTGAGAGCATGTGACTGAGAGCTCCTGATAAGTTGAGAAACATTATTGTCCAAGTTGGTAAGAGGTGAGACACTCTCCCCACCCCAAGCATTGCATCTGTACTTTGTAAGTAGATATTACGCCATCAGGCTGCAAGAATGACATCGCCTAGGCTTATAGTCCAATTGGTCCAGCAGTAGCGTTGGTTGGAGGCACTCATCATGATTCAGGTCAAGAAGTATATCGTGTATAGGTCTGACCAGAAAAATGGGTAGGGGTTCTGGCGCTGGTCGCGCTCCGGGCGCTGACGGGCGCTGACAGGCGCTGACAGGCTCAGACGCGCTTGCCGTTGGTGCGCCTTCGGTAAGGGTAAACTGATGCTGGGCCTGCAAACCCTGGAGCAGGTTAAGGCATTTGATTACCTGGGAGTACGAATTAGTGACAGGCTGGTTTGGACACCACAAATTGAAAAAGAGTACTCTGACCCTCCAGTAAGCCGACTGTGCAATAGCTGGGAGGGCTAGGGCGTCTCCATATCGACCGCTCTCCCCAATTCTGGAACTCCATAGGGCTAAAGGCCTAGGTGAAGCCCTATATGGGGCTGAGCTTTGGGGACTGGAGAACCTGAAGGACTTAGTCCTTGCTGAGAATAAATGTATTAGGGTGTTTCTCAATCTACCCGTGAACACTCCCCTTTTGCCGCTAAAATTTGACCTTGGTCTGAAACCTATTAACAACTTTGCCATTCTTAGGGCTCTCTTGTTTTGGTAAGGATTTGGACCAGTAACACAAAGGTTCCGGTGAAGGAGGCCCTGGAAGAGCTACTGACCCTACAAAAACAAACAGGCCGCATCAACTGATTTTACAAGATCAAGGAATGGTTCTTAAAACTAGGACTAGGGAGCATGTGATAGGAACCATAGTCTATATCGAAAAAAATGGTCCCTCTCCTTAAAAATAGGTTCTGGGAATACATCGATAAACAAAGTATTGATGGTAATGCACGTGGTACCTTAACCTCTAGTTTTATAAATATAAAAGGACGGTTTGGTTTTGAAATGTTCATGGATGATATGGTACCCTCTCAGGCAAGAGCTCTGTACATTCAATTTAGGTAAGGAATTCTTCCTCTTAACTCTAGAATAAATACCTGGGAAAATGCATCTGTAACATCTGTGTGGCCGACCTGTCATTCCTTCCCTTAGACCCTTGATCACTTTCTCTTTTTTTGCCCCTCTTATGTTGATCTTCGGAAAATATGGTCAATCCCTGCTTGCCGCTTATTATCTTTTACACATCCCATTGATGCTTTACGCCTTTTTAAGTCAGATACCACAAGGTGGCTAGTGTTTACAATCTCGAGATATCTGCTCTTTGCTTGGTGGAAGAGGTTAAACATGATTAACAAGTTCTCTGTGAACCTAATATCAACATGTATGCCACCTGGTTGTGGGGCCTGTAATTGGAACCGGAGAACAGAATTATGGAATTCCACCAACTGTGATTTTTTGGAATGTGGAAACTGTCTCTCTTAAATTACCTTTGTAATTGGTGGAACTTTTGGAAACTTTTAATATTGCTAGAGGCATGTAATAGCCTGCTTTTTAAATCATTCTTTTACGATGTAATGAAATGGAACATTTTATTGTTTTTATGGTTATGAATTTTTACAATGTAAATGATCATATTATTGATTGAATTAATAATTTAAAAAAAAATACTTTGTGTTTGGGTATTTACAATATGTGACTTTCTTTGTGTAATCACTTTTATTTGTATTTAGTTCTTTGCTGACCTCGTACACATCAGGTAGATTTTCAAAGTTGGTTGTAACAATGTCATTCTTGGCTGAGGAGGTCACAAACTCAATGGTTTCGCTGAGGTCTACTGTTGTGTCTTCATCTGCTACGGAGGGTGAACTAGGGCCTATATCATGACCTGAATCGTTGTTTCTTGTTGCATTGTTTGAAGCGGTGCTGGTTTGTCAAATTCAGTGAAGAGGTTAATGATTTCTGAAAAAGACAGCAACTCCTTACACCTTCTTAGCAGGGTTTTTATTCTCCAGGAACTTCCCCATCTGGAATTGTGTTTGTTTGCTTCACCATTTCTCACTATCACGCTCGCCACCATGATAGAACCTTGTTGGGCATGTCTGTATAGACTTCTCTACGCGCTTCCTTGAATTTATTCACTTTGACATCCGTAGCACTGGGCAGAAATCACATTGCGACAAACACCCGCCTCGGGCCTTCGCGATGTTTTGTTTTAATTACATTTTCAGATTCCCCTGGTCCACACCAGTTCTAAGTCCGCTGTAAGGCGCCGGTCGAGGCAGAGCACCAGCCCGAGCCCCCAGGGGGGAGGTACAGGGAGAGGCAACCACCGCAGCTGGGGTAATCCACAAGAAGGGCCTGTCTTGCGTCCAGAGTTGCCGCCGCCCCCGAGGGTGGTGCCTCGTCCAGCCATGGCGCGTGCCCAGCCCCGCTTCGCACCACAGCCCGATCGACCCAGCCCTTGGAGCAAATCCTTATCCTGAAGTTATGAATCCTACTTGTCAACTTCCCTTACCTACATTGTTTTAACATGCCAGAGGCTGCTCACCTTGGAGACCTACTGCAGATGTTGGTACGGCCCAGCGCAAGATTGACACCATCTCCCTCTGACTCTCTGGATTTTCAGGGACCAGCAAGAGCTCACTGAACGCCACTGGAACCATGATGCTTTCCAAGGCTTGGACCCCTCTCTCAGGGAGAACCCATTCCAGGGTGCCCTGTCCTTCTAAAAGAGAACTCTCCCCGGGGCTCCTGCCAGCTTCTACAGGATCGTTTGTGTTACCTCACTGGACGCCGCAAGGGTGCCCGTCTACCCCCCTCCGGGTTCGGGGATCTAAACCCAACTCCATTTCAATCGGCCAAGGGCAACTGAGGCCATCGCTTGACCCTTCTGAACGGCACTCGCTCATTTCTTAAGACCGACTAACCCATGTTCAACTGCTGTTCACATGGAACCCTTCTCCACTTCGGCCTTCTAAGTTCTCGTTCGAATATTTGTTACTACCACCAAGATCTGCACATGCGGCGGCTCTACCCAGGCCCTTGCCCCAGGCTTCCATGCAGTGCAGCGTCCCTCCTACTCATCGCAGCTTAGCCCCCACGGCTCTCAGCACTGGCGACAGCCGGGTATGGGCCCAATGCTCCAGAACCATCCATTTTCAGGGCTGGTTGATTCAGCAGGTGAGTTGTTACACACTCCTTAGTAGATTCCGACTTCCATGGCCACCGTCCTGCTGTCTATATCAACCAACAGCTTTTCTGGGGTCTGAGGAGCCTTGGCATTCGCCGCCCTTATTCCGGAGTTCGGTTCTCCCCGCAGAGCCAGTCCTGCTTACCAAAAGTAGCCCACTAGGCACTCGCATTCCATGCCCAGCTCCAAGCCAGCAAGCCGGGCTTCTTACCCATTTAAAGTTTGAGAATAGGTTGAGAACGTTTCGGCCCCAAGACCTCTAATCATTCACTTTACTAGATAAAACTGGGGGCTCCGAGCGCCAGCTATCCTGAGGGAAACTTCTGAGGGAACCAGCTACTAGATGGTTCAACTAGTCTTTTGCCCCTATACCCAGGTCAGATGACCAATTTGCATGTCAGGACCGTTATGGACCTCCACCAGAATTTCCTCCGGCTTCAACCTGCCCAGGCATAGTTCACCATCTTTCGGGTCCTATAACTCACGCTCATGCACCACCTCCCAGACATAGTGTGTGAGACAGGCCGGTGGTGCGCCCGCCGCTGGAAGCGCAGCAGGATCCCACCTCAGCCGGCACGTGCCGGCCCTCAACTTCATTGCGCCACAGGGTTTCGCTCAGCCTTCCAACTCGCACACGTGTTAGACTACTTGGTCCATGTTTCAAGACGGGTCAGGTGGGTAACCAACATCACCACAGACCTCTGGTACCCGGCATGGCACTCCACGTCCAGCAGTGCAATGCAGCTGGGTGCACTGAGCACAGTCTGCCCCAGTCGACAGTCGCGCCGGGAGCAGGGGATCTCGTCCCCTATTCCCCACCCTGGCAAGACCTGAGAGGCAGCCGGGAGCTGGAGCCCAGGGGGAGGGCATGGAGGTGGTCGAATCTCCCTCGGACATGGGGAAGCTGCTGCCAGGGGGGCTGTAATACCCTCTACTGGAGCAGAGGGCCAACTGCCATCCCAAAGCCTTTCCAGCCGACCCGGAGCCAGTCGCAGCACACTGTCGCGGGAGACAGCCATGACAACGCGGGCTCTACACCGCGCTGCCATTAAGACACTGCCATTACAACGCAAGTCGTTACCTCTTGATGGTTTCACACCCTCTTGAACTCTCTCTTCAAAGTTCTTTTCAGTTTCCCTTATGGTACTTGTTGGCTATCACTCTCGCGCCCGTATTTAATCTTATATGGTGTTTACCACCCGCTTTGGGCTGCATTCCCAAGCAAACCCGACTCCAAGAAGACCCACTCTCGGCAGGCAGGGGGCCGCTACCGGCCTAACATCGTCCGCGGGGTGAGCCTCATTCAGAAGGTCTAGGGACCCCTGAACAATGCCGGGGAGTCGGTCTTCTGTACGCTACAATTCTGGCGCCCACCGCCAGGCGGGGATTTGGTGCTGGGCGCAGTCCTCTTCACTCGCCGTTACTGGGGGAATCCTGATTAGTTTATTTTCCTTTTCGTCTGTTCTGAGGTCGTAGTCGGAAAAAACGATGTAGCGTCGGGGGAATCCGCCAGGGAAGGCCAGGCCCCTTGCATCCCGGCAACGCATGCTGTTAGACCTGGAATCATTGGCGTGGGTCTCCCTTCCCCTCTACTCGTCCTGTCTTGTATATTGGCTGGATGTAGATATTCTTGGCGCCGTGCCACTGGTAATCAGTGCGACAGTGCGAATGCTCCCTGTATATAAATGACTGTGTGAATAAGGATAACCCTAATGCCTACATTTGTGTAGCCTGTTCCTTAAGGATTACTTTCTATCACCCTATCCGGCCCTAGAAACCCGATAGGAACTCCGACTTTGATATGTTTATGCTCAGGATATTGAGGGCCACCTTTTAGGAAGGACCGTTTATATATCACATGTTTTGAAATGCCTTTCCTGAAAACTCAGTAGTTTCTGGCCTAAAGCTTTAATCCGGGCTGTTGCGAGTATGTGTATTGCCATCTGGTTTTGCCGCAGCAGGGCCAGATGGGTCAGACCTGGCTGGAGAGAGAGATCGGTATCCAGAGCGTGGGGAGGGGTGACTCTTTGATCTGAGCAGGGCCGTGCCTGGCAAGGTGAATGATGGCTCCACCTCCCTCTGGGTGTCTGATAGCAGCTAATAAAGCCCCTGACGAAGGGCAAACAGCCCGAAATGCATTGGGCCATGACACTCGATGTCTTGAACGATATGATGTGAATGTAACATCAGGAGAGCTAAGAAATTGAAAATAATAATTGAAGAAAGACAAAACACGATAAACATTCAAAATAAAAAAACTTTATTGAGAAATTGAAAAAATTGTTTAAGAGGTGTTTTTTACAAAAACATTAATACAGGAGTGCATTTGGGGACATTGTTCAAGGACTGATCGATGCTAACAGATGACTTACTTACCTCTACTCAGGAGGTTCACCAAATAGCACCCAAATACACTATTCAACATACCGACTATCAAAATACCAAGGAGTGCGACGGTTCCACTAAAATTCATTGATAACTATCTGAGTACTCAAGAGCCACGCACCCACACACAAAATGCAATTTGAAGAAATAATACATCTTACAGACCAAAAAGCGGACACCTTTGTATACTCAGAAGAAGACACACAACGTATATATTCACTAATTGAGGAAACCACCAATGTAACTACGACTACAGGATCCAAACAAAGCAATATAAAGCAATTGTTGTACATGTCAAAGAGGATAGTAAATCAGCGATTACACGCCAGTACCCTTATAAAATATCATCGAGTTCAGAGGATACCACGAGGATTACGCATCTCGCTCAAATCAACCTTGTGTACAAATAACTCTAAATTCACCGAAAAATGGCAGGCCATACTAAATAAGTGTTCATTGGACCTCATATTGCTCATTATAGAAGAACTAGCAAAACTTATAGATGACCTCATGAAAGAATCCCATCAACTCAAACAAGAACCAAGTCAAATGTTGATGGAAGAAGAATTGGATAACACACTCAAAGATATCAATGATCAACTAGAAGTTTACACCAAAGAAATTAACAAAAGGAAGATCAGGAAATTTAAAAGAGACACTTTAGATTACAAATTGGGGGAGGTCGATAACTGGGCTGATATCTACGCGAGACGCAGACAACAAAGACCAAATTTCAAGTCCACTGATGAAACATCATCATCAGATGAATCTCAACAGAGAAGGCAACCACCTTTTGGACGGAAAGATCAAAGCAAGAATAGAGAAGGACCATCGACATCAGGCGAAGGAACACCCACTACTAACGTGTCTTTTTTAGAGAAAGACCAAACCCTCAGAGAAGAACCAGGAGGAGCAAAAAAAGCAATCGAAGAAGGCCCCGTGTCCAAGAACACGAGGAGTCGAAAAACCTAATTATCAATCTTTCTAAACAAAACATCACGAATTTTGAGACACAGGTGCAACAGAAGGGCACAACATATGTGCAAACTTTTCACTCTAACCTGGTAGATACACAAATATGTACTTATAAATTCATGAGGACACTGAGGTTAAAACATTTCTTTTGCAATATCATACCAACACCGACGGAACCGAGGAAAGACATACTACTTGGATTACGCAACAAAAGCAAATTTATTCCTCCAACAAGCCATAAAGTATTAGATGCCTTTGAAAAGGTGGTACACAAAGAAATTGAAAACATATATAGACAACCGAAATCCAAAACAACCAATCTTACAAAGAAAGAAGAACAAGCCTTAAAGAATTTGGCCAACAACTCTGAAATTACCATCCGACAAGCGGATAAAGGAGGAGCACTAGTCATCTTAGACACGGAATTTTACATGAACAGAGTGAACGAACATGTCCATGACATCCAAACATACTCCAAAATTGACCAAGATCGTACTAGAGAATTTTCAAAAACATTGATTTCCATCATCGATCAGGCATAAGCACAAGGAACAATTGGGTCAAAAGAAAAAGAATATTTAATTAAACAGAACCCAGCCATACCATATATCTATATGGTACCTAAAGTACATAGACATCCCACGCGTCCTCCCTGCAGACCCATAGTGTCTACAGTGAATTCCATTCATGAACCAGTGGGAAGATATTTAGATAAACACTTACAGCCAATCGTACAAGCAATGAGTACTTACATTAAAGACACAACACATTTTTTAACAATTTTGGAAGACCACGCAACCTTGTACACCAAAGACATGATAATGTGTACCATCAATGTAAATGCCTTGTATACGTCAATTCCTCACAACTTAGGAATGAAAGCAGTGGCAGCCCATCTCATGCAAACAAATATGGAAGAAGATTTGAAAATATTTATCATGAACCTCTTACATTTTACACTCTACCACAGTTACTTTTCATGGAATAAGGAATTCTTCATCCAATTGTCGGGAACATCGTAGGGAAATTGTGCGGCACCTGCACATGCCAATTTATTCATGTATCAATTTGAGCTGGAGAATGTCTTGAACAAACCAGAATGGTCCAATAACCTCCTTCCATACAAAAGATATATAGATGACATTTTCATCTTATGGAAAGGTTCAGAAGAGGATCTGACACAAGCTATACGGAAATTAAACCAAGTCAATGATCGAATTGGATTCACACACAACATACAGAGAGAACAAATACATTTTCTGGATGTCATGATAATGAACACCAATGGAACCTTAGAAACTAGAGTCTACACCAAAAGCACTGACAGGAATAATCTACTAAACTCTCAAAGTTTTCATCAATACTCACTAAAAAACATCTCCCATATTCGCAACTGTTAAGACTAAAAATAATTTCATCCACAGAAACATCTTTCAAAGAAAGCATGCAACAAACATTGACCAAATTTGAGGAGCGAGGGTATCCAAAGGGTATCCTGGAAGAGGCAGTTTCAAACACACAAAAACTCGATCGAAAAACCTTATTGAAACAAAAAATGAAACCAAGAGAAGAAACAAGAATGGTTTTCATTTCAAAATATTCTACACACAGCTACCAGATCAAAAGAATAATCTTAAAACACTGGCCATTACTATCCATGGAAGATGACTTCAATGGTATATATTCTTTGCCACCTAGATTTACATTTCAACGTACAAGAAACATTAAGGAATTACTGAACCAAAAGGACGAAAAAACGTCAATCATACATAAAGGTACCTTACCATGTCACAATTGCGGAAACTGCAACGCTATCATAAAGGGAAAAGAATTTCAACATCCCAGTAAGGGGATCAACATCAAATTAAGAGTTACAGCAACATGTGATAGCCGAAACTTGATTTACATGATAAAGTGTCCATGTGGCCTGGCTTATGTGGGCAAAACAGAAAGGAAAATTAAAACTCGACTAACAGAGCACAAGAGTAATATCAGGACCAAAAGTGCAAAATCACCATTGGCAACTCATTTCAACACCAATAATCACACACCCAGCCAACTTCGATTTTTGGTGTTAGAACAACCCCAGATTCTCCCTGGAAGAGACAACACACAGCACTTACTACGCCGGGAAGTGTTCTGGATCAATTTTCTTTTCACCATCCATCCAAAAGGATTAAATGATCGAATAGACTTTAATTGTTTCTTGTAAAACATGTTTTTTCTCCTTTACAGGATTATATCAACCAATCTGTTTAGAAATGCACTTATTTACGTGACAGAAATCTGTAATAACAATGTAAAATACAACATGCATATATTGAATGTAAGTGCCATTACTTCACGTGATGACTTAAGATAATCTCGTTCGCACTTTTTTAAAGTTCAAGCATAGCCATTGCTATACCTCATTGACATGTACAATACGAAAAACAAATACACTTTCCCATCAGTGGGTCGTTTGATCACTTTTTGTTTACCAGTATTTTATTTTAATTTTTATTTTTTAATTTTATTTTTAGATCCCACCACAATTATTGAGAATATGCATCAGCACTAACCAGGCACATCGTATCCTTTACTTTTTCAAATACTCGTTACATTTCGAATATTTCGTTAATTTCCATTGAAATCTTCTAGTCAGACTAACTTCGACCGTTCCCTATTGGAGGGTCGGTATCACATGAGCAGCACACGTGACAAACATACGTGATATTTGTAGTTCGCTGCCAAAGCACGCTTCGAAACGCATTCCGGAAGTAACGAAAATAGAACGCCGTATTCGAGCCAAACTACCGGTGAGTTAACATCCTGAACGCTAGGTTCTTCATATTCTGGATGTCACTAAATTTGGGACTGACACCAGCTTTTTTCTTGTATACAGACAGCACCATCGGCGCATCGAAAATATGAAGCGTCTCGCTTAAATGTAAGTGTCTCACTTTTACCACGAGGCTTATTCTGCACCTTTAATTACCGTACCTTCACCGTTTTCCTTAAACTGTCTCGCTTATCACATTTCAAACATATGATTATTCACTGCAAGAAATGTGAAAATAAACTTTTTAAAGGACAGTCTTCGCGTTACTCCTCCGTTCATTTTTTCAGGTACGCTTGCTTTCACCTTTCATTAGCGACATTGCGAACCATTGGAGATTACATGCGGAGTCACTACAACCACTTTTTATAAAAATTCACAGAGCACTGATCGTTGGTATTGACCATAGTACACCTGTTATTCTACACAGACCCATGGGGACATAAGGCTCATGTTACCATTTAAGGACACAATGTATAGATATAATGCAAAGCGCAAAAATCTAATTGAGAATTTTTTGACTATGCTGATGTTGTGTATATTCTTCTAAACGGCTAATAAATCCCCTGACGAAGGGCAAACAGCCCGAAATGCATTGGGCCAAATGACACTCGATGTCTTGAACGATATGATATGAATGTAACATCAGGAGAGCTAAGAAATTGAAAATAATAATTGAAGAAAGACAAAACACGATAAACATTCAAAATAAAAAAACTTTATTGAGAAATTGAAAAAATTGTTTACGAGGTGTTTTTTACAAAAACATTAATACAGGAGTGCATTTGGGGACGTTGCTCAAGGACTGATCGACGCTAACAGATGATAGCCGACCCCCTCATTCTGAAAGGGCAGGATGTCACCTCGTAAACCCCGTGCTCCCTGACCCCACCAAACTGGTTCTAACTGTAGTCAGTGATTTGAGACCTTAGAGAACAAAGACTTGTTAGGTAAAAAATGCTGCGCTGGAACTTTGGTCAAGGGTGTTCCTTCTGGATGTCAAGACGAAACTCTGTTCAAGCGAACAGAGGAAAGGACTTTGAAACTTTCACCAAGCTTGCCGAAGAAACTACCCGAGGGCCTAAAATCGAGAGCGCCTCCTGCAGAAGTCTCAGGGACATTAGACTTCACCCCGTCAGCCGTCGGAATTCCTGTGCGAGGAATTCTACTTGCAGGTGAGGCCTCTGTCGAGTAATCCAGAGTGGCTAGTTATACTGTGAGGACCACGGCCTGGGAACCCCAGAATCTATTGCTAAACCGGTGTGGGCCCCTGCAGCTAAGAGAGAGCTGCCGCCACTGAGAGCCCGCCTAAATCTGAACCTTTGCTCCTTTTGCTAAACCTGTGTGAGCCGTTTCAGCGAAGAGAGAGCTGCCGCCGCTGAGAGCCCGCCTAACTCTGAACCTTTGCACATTTTGCTAAACCTGTGTGGGCCGCTACAGCTAAGAGAGAGCTGCCGCCACTGAGAGCCCGTCTAACTCTGAACCTTTGAACCTTTTGCTAAACCTGTGTGGGCCTCAGCTAAGAGAGAGCTGCCACCGCTGAGGGCCTGCCTAAATCTGCACCTTCAACTCTCCCGCTGGATCCGTTTGGACCGCTGCAACTAAGAGAGAGCTGCAGCCGCTGAACACCCACCATTGTGCTAGCCTGGCCGAGACCATCCTCTGTCGCGTGGGCCTCCGCAGCTGAGAGAGCACTGCTGCCACTGAGTGCTCGCACCCTTGCCTACTCTGCGTCATTGTGACTTGTCCCATGGGCTGCCGCAGCCAAGAGAGCTGTAGCTGCTGAGTGCCCGCACCCATTGCTACTTGCATCATTGTGATTTGCCTCGTGGGCCGCCACAGCCAAGAGAGAGCTGTAGCCACTGAGTGCCAGCACCCTTTGCTACGTTGCATTATTGTGAGTTGTCCCGTGGACCGCCACTGCTAAGACAGAGCTGTGGCAGCTGAGCGCCCGCACCTTTGGCAACTTTGCATCCTTGGGATTTGTCCTGTGGGCCGCCACAGCTGAGGGAGAGCTGCTGCTGCTGTGTGCCTGCACCTTGTTCACCCTTGTTGAGGATTGTCGCTATCATTTTGTGGGTCACCGCAGCTAAGAGAGACCTGCTGCCGCTGTGCGCCCACCACGGAGCTGCACGATGAGAGTCAATGCCACCACCTGCCCGGGCCGCCGAAGCCATGTGCTGCTGCCGCTGAGCTCCCGCCTGTCCCCGAGTGCCTGAATCATTGTGGGTGCACTCTGCTGACCTCAGCCCCCAAGACTTGTGGTCGCTGGGAGTTCGCCTGTCACCGTCTCCGCTTCTTCGAGAAGCTGCGTGCTGGAAGGGACTGCGCAAGTCTTCAAACCCTCGGCCTGGCCGCACGGGACCGGGTCAAACCGGGCACCTGGCAACAGGAGAAGGCCACCCCACCTGCATGTCAGCCGCCATTCGCGGGGAGGGCCGAGCCATGCCAGAGGGCTGGTGAGTCGCCCACCCCACCCTTACCCGGGTTGGAGGTGCAGGAAGGGAAGAGCCAGGCAGCTCCCCATCCCACATGCCTCCCACTGAGAGCAGCCGGGGTTCCCCTCGCAGGCCCTCGGTTCCTTCTCTTTCAGGCTACCCTGACACCTGAGAACGGCCGGGACTTGGGCCCAGTAGGGCCCGGAGTGGCAGGGACTTTCAGGGGGGTGGTCCCAGCCCAGGGGGGCACTGCCATTTGGTTTTGCCCCTCTGCAGGGGTCTTGCTGGGTGAGCGTGGGTTCTGACTCGGGAGTGCCCACCGCTGTGCCCCTCCCATTGAGAGGGACAGGGACCAGGGGGGTCGCCCCCATCCCCGGTCCCTTGTGCGTCATTCAGTCAGGTCCTCCCTGTTGGAAGAAGACCCGCCGAGGCCTGGTGCTCACCCAAGCGCCCCATGCAGCCACAGACCACTCCGCCAGCTGAGGCATGCAAGGACAGGGCCAAGTCCTGTGCCTATGGTTTGCTTGCAGTAGGTGGCCGAAGACTTTGAGCTGGCAGCGTCAGTCGCTCGGGCCTCTCCACTGTTAATGATCCTTCCGCAGTTTCACCTACAGAAACCTTGCTATGACTTTTACTTCCTCTAGATAGTTAAGTGTGATCCTCTTCTCGGTGCTCCACCAGGGACGTTGCAGAGCCCGGCGGAGCCAATCTGAGGACCTCACTAAACCACCCAATCAGTAGTAGCGACAGGCGGTGTGTACAAAGGGCAGGGACTTAATCAACGCAAGCTTATGACCCGCATTTGCTGGGAATTCCTCGTTCATGGGAAGAATTGCAATCCCTAGTCCCTTTCATGAATGTGCTTCAGCGGGTTACCCGCACCTGTCGTCGAAGGGTAGACACATGCTGATCCATTCAGTGTAGTACATGTGCAGCCCCGGACATCTAAGGGCATCACAGACCTGTTATTGCTCGATCTCATGTGGTTGAATGCCACTTGTCCCTCTAAGAAGTTGGACGCTGACCACTGGGGGTCTCATAACTAGTTAGCATGGAGGAGTCTTGTTCGTTATAGGAATTATCTCAAAACAAAATGAGAGTTGCTCCCTCTCGACCCCAAAGGGAATGGAGCACCAATACGTTCAGTAAAAGAAAATGTATCCCTTAGGGTATAGATTGTACTTTTTTATATATAAGCTCCAGCAGCACACGGAACTTCTCTCCATACAATTACAACCATCACTCTTAGTGCACTACAGTGAAACACTTGCAAAAGAAATTATACATTCAAATCTATCAAAGATATACTATTTATTTTTGAAAATGTTAAAAACACATAAAAAAAGACATGTACATGAAATTAATTAAAAAACATGTTAAAAAACAAATCACAACTCATACAATAATTTTTGAGAAATCACAAAGAAAGACACTCAAATCTGTCTTGTATTAAGTCAATTCAGGACATTTTTGGTACAACATAAGGTTTGGAACCAGTTCCTAATCCCCTCATCAATGTTGACCACTCCAAATTTAACTTTCAATAAAAGCGTCGACGCGTTTCGGCGGTGTTGGATTATTATAACCACCTTCTTCAGGACAATTACATACGACTTCTCCTTTTAATCAGCATATCCTAGTGTAAGAATAAAACATCCATTTATCTAGTGCATTACAACATCTATATATCACAAATCTTATTTCCCCACTGGGATGGAAAAGTATATTATATAATCCAATAAGAATATCTCATTGATACATCTCTATTGGGTTATCCCCTTATGCATTTCGATCTAATATCGCTATTTTATAGTGCATTAAACCATGTATTTTACAGTGCATTAAACCATGTGGTATTTCATATGGGACTTCTCCTTTTCCCACTTACACAGATTGAAAGACGTGGGCATGTTATATCACACCTGGTGTGCCTACTGTTTTTCTCTCACATATGGTTCAGCACTGCCCCACTATTTTATGCTAGACTTCTGTCATCAATATGAATTGCATTTAAACATTTAATTATTAAAAACCTCATCAAGTCCCTCATTTATAAACATATTATATTTGCAATTATTTCACTGAGTTTTGCCAATATACAAACAGCAATCACACTATACATTCATACACGGTAATTTTCCCTCATACTTCTTACTCACCCATACTGTCGGACATAAGTCACGGTGTATGGAGGTAGGTATCCTCGTATTTCTTTATCGGGAACCCAGTCTCCCTATAGATTTTAAAACAGTGTGTTTTGACAATTATATATGAATTACCTAAACACTGCACAATCTGAGCATTAGTCGAAAATATATAGGATGGTGTAAACATACCTATTAAAATTCAGTAACTTCACTGGGTATTATCAACTGCTTTTATATGTTTCCTTCACTTATATAAGTTCTGGATTTTACTGCTCCTATTAAAATCAAAATTAAACAAAGGGGGAAGACTGTTAGAGTTCATCCTATCCCCCACCATTGAACAGTTAGTCAATGGTTCTGTACCTTCTAGTGTCTTGATTTCGCTTTGCTTCTTTTATCTTTTTTTCTTTTTCTAGCGTTGTTTTGTTCTCCTCGGATTGGAGTAGTGACTAGTGTGCAAACAACACAAACGTTTTTAGTTAATATTTGAGTATTTAAACAAAACAGGGGAATTATTTCACCCCTGCGGTCTCTGGCCCCACTCCTTTTGAGCCTCGATGATTAAATATCGGCTCTCACCTTAAGTAATTTTTGCCGATGTCCCGCATTCGGGTCTCCACTCTGGGTACTGTTCGCTCGTTGCTGTAATGATGGCAAAAAAACGAAATTCGAAGGGCCCATTATTGTGAAGACCCATTACGTATATGGATTGTTTTACTCCTACTACACGCTATCTATACCGCGCCAGTTCGTTTGCTTACCTTATGGTTAATGCAATGCGTTTCCCCGTGTGGCGTGTTCGGTCCCGACGTCTGTTTAGTCCCGTTTCAAAATAGTAAACGGACCACCCTTGTTTGACGGGCTATTTATGCCTCATCAATCCATGACGTCATAAGTTAGGGACCAGCTTCCCTTTTTTTTATAAAAAAGTTTTCGCAATTCTATGCTCGAGTGCTTTATTGAGTAGCGTCCCTCCGTCTACATGGACATTGTATATGTGCCAAATATTCATCTTACGATTCCTAATTGTTATATATATGTGACAGTGATAGTTTATTTACAGTTATTTTTAAGTCGATCTCTTTTTATCGGGATAGCAGGCTTAATCTTGTCACAGATTTTCGTAAAAAAACAAAACCTATATTTTTTCGTGTGCTTACATTCGTTTCGACATGATTCCAACCCCTATGAGGATGTGTCAACATTCATATATTATGGCATTCGTATGTTATGACATGCAGTTTACAAAGTTTAAATCTAGTCTCTATTATGAGTTATTCAGTACATAGAAAAATGCTTAAATCGAGTTTGCTTTAACTCAATATTCTAATCTATCCACCGAATCATAACATCTGTGAATTGACAGACTGCATGTAAATTAAACCACCAGATATCCTGTCTTTGCCCTTATCAGAAATTATACTGCAATCCTCATCCAGTCTTCCTTATTGTTTAATCCCCTATTTACTGTGTCCAAGGTGGAAATATACCATTGTTCCCTATTCTTACGCTTCAGTTCAACATTACCTCCCCTTTTAGAATATGTTATCTTTTCAATAATGAACCAGGTAAACTCTGTATGTTTATGTTTTTGTTTTTCATAATGGTCTACCAATGGTGCATTCAATTTACATGTCTTAAGGGCTGACCTATGTTCAAGGAGGCGTAATCTCAATTCACGTCCGGTCTCTCCGACGTAAGGCAGACCACATGGGCAGCGAAGTAAATATACTACATTGCTGCTTCTGCAATTATTCAAAGTTTTAGATGTTATGGTGTAATTGTTATGAATGAGGGTTTTGGCCACATGACAGTTTTCACAGACCGAGCAGTTTCCACATCTAACATTTCCAACTGCTTTACTGCCAGTGATAGTTTTTTGGCTAGTCTGTGTTCCTTCTCTATATGTATGGACTAAGTTCTTACGAAGATTGTCGTTGCGTCTGAACGCAAATATAGGTTTCGGGATTTTGACCTCTCTACCATCATTTAAGATGTTCCAGTTAGAGTGGATCACATTCTTAAGTCTGTTACTAACGTTTGAAAACTGACTTACAAACACCAGCTTAGAATCTGTGTTAGTCTTGGTGCTTTTCTCTTCAGGGTCCGGATTCAACATGCTATCCCTATTGTAAAAACGTGCACGTTTACATGAGTTCTTGTAGGAGAGTAGGGTCTGCAATCCTATGATCACCCAGATTTTTGCTTTTTGCTGCACTGGTTTACGACTTTCCCTGGCTGTGGGCCTGCTAATCAGACCCACAGCCTAGCTGTTCTCTCTATCCAAATTGTACTCAGGTACTGAATTGGCCCTGGGCCCTCTCCAAGTCCCTGTACCCAGGGCTGAGGTGCACCCAGAAGTCTCCCAGGGGCTAAAGCATGTATTGTGCCACCCCTGGATTGACTAACTAAAACTGACACAACTGGCTGCACGACAGCTGGGGCAAGGTGGTGTACTCACCCTTTGCTTTAGATATAGTATACCTATATCTAACCCTAAAATGGACACACAGATCTCCTATCAGTCACTCCTATGGCAGGCCTTAACAATCCTGAAGGCAGAGTGCTTGGAATCGTGTGAGATAGTGCTCTGGCATGAGCCGAGCCTGTCTGCGGCTTTCGGGATCCATCCCTTAGCCGTTTCCATGATATCGCATACCATATACTCTTAAGTGCATTATAATCCTCGCGGTTATGTGCCAACTCTGGTATCGCTTTATCAAAACATGTCGAGTAAGGTGTCATACGAATTGGAATACTAACCCCTCGCCAATTCTGGCGACGGGGTTAGCATTCCACCCTTCTAGAGGGACACGACATGCCTGTAACCTATAACCCGGTTAAAAGTCAGACAGAGCCTTAGCATCCACAAAATGGATGCTGCCACCGAGACACAAGTCTGCCCTCCTGCTGCTGGGAGTCCTCCCAGAGCAGGAGATAAGGACAAAGGGTTTCCTGCCAGGGGCGGTGCCAGCACCGTCCCAGACAGGGTTTTGTGTATTGTAGGTAGGCAGGGCTTTAGAGGAAGGTGACTGCACGTGGCACCCCGGTGCTCACTGTGCATAGGCTGGCTAGAACCAGTTCCAGGGTCACTCCAGACCCTGTGCTGGGGAAAAGCCCGCCAAGGAAGTGGGTGTAACCACCCCCCTCCTGGTCCCACCCATAGGGCAGGACTTAGTCGCGTGCCAGCCCCCTTTTACAGGATAAAGGTAGAGACTGGCCCCCTTCCAAATCAGATCATCTTTGAATCCTGAAACTACTTTCTACGAAAGGAACTCAAGACTTCTTCCTAAGATTTCTCCCTTGTGGCTAAGGAGTAGTCACCCTGCATCCGCAGGCACCATCTAAAGAACACTGCGGTCTGCTGTAAGTCCTTCCTCCGGAATCCGACTGCCCAGCTCGACGAGAACCGGCTTCCCTGGCACCTCTGACCTCTACCCACCTCTACAGCCCAGCTGAGAACCGTGGGTGCGACGAGACCTCAAGGGACCGGCCATCTGCAAGACTGCACGACTTCTTTCCAGCAAGCCCGCCGAGTAATCTACTGGTGAGTGCTTTGGGGTCCGAGAAGCCCCGACTCTGAGCAGCTCCAGCTCCGAAGTGCAGCCCCCCAGCATCTCCACGATCTGCGTGGGGCCCTTCTGCTTTCCGCTGCTCACCGCGTTGTTTGGCTACTAGCCCGTTGGCTTGTGGCCTTCCTGACGACGCCCGACGACATTTCTGCTGCTGGTCTGGTTGCTCCAGACTGGCCCTTGCTCCCTTCCAGAAGAGGAGCACCCCGGACCCTCCTGGTCCACTCAAGACGCCATTTTGAGTCCACCGCGTGGGCTTGAATTAGCCAAGGCTTGTTGCCCACTCCTGGGTAACTTCGACGCCGACGACTTCATCCTTCGTGGGACAGCTCGCACCTCCATCCTGGTCGCCGACAACGCCTCCTGGTCCGAGAGACTGCAGAGCCCAGCAGCGCCCACTCACCTGACTGCGGTGACTTCGCCCGGTGCCATCCTGGTGCCCACTTAATCACTGGCTAGTGATTCAAGAACTTGGTCCCCTCTGCTTTCAGGTTTCTTCTTCCTTGATCCAGGCTTGGATCCATCGAACTTTCCTTCACTGGTCGCCTGCCAGCAACTTCTTCCTTCCAGGCTCCTGGTCCGGCAACGAGATCCCCGACGTCTTTTCAGACCTATGCAGCTGCAGCCCCTGGGCTAGGTAACTTCGGCACTCCGGTGTCCCAGCATAGCCTCACTATCCAAGGGTCAGGATCCACTGTCGTTTTCTCCCTACCAGGTCGGGTTCGCCCGTGAACACTAACTTTGTGAATTCTAGCTTCCATAGACTTTGTCCCGCATCCCGCGTGAGAGTGCACACTCTGCACCCGAGTCCCCTGGGCCTCCTAGTAGTAATCTAACGATTCCCTAGTCCAGTCCTAGCGATTCCAAAGCCTATTAGAACTGTTACTTACCTGCTAGTAATTCGCATTCCACTTTTAGCGTATATGGTTTTTCGTGCCCCTCGGGCATTTGTGTAACGTGCTAACTTAAAAGTATTTTCGTAAGAGTTTTGTTGTGTGCTTAGCTCCCTGTCTCAAAGAGCCAGGGTAGTCTTGTGATAAATAAATACACTGTTTATTTTCATAACAACTTGTGTGGTGTCCTTTCACTGGGTGTTCAAGGGGTAATGTGATGGTAAAACAGCTGGCTTAACACGCCCTCTAGAGTCTTAGCCTTAGACTGCTCGTATCCATGCTACTAGGATAGCTGGTCTATAAGGTTGACTTACAACCAATCATCAATAAGGGTTGTTTGGACTGATATATAGTGATCACTAGAATAGTGAGCACTGCACATCAGGCCAACTTCTCACATTGGTGAGCAGCGGTTGGGATTTGAGCTTGCTGTTGTTTTACCACACATATCCTAAGAATATCTTGTGAAAGATCACATAAGTACTAAAGGTACATATAACTTAGCTTAGAATACTCTGAGTTCTACTGAACCAGCTGTTGTAGCTCCTAGGGCCTAGCACATCCTAAACTACAACTCTAGCAAGGGATCAGTAGGCAAACATATAGTGTAGGTAAGTGCACCACTTACACCTCACTAGAAAAGCATGTCGACTCAGGAGGACTCTACTGAGACTCCCCTGGTCAGTGTTGACCCTCCACAGGTCACTTCAAGATATGCAGCTCTCAGTTTCCATGAGATGAGACAGATCTGTGTCTCCAGAAAACTGAAGCAGGGGTCTAACCCCACCACTTCCTTTCTGATAGGTCTCTTAGAGACATATGATGCCAGAAAGCTTTCTCAGTTACATGAGAACATGCCAGCCTTAGAGGGAACCTCTGGGGATCCAGATCTCCACAACACTGATTCAGCAGTTGAGGAGGAGGATCAGGAGGTACTCTCTGGGGATGAGGTAGACAAGGGTCTTGAGGTAGTCAGAAGGCTAACTAGGACCAACTTAGACTTACTTGGGCTAGGATCTGGGGGCCCCCCAGTACTAACCCGAAGTGGGCCTAACCTTGGAGTTAGGAGAGATAGATCTCTTTCTAGGGACTCCAATAGATCTCTGCACTCTAATGCCTCTTCTCAGGGGAGAAGGAATCCTCCACAGAGGAGATTTACTTCCCCTCAGAGAAAGGAGCATGAAGCTAGGATGAGACAAGCTGAACTGAGGATTGAAAGGGAAGAAATTGCCCTGGCCAAAGAGAAGCTTGCCCTGGCAAGAGAGCAGCAGATGAGTGGGCTAGCTCCCACTGGTGGCAGCAATCTCCCAAGAGATAGAGAGAAGGGTTTAGATACTAAACACCTGACTAAAATAGTGCCCCCCTTTAAGCAAGGGGATGATATCCAGAAATGGATGGCTGCTCTGGAGAGGGCCTGCACTGTGCAGTGCATTCCCCAGAGTCAGTGGGCAGCTATACTGTGGCTCTCCTTTGATGGTAAAGGTAGAGATAAGCTCCTCACTACAAGAGTGGAGGATGCTAACAATTACCAAGTCCTGAAGAATACACTGGTTGATGGGTTTGGTTTAACCACTGAGCAGTACAGGTTGCTGTTCAGAGACACCCAGAAAACTCAGTCTCAGGACTGGTCTGATTTTGTGGATTGTGCCACTAAGGCTTTGGAGGGCTGGTTGCTGGGTAGCAAGGTTACAGATTACACAGGATTGTATAATCTAATGATGAGAGAACAAATTTTGAACAATTGTCAGAACCAGTTGCTGCACCAGCACCTTGTTGATTCAGATCTGACCTCTCCCCAAGAATTGGGAAAGAAGGCAGACAAATGGGTCAGGACAAGGATCAAGCAGAACCAGAACCAGAACCAGGGTGGTCAGAAGAAAGCAGACCAGAAGGGTAATGTTAAGAATGAGCAAAATGACCAGAAGTCTTCACCAGGTCCCCAACAAACCAAAGAGGGTGGGGGTCAGGCTTCCCAGAAGAAGAAGACTCAAGAAGGCCAGTCAAAAAGGTGGTGCCAGTACTGCAAAAGTAAATCTCACTGGTTTAGTGAGTGCACCAAAAGAGGAGGACAAACTCCTGCCACTACAGCTCCTAAAGCAACTGCACCCCCTAGTACAGTCAGTAGTGGTAGTGTCGCTCCCAAGGCATTAGTTGGGTTAACCTTGGGTACTGAGGGGTCTGACAACTTAGTTGGCACACTCACTCAGGCTGTCCTTGTCTGTACAGGGGATATGGATATGTCCCCTGAAATAAGTCCCAATACGTTGGGCAAATACAGGCAGACACCTTTGATTAATGGCAAGATGGCTCAGGCCTATAGGGACACTTGTGCCAGTGTCACCATGGTGACACCTAACTTTGTGGACCCTGGACAGATCATGCCAGGTACTGATTTCCTGGTGACCAATGCCAGCAATGTCACTACTAGTCATAGTGTGGCAATTGTGGCTTTCTCCTGGGGTGGAGTGAAGGGACAAAAGAAAGTTGTAGTCAGTTCAGACCTCCCAGTTGATTGTTTGTTGGGCAATGATTTGGAGTCATCACAATGGTCAGAAGTGGAGCAGAGGACTCACATGGAGATGTTAGGCTTGCCAGCACATGTGCTTGCTGTGACTAGGTCACAGGCCAGAAGATGCCCCACTGAACAGGTGCTGGATCCTGAAACTATGGACCAGACACCTTCCAAGAAGAAGAGCAGTAAGGGTAAGGCTTTGCCTTCCCCCTTGCCCCAGGTTGAGGATCAGGTCTCTGAGGAGGCTGATCTAGAAGAGCTGAGGGAAACTGAGCCTAAAGAGCTTGAACTTGATCAAGTTGAGTTTCTGGGCTCAGGGGGACCCTCCAGAGCAGACCTGGGGAAGGAACAGTTGAGCTGCCCTTCCCTTGAACCCCTCAGACAGCAGGCTGCTGCTGAGGCTGCAGGGAATGCCACAGGTGCCCACAGGGTATACTGGGAAGATGGACTCCTGTACTCTGAGTCAAGAGACCCCAAGCCTGGTGCAACCAGGAGGCTGGTCATCCCCTTGTCTCTGAGAGGTTTCCTTCTCACCTTGGCCCATGAGATTCCCCTTGCAGGTCATTTAGGTCAGACAAAGACTTGGGACAGGCTTGTCTCACACTTTCACTGGCCCCATATGAATGAGAATACCAAGGAGTTTTGTCGCTCATGTGTCACTTGCCAAGCCAGTGGTAAGTCAGGTGGCACAACAAAGGCCCCCCTCATACCACTACCTGTGGTGGGGGTTACCTTTGAAAGAGTGGGGATTGACATTGTTGGTCCAATGGAACCCCAGACCGCATCAGGACACAAGTTTATACTGGTGGTGGTGGACCATGCCACCAGGTATCCTGAGGCTATTCCCCTTAGGACCACTACAGCCCCTGTAGTGGCAAGAGCCCTAGTTGGAGTGTTCTCCAGAGTGGGTTTCCCTAAGGAGGTCGTTTCTGACAGAGGTACAAACTTCATGTCAGGATATCTGACTGCCATGTGGAAAGAGTGTGGTGTGAACTACAAGTTCACCACACCCTATCATCCACAATGCAATGGGCTTGTTGAGAGATTCAACAGGACCCTGAAAGGGATGATTCATGGACTACCTGAACCTCTTAGGAGAAGATGGGATGTCCTGATCCCCTGCCTCTTGTTTGCTTACAGAGAGGTCCCACAGAAGGGGGTTGGCTACAGCCCTTTTGAGCTTCTGTATGGGCATCCTGTAAGGGGACCCCTGTGTTTGGTGAAGGAAGGATGGGAGAGACCTCTCAAAAAGCCTGCAACCAACATAGTGGACTATGTACTTGGCCTCCGCTCCAGGATGGCTGAGTATATGGAAAAGGCATCTAAAAACCTTGAGGCCAGCCAGGAACTTCAAAAAGCTTGGCATGACCAAAAGGCTGTACTGACTGTGTACCAGCCAGGACAGAAGGTGTGGGTGCTGGAGCCAGTGGCCCCAGCAGCTCTGAAAGACAAATGGTCTGGGCCCCACACCATCATTGAGCAAAAGGGAGAGGTTACCTACTTGGTGGACCTTGGAACTCCCAGGAGCCCTCTCAGAGTGCTTCATGTTAACAGGCTCAAGGCATATGTTGACAGGAAGGACATGAGCTTGCTCATGGCCACAGATGAGGGACAGGAGGAAGAGAGTGACCCTCTCCCAGACCTGCTCACTCAGAATCCTGGTGATGGGTCAGTTGATGGTGTTGTCTTTTGTGGCAGCCTCACTGAACATCAGCAACAGGATTGCAGGCAAGTTCTGCAATCCTTTCGACATATGTTCTCTCTGACACCCAGCCAAACTGATTGGTGTACCCATGATGTTGACACTGGAGACAGCCTGCCTGTCAAGAGTAAAATCTACAGGCAGCCTGATCATGTTAGAGACTGCATCAAAACTGAAGTGCAGAAAATGTTGGAACTGGGAGTCATTGAGCCCTCAGATAGCCCTTGGGCTAGCCCAGTAGTTCTAGTGCCAAAGCCTCACACCCAGGGTGGTAAGAGAGAGATGAGGTTTTGCGTAGACTACAGAGGCCTCAATGCAGTCACTAAGACTGATGCCCACCCAATACCAAGAGCAGATGAGCTTATAGATAGATTGGCTTCTGCCAACTTCTTAAGCACATTTGATTTGACAGCTGGGTATTGGCAAATCAGGTTAGCTGAGGAAGCCAAACCCAAGACAGCATTTTCTACCCCTGGAGGGCATTATCAATTTGTGGTAATGCCCTTTGGACTGAAAAATGCACCTGCCACCTTCCAAAGGTTGGTGAATCAAGTCCTCACTGGGCTGGATGACTTCTGTGCAGCTTATCTTGACGATATTGCTGTCTTTAGCTCCACCTGGGAGGATCACCTGGTCCACCTGAGGAAAGTGTTAGAGGCCCTGCAAAAGGCAGGCCTCACTATCAAGGCCACAAAGTGCCAGATAGGGCAGTCACAGGTTGTATACCTGGGCCACCTTGTAGGTGGAGGCCAGGTTCAGCCACTGGAGAGTAAGATACAGGCCATCAAGGACTGGACTCCTCCAATCACCCAGACTCAGGTTCGAGCTTTCTTGGGCCTGACTGGGTACTATAGGAAGTTTGTCAGAAATTATGGGTCCATAGTGACCCCCCTTAATGACCTGACAAGCAAAAAGATGCCAAAGAAAGTTCAGTGGACAGCAAGCTGTCAGAAAGCATTCAATGACCTAAAGCAGGCCATGTGCACAGCACCTATCCTCAAGAGTCCAGATTACTCCAAGCCATTCATTGTCCAAACAGATGCTTCTGAGTTGGGTGTGGGAGCTGTTCTGTCTCAACTGAATTTTGATGGTAATGATCAGCCTATTGCTTTCATTAGTAGAAGGTTGACACCCAGAGAGAAAAATTGGTCAGCTATTGAGAGGGAGGCCTTTGCTGTGGTCTGGGCCCTGAAGAAGCTGAGGGCCTACTTGTTTGGCACTCACTTCACCATTCAGACAGACCATAAGCCCCTCTTGTGGCTAAATCAGATGAAGGGTGAAAACCCCAAACTGCTTAGGTGGTCCATTTCCCTACAGGGGATGGATTTTACAGTGGAGCATAGACCTGGGACTGATCACAGCAATGCTGATGGGCTCTCCAGGTATTTCCACTTAGAGCAAGAAGACTCACCTGGTCAAGGTTAGCTTATTGTCCCAAAGTTTGGGGGGGGGTCATGTAGGAGAGTAGGGTCTGCAATCCTATGATCACCCAGATTTTTGCTTTTTGCTGCACTGGTTTACGACTTTCCCTGGCTGTGGGCCTGCTAATCAGACCCACAGCCTAGCTGTTCTCTCTATCCAAATTGTACTCAGGTACTGAATTGGCCCTGGGCCCTCTCCAAGTCCCTGTACCCAGGGCTGAGGTGCACCCAGAAGTCTCCCAGGGGCTGAAGCATGTATTGTGCCACCCCTGGATTGACTAACTAAAACTGACACAACTGGCTGCACGACAGCTGGGGCAAGGTGGTGTACTCACCCTTTGCTTTAGATATAGTATACCTATATCTAACCCTAAAATGGACACACAGATCTCCTATCAGTCACTCCTATGGCAGGCCTTAACAATCCTGAAGGCAGAGTGCTTGGAATCGTGTGAGATAGTGCTCTGGCATGAGCCGAGCCTGTCTGCGGCTTTCGGGATCCATCCCTTAGCCGTTTCCATGATATCGCATACCATATACTCTTAAGTGCATTATAATCCTCGCGGTTATGTGCCAACTCTGGTATCGCTTTATCAAAACATGTCGAGTAAGGTGTCATACGAATTGGAATACTAACCCCTCGCCAATTCTGGCGACGGGGTTAGCATTCCACCCTTCTAGAGGGACACGACATGCCTGTAACCTATAACCCGGTTAAAAGTCAGACAGAGCCTTAGCATCCACAAAATGGATGCTGCCACCGAGACACAAGTCTGCCCTCCTGCTGCTGGGAGTCCTCCCAGAGCAGGAGATAAGGACAAAGGGTTTCCTGCCAGGGGCGGTGCCAGCACCGTCCCAGACAGGGTTTTGTGTATTGTAGGTAGGCAGGGCTTTAGAGGAAGGTGACTGCACGTGGCACCCCGGTGCTCACTGTGCATAGGCTGGCTAGAACCAGTTCCAGGGTCACTCCAGACCCTGTGCTGGGGAAAAGCCCGCCAAGGAAGTGGGTGTAACCACCCCCCTCCTGGTCCCACCCATAGGGCAGGACTTAGTCGCGTGCCAGCCCCCTTTTACAGGATAAAGGTAGAGACTGGCCCCCTTCCAAATCAGATCATCTTTGAATCCTGAAACTACTTTCTACGAAAGGAACTCAAGACTTCTTCCTAAGATTTCTCCCTTGTGGCTAAGGAGTAGTCACCCTGCATCCGCAGGCACCATCTAAAGAACACTGCGGTCTGCTGTAAGTCCTTCCTCCGGAATCCGACTGCCCAGCTCGACGAGAACCGGCTTCCCTGGCACCTCTGACCTCTACCCACCTCTACAGCCCAGCTGAGAACCGTGGGTGCGACGAGACCTCAAGGGACCGGCCATCTGCAAGACTGCACGACTTCTTTCCAGCAAGCCCGCCGAATAATCTACTGGTGAGTGCTTTGGGGTCCGAGAAGCCCCGACTCTGAGCAGCTCCAGCTCCGAAGTGCAGCCCCCCAGCATCTCCACGATCTGCGTGGGGCCCTTCTGCTTTCCGCTGCTCACCGCGTTGTTTGGCTACTAGCCCGTTGGCTTGTGGCCTTCCTGACGACGCCCGACGACATTTCTGCTGCTGGTCTGGTTGCTCCAGACTGGCCCTTGCTCCCTTCCAGAAGAGGAGCACCCCGGACCCTCCTGGTCCACTCAAGACGCCATTTTGAGTCCACCGCGTGGGCTTGAATTAGCCAAGGCTTGTTGCCCACTCCTGGGTAACTTCGACGCCGACGACTTCATCCTTCGTGGGACAGCTCGCACCTCCATCCTGGTCGCCGACAACGCCTCCTGGTCCGAGAGACTGCAGAGCCCAGCAGCGCCCACTCACCTGACTGCGGTGACTTCGCCCGGTGCCATCCTGGTGCCCACTTAATCACTGGCTAGTGATTCAAGAACTTGGTCCCCTCTGCTTTCAGGTTTCTTCTTCCTTGATCCAGGCTTGGATCCATCGAACTTTCCTTCACTGGTCGCCTGCCAGCAACTTCTTCCTTCCAGGCTCCTGGTCCGGCAACGAGATCCCCGACGTCTTTTCAGACCTATGCAGCTGCAGCCCCTGGGCTAGGTAACTTCGGCACTCCGGTGTCCCAGCATAGCCTCACTATCCAAGGGTCAGGATCCACTGTCGTTTTCTCCCTACCAGGTCGGGTTCGCCCGTGAACACTAACTTTGTGAATTCTAGCTTCCATAGACTTTGTCCCGCATCCCGCGTGAGAGTGCACACTCTGCACCCGAGTCCCCTGGGCCTCCTAGTAGTAATCTAACGATTCCCTAGTCCAGTCCTAGCGATTCCAAAGCCTATTAGAACTGTTACTTACCTGCTAGTAATTCGCATTCCACTTTTAGCGTATATGGTTTTTCGTGCCCCTCGGGCATTTGTGTAACGTGCTAACTTAAAAGTATTTTCGTAAGAGTTTTGTTGTGTGCTTAGCTCCCTGTCTCATAAAGAGCCAGGGTAGTCTTGTGATAAATAAATACACTGTTTATTTTCATAACAACTTGTGTGGTGTCCTTTCACTGGGTGTTCAAGGGGTAATGTGATGGTAAAACAGCTGGCTTAACACGCCCTCTAGAGTCTTAGCCTTAGACTGCTCGTATCCATGCTACTAGGATAGCTGGTCTATAAGGTTG
Organism: Lissotriton helveticus; assembly: GCF_964261635.1. Taxonomy (NCBI): domain Eukaryota; kingdom Metazoa; phylum Chordata; class Amphibia; order Caudata; family Salamandridae; genus Lissotriton; species Lissotriton helveticus. The sequence continues at coordinate 334,974,263 of NC_136058.1, read as the reverse complement.
ACTTACAACCAATCATCAATAAGGGTTGTTTGGACTGATATATAGTGATCACTAGAATAGTGAGCACTGCACATCAGGCCAACTTCTCACATTGGTGAGCAGCGGTTGGGATTTGAGCTTGCTGTTGTTTTACCACACATATCCTAAGAATATCTTGTGAAAGATCACATAAGTACTAAAGGTACATATAACTTAGCTTAGAATACTCTGAGTTCTACTGAACCAGCTGTTGTAGCTCCTAGGGCCTAGCACATCCTAAACTACAACTCTAGCAAGGGATCAGTAGGCAAACATATAGTGTAGGTAAGTGCACCACTTACACCTCACTAGAAAAGCATGTCGACTCAGGAGGACTCTACTGAGACTCCCCTGGTCAGTGTTGACCCTCCACAGGTCACTTCAAGATATGCAGCTCTCAGTTTCCATGAGATGAGACAGATCTGTGTCTCCAGAAAACTGAAGCAGGGGTCTAACCCCACCACTTCCTTTCTGATAGGTCTCTTAGAGACATATGATGCCAGAAAGCTTTCTCAGTTACATGAGAACATGCCAGCCTTAGAGGGAACCTCTGGGGATCCAGATCTCCACAACACTGATTCAGCAGTTGAGGAGGAGGATCAGGAGGTACTCTCTGGGGATGAGGTAGACAAGGGTCTTGAGGTAGTCAGAAGGCTAACTAGGACCAACTTAGACTTACTTGGGCTAGGATCTGGGGGCCCCCCAGTACTAACCCGAAGTGGGCCTAACCTTGGAGTTAGGAGAGATAGATCTCTTTCTAGGGACTCCAATAGATCTCTGCACTCTAATGCCTCTTCTCAGGGGAGAAGGAATCCTCCACAGAGGAGATTTACTTCCCCTCAGAGAAAGGAGCATGAAGCTAGGATGAGACAAGCTGAACTGAGGATTGAAAGGGAAGAAATTGCCCTGGCCAAAGAGAAGCTTGCCCTGGCAAGAGAGCAGCAGATGAGTGGGCTAGCTCCCACTGGTGGCAGCAATCTCCCAAGAGATAGAGAGAAGGGTTTAGATACTAAACACCTGACTAAAATAGTGCCCCCCTTTAAGCAAGGGGATGATATCCAGAAATGGATGGCTGCTCTGGAGAGGGCCTGCACTGTGCAGTGCATTCCCCAGAGTCAGTGGGCAGCTATACTGTGGCTCTCCTTTGATGGTAAAGGTAGAGATAAGCTCCTCACTACAAGAGTGGAGGATGCTAACAATTACCAAGTCCTGAAGAATACACTGGTTGATGGGTTTGGTTTAACCACTGAGCAGTACAGGTTGCTGTTCAGAGACACCCAGAAAACTCAGTCTCAGGACTGGTCTGATTTTGTGGATTGTGCCACTAAGGCTTTGGAGGGCTGGTTGCTGGGTAGCAAGGTTACAGATTACACAGGATTGTATAATCTAATGATGAGAGAACAAATTTTGAACAATTGTCAGAACCAGTTGCTGCACCAGCACCTTGTTGATTCAGATCTGACCTCTCCCCAAGAATTGGGAAAGAAGGCAGACAAATGGGTCAGGACAAGGATCAAGCAGAACCAGAACCAGGGTGGTCAGAAGAAAGCAGACCAGAAGGGTAATGTTAAGAATGAGCAAAATGACCAGAAGTCTTCACCAGGTCCCCAACAAACCAAAGAGGGTGGGGGTCAGGCTTCCCAGAAGAAGAAGACTCAAGAAGGCCAGTCAAAAAGGTGGTGCCAGTACTGCAAAAGTAAATCTCACTGGTTTAGTGAGTGCACCAAAAGAGGAGGACAAACTCCTGCCACTACAGCTCCTAAAGCAACTGCACCCCCTAGTACAGTCAGTAGTGGTAGTGTCGCTCCCAAGGCATTAGTTGGGTTAACCTTGGGTACTGAGGGGTCTGACAACTTAGTTGGCACACTCACTCAGGCTGTCCTTGTCTGTACAGGGGATATGGATATGTCCCCTGAAATAAGTCCCAATACGTTGGGCAAATACAGGCAGACACCTTTGATTAATGGCAAGATGGCTCAGGCCTATAGGGACACTTGTGCCAGTGTCACCATGGTGACACCTAACTTTGTGGACCCTGGACAGATCATGCCAGGTACTGATTTCCTGGTGACCAATGCCAGCAATGTCACTACTAGTCATAGTGTGGCAATTGTGGCTTTCTCCTGGGGTGGAGTGAAGGGACAAAAGAAAGTTGTAGTCAGTTCAGACCTCCCAGTTGATTGTTTGTTGGGCAATGATTTGGAGTCATCACAATGGTCAGAAGTGGAGCAGAGGACTCACATGGAGATGTTAGGCTTGCCAGCACATGTGCTTGCTGTGACTAGGTCACAGGCCAGAAGATGCCCCACTGAACAGGTGCTGGATCCTGAAACTATGGACCAGACACCTTCCAAGAAGAAGAGCAGTAAGGGTAAGGCTTTGCCTTCCCCCTTGCCCCAGGTTGAGGATCAGGTCTCTGAGGAGGCTGATCTAGAAGAGCTGAGGGAAACTGAGCCTAAAGAGCTTGAACTTGATCAAGTTGAGTTTCTGGGCTCAGGGGGACCCTCCAGAGCAGACCTGGGGAAGGAACAGTTGAGCTGCCCTTCCCTTGAACCCCTCAGACAGCAGGCTGCTGCTGAGGCTGCAGGGAATGCCACAGGTGCCCACAGGGTATACTGGGAAGATGGACTCCTGTACTCTGAGTCAAGAGACCCCAAGCCTGGTGCAACCAGGAGGCTGGTCATCCCCTTGTCTCTGAGAGGTTTCCTTCTCACCTTGGCCCATGAGATTCCCCTTGCAGGTCATTTAGGTCAGACAAAGACTTGGGACAGGCTTGTCTCACACTTTCACTGGCCCCATATGAATGAGAATACCAAGGAGTTTTGTCGCTCATGTGTCACTTGCCAAGCCAGTGGTAAGTCAGGTGGCACAACAAAGGCCCCCCTCATACCACTACCTGTGGTGGGGGTTACCTTTGAAAGAGTGGGGATTGACATTGTTGGTCCAATGGAACCCCAGACCGCATCAGGACACAAGTTTATACTGGTGGTGGTGGACCATGCCACCAGGTATCCTGAGGCTATTCCCCTTAGGACCACTACAGCCCCTGTAGTGGCAAGAGCCCTAGTTGGAGTGTTCTCCAGAGTGGGTTTCCCTAAGGAGGTCGTTTCTGACAGAGGTACAAACTTCATGTCAGGATATCTGACTGCCATGTGGAAAGAGTGTGGTGTGAACTACAAGTTCACCACACCCTATCATCCACAATGCAATGGGCTTGTTGAGAGATTCAACAGGACCCTGAAAGGGATGATTCATGGACTACCTGAACCTCTTAGGAGAAGATGGGATGTCCTGATCCCCTGCCTCTTGTTTGCTTACAGAGAGGTCCCACAGAAGGGGGTTGGCTACGGCCCTTTTGAGCTTCTGTATGGGCATCCTGTAAGGGGACCCCTGTGTTTGGTGAAGGAAGGATGGGAGAGACCTCTCAAAAAGCCTGCAACCAACATAGTGGACTATGTACTTGGCCTCCGCTCCAGGATGGCTGAGTATATGGAAAAGGCATCTAAAAACCTTGAGGCCATGTACAATGCGTGCCCTGACTGGCAAATGCCGGATGGTTCTATCTACCGTTGACAGATGACGTTGCATATTCATTTCTGATTGTACTGATCTAAACAGGTGCAATAGCGAGCCGGCCTCAGGGTTGTGGGCTCATGCTGTGTATTCTACTTTATGTTAATAAAGGTCTTACGCAAAAAAAAAAAAAAAAAAAAAAAAAACCTTGAGGCCAGCCAGGAACTTCAAAAAGCTTGGCATGACCAAAAGGCTGTACTGACTGTGTACCAGCCAGGACAGAAGGTGTGGGTGCTGGAGCCAGTGGCCCCAGCAGCTCTGAAAGACAAATGGTCTGGGCCCCACACCATCATTGAGCAAAAGGGAGAGGTTACCTACTTGGTGGACCTTGGAACTCCCAGGAGCCCTCTCAGAGTGCTTCATGTTAACAGGCTCAAGGCATATGTTGACAGGAAGGACATGAGCTTGCTCATGGCCACAGATGAGGGACAGGAGGAAGAGAGTGACCCTCTCCCAGACCTGCTCACTCAGAATCCTGGTGATGGGTCAGTTGATGGTGTTGTCTTTTGTGGCAGCCTCACTGAACATCAGCAACAGGATTGCAGGCAAGTTCTGCAATCCTTTCGACATATGTTCTCTCTGACACCCAGCCAAACTGATTGGTGTACCCATGATGTTGACACTGGAGACAGCCTGCCTGTCAAGAGTAAAATCTACAGGCAGCCTGATCATGTTAGAGACTGCATCAAAACTGAAGTGCAGAAAATGTTGGAACTGGGAGTCATTGAGCCCTCAGATAGCCCTTGGGCTAGCCCAGTAGTTCTAGTGCCAAAGCCTCACACCCAGGGTGGTAAGAGAGAGATGAGGTTTTGCGTAGACTACAGAGGCCTCAATGCAGTCACTAAGACTGATGCCCACCCAATACCAAGAGCAGATGAGCTTATAGATAGATTGGCTTCTGCCAACTTCTTAAGCACATTTGATTTGACAGCTGGGTATTGGCAAATCAGGTTAGCTGAGGAAGCCAAACCCAAGACAGCATTTTCTACCCCTGGAGGGCATTATCAATTTGTGGTAATGCCCTTTGGACTGAAAAATGCACCTGCCACCTTCCAAAGGTTGGTGAATCAAGTCCTCACTGGGCTGGATGACTTCTGTGCAGCTTATCTTGACGATATTGCTGTCTTTAGCTCCACCTGGGAGGATCACCTGGTCCACCTGAGGAAAGTGTTAGAGGCCCTGCAAAAGGCAGGCCTCACTATCAAGGCCACAAAGTGCCAGATAGGGCAGTCACAGGTTGTATACCTGGGCCACCTTGTAGGTGGAGGCCAGGTTCAGCCACTGGAGAGTAAGATACAGGCCATCAAGGACTGGACTCCTCCAATCACCCAGACTCAGGTTCGAGCTTTCTTGGGCCTGACTGGGTACTATAGGAAGTTTGTCAGAAATTATGGGTCCATAGTGACCCCCCTTAATGACCTGACAAGCAAAAAGATGCCAAAGAAAGTTCAGTGGACAGCAAGCTGTCAGAAAGCATTCAATGACCTAAAGCAGGCCATGTGCACAGCACCTATCCTCAAGAGTCCAGATTACTCCAAGCCATTCATTGTCCAAACAGATGCTTCTGAGTTGGGTGTGGGAGCTGTTCTGTCTCAACTGAATTTTGATGGTAATGATCAGCCTATTGCTTTCATTAGTAGAAGGTTGACACCCAGAGAGAAAAATTGGTCAGCTATTGAGAGGGAGGCCTTTGCTGTGGTCTGGGCCCTGAAGAAGCTGAGGGCCTACTTGTTTGGCACTCACTTCACCATTCAGACAGACCATAAGCCCCTCTTGTGGCTAAATCAGATGAAGGGTGAAAACCCCAAACTGCTTAGGTGGTCCATTTCCCTACAGGGGATGGATTTTACAGTGGAGCATAGACCTGGGACTGATCACAGCAATGCTGATGGGCTCTCCAGGTATTTCCACTTAGAGCAAGAAGACTCACCTGGTCAAGGTTAGCTTATTGTCCCAAAGTTTGGGGGGGGGTCATGTAGGAGAGTAGGGTCTGCAATCCTATGATCACCCAGATTTTTGCTTTTTGCTGCACTGGTTTACGACTTTCCCTGGCTGTGGGCCTGCTAATCAGACCCACAGCCTAGCTGTTCTCTCTATCCAAATTGTACTCAGGTACTGAATTGGCCCTGGGCCCTCTCCAAGTCCCTGTACCCAGGGCTGAGGTGCACCCAGAAGTCTCCCAGGGGCTGAAGCATGTATTGTGCCACCCCTGGATTGACTAACTAAAACTGACACAACTGGCTGCACGACAGCTGGGGCAAGGTGGTGTACTCACCCTTTGCTTTAGATATAGTATACCTATATCTAACCCTAAAATGGACACACAGATCTCCTATCAGTCACTCCTATGGCAGGCCTTAACAATCCTGAAGGCAGAGTGCTTGGAATCGTGTGAGATAGTGCTCTGGCATGAGCCGAGCCTGTCTGCGGCTTTCGGGATCCATCCCTTAGCCGTTTCCATGATATCGCATACCATATACTCTTAAGTGCATTATAATCCTCGCGGTTATGTGCCAACTCTGGTATCGCTTTATCAAAACATGTCGAGTAAGGTGTCATACGAATTGGAATACTAACCCCTCGCCAATTCTGGCGACGGGGTTAGCATTCCACCCTTCTAGAGGGACACGACATGCCTGTAACCTATAACCCGGTTAAAAGTCAGACAGAGCCTTAGCATCCACAAAATGGATGCTGCCACCGAGACACAAGTCTGCCCTCCTGCTGCTGGGAGTCCTCCCAGAGCAGGAGATAAGGACAAAGGGTTTCCTGCCAGGGGCGGTGCCAGCACCGTCCCAGACAGGGTTTTGTGTATTGTAGGTAGGCAGGGCTTTAGAGGAAGGTGACTGCACGTGGCACCCCGGTGCTCACTGTGCATAGGCTGGCTAGAACCAGTTCCAGGGTCACTCCAGACCCTGTGCTGGGGAAAAGCCCGCCAAGGAAGTGGGTGTAACCACCCCCCTCCTGGTCCCACCCATAGGGCAGGACTTAGTCGCGTGCCAGCCCCCTTTTACAGGATAAAGGTAGAGACTGGCCCCCTTCCAAATCAGATCATCTTTGAATCCTGAAACTACTTTCTACGAAAGGAACTCAAGACTTCTTCCTAAGATTTCTCCCTTGTGGCTAAGGAGTAGTCACCCTGCATCCGCAGGCACCATCTAAAGAACACTGCGGTCTGCTGTAAGTCCTTCCTCCGGAATCCGACTGCCCAGCTCGACGAGAACCGGCTTCCCTGGCACCTCTGACCTCTACCCACCTCTACAGCCCAGCTGAGAACCGTGGGTGCGACGAGACCTCAAGGGACCGGCCATCTGCAAGACTGCACGACTTCTTTCCAGCAAGCCCGCCGAATAATCTACTGGTGAGTGCTTTGGGGTCCGAGAAGCCCCGACTCTGAGCAGCTCCAGCTCCGAAGTGCAGCCCCCCAGCATCTCCACGATCTGCGTGGGGCCCTTCTGCTTTCCGCTGCTCACCGCGTTGTTTGGCTACTAGCCCGTTGGCTTGTGGCCTTCCTGACGACGCCCGACGACATTTCTGCTGCTGGTCTGGTTGCTCCAGACTGGCCCTTGCTCCCTTCCAGAAGAGGAGCACCCCGGACCCTCCTGGTCCACTCAAGACGCCATTTTGAGTCCACCGCGTGGGCTTGAATTAGCCAAGGCTTGTTGCCCACTCCTGGGTAACTTCGACGCCGACGACTTCATCCTTCGTGGGACAGCTCGCACCTCCATCCTGGTCGCCGACAACGCCTCCTGGTCCGAGAGACTGCAGAGCCCAGCAGCGCCCACTCACCTGACTGCGGTGACTTCGCCCGGTGCCATCCTGGTGCCCACTTAATCACTGGCTAGTGATTCAAGAACTTGGTCCCCTCTGCTTTCAGGTTTCTTCTTCCTTGATCCAGGCTTGGATCCATCGAACTTTCCTTCACTGGTCGCCTGCCAGCAACTTCTTCCTTCCAGGCTCCTGGTCCGGCAACGAGATCCCCGACGTCTTTTCAGACCTATGCAGCTGCAGCCCCTGGGCTAGGTAACTTCGGCACTCCGGTGTCCCAGCATAGCCTCACTATCCAAGGGTCAGGATCCACTGTCGTTTTCTCCCTACCAGGTCGGGTTCGCCCGTGAACACTAACTTTGTGAATTCTAGCTTCCATAGACTTTGTCCCGCATCCCGCGTGAGAGTGCACACTCTGCACCCGAGTCCCCTGGGCCTCCTAGTAGTAATCTAACGATTCCCTAGTCCAGTCCTAGCGATTCCAAAGCCTATTAGAACTGTTACTTACCTGCTAGTAATTCGCATTCCACTTTTAGCGTATATGGTTTTTCGTGCCCCTCGGGCATTTGTGTAACGTGCTAACTTAAAAGTATTTTCGTAAGAGTTTTGTTGTGTGCTTAGCTCCCTGTCTCATAAAGAGCCAGGGTAGTCTTGTGATAAATAAATACACTGTTTATTTTCATAACAACTTGTGTGGTGTCCTTTCACTGGGTGTTCAAGGGGTAATGTGATGGTAAAACAGCTGGCTTAACACGCCCTCTAGAGTCTTAGCCTTAGACTGCTCGTATCCATGCTACTAGGATAGCTGGTCTATAAGGTTGACTTACAACCAATCATCAATAAGGGTTGTTTGGACTGATATATAGTGATCACTAGAATAGTGAGCACTGCACATCAGGCCAACTTCTCACATTGGTGAGCAGCGGTTGGGATTTGAGCTTGCTGTTGTTTTACCACACATATCCTAAGAATATCTTGTGAAAGATCACATAAGTACTAAAGGTACATATAACTTAGCTTAGAATACTCTGAGTTCTACTGAACCAGCTGTTGTAGCTCCTAGGGCCTAGCACATCCTAAACTACAACTCTAGCAAGGGATCAGTAGGCAAACATATAGTGTAGGTAAGTGCACCACTTACACCTCACTAGAAAAGCATGTCGACTCAGGAGGACTCTACTGAGACTCCCCTGGTCAGTGTTGACCCTCCACAGGTCACTTCAAGATATGCAGCTCTCAGTTTCCATGAGATGAGACAGATCTGTGTCTCCAGAAAACTGAAGCAGGGGTCTAACCCCACCACTTCCTTTCTGATAGGTCTCTTAGAGACATATGATGCCAGAAAGCTTTCTCAGTTACATGAGAACATGCCAGCCTTAGAGGGAACCTCTGGGGATCCAGATCTCCACAACACTGATTCAGCAGTTGAGGAGGAGGATCAGGAGGTACTCTCTGGGGATGAGGTAGACAAGGGTCTTGAGGTAGTCAGAAGGCTAACTAGGACCAACTTAGACTTACTTGGGCTAGGATCTGGGGGCCCCCCAGTACTAACCCGAAGTGGGCCTAACCTTGGAGTTAGGAGAGATAGATCTCTTTCTAGGGACTCCAATAGATCTCTGCACTCTAATGCCTCTTCTCAGGGGAGAAGGAATCCTCCACAGAGGAGATTTACTTCCCCTCAGAGAAAGGAGCATGAAGCTAGGATGAGACAAGCTGAACTGAGGATTGAAAGGGAAGAAATTGCCCTGGCCAAAGAGAAGCTTGCCCTGGCAAGAGAGCAGCAGATGAGTGGGCTAGCTCCCACTGGTGGCAGCAATCTCCCAAGAGATAGAGAGAAGGGTTTAGATACTAAACACCTGACTAAAATAGTGCCCCCCTTTAAGCAAGGGGATGATATCCAGAAATGGATGGCTGCTCTGGAGAGGGCCTGCACTGTGCAGTGCATTCCCCAGAGTCAGTGGGCAGCTATACTGTGGCTCTCCTTTGATGGTAAAGGTAGAGATAAGCTCCTCACTACAAGAGTGGAGGATGCTAACAATTACCAAGTCCTGAAGAATACACTGGTTGATGGGTTTGGTTTAACCACTGAGCAGTACAGGTTGCTGTTCAGAGACACCCAGAAAACTCAGTCTCAGGACTGGTCTGATTTTGTGGATTGTGCCACTAAGGCTTTGGAGGGCTGGTTGCTGGGTAGCAAGGTTACAGATTACACAGGATTGTATAATCTAATGATGAGAGAACAAATTTTGAACAATTGTCAGAACCAGTTGCTGCACCAGCACCTTGTTGATTCAGATCTGACCTCTCCCCAAGAATTGGGAAAGAAGGCAGACAAATGGGTCAGGACAAGGATCAAGCAGAACCAGAACCAGGGTGGTCAGAAGAAAGCAGACCAGAAGGGTAATGTTAAGAATGAGCAAAATGACCAGAAGTCTTCACCAGGTCCCCAACAAACCAAAGAGGGTGGGGGTCAGGCTTCCCAGAAGAAGAAGACTCAAGAAGGCCAGTCAAAAAGGTGGTGCCAGTACTGCAAAAGTAAATCTCACTGGTTTAGTGAGTGCACCAAAAGAGGAGGACAAACTCCTGCCACTACAGCTCCTAAAGCAACTGCACCCCCTAGTACAGTCAGTAGTGGTAGTGTCGCTCCCAAGGCATTAGTTGGGTTAACCTTGGGTACTGAGGGGTCTGACAACTTAGTTGGCACACTCACTCAGGCTGTCCTTGTCTGTACAGGGGATATGGATATGTCCCCTGAAATAAGTCCCAATACGTTGGGCAAATACAGGCAGACACCTTTGATTAATGGCAAGATGGCTCAGGCCTATAGGGACACTTGTGCCAGTGTCACCATGGTGACACCTAACTTTGTGGACCCTGGACAGATCATGCCAGGTACTGATTTCCTGGTGACCAATGCCAGCAATGTCACTACTAGTCATAGTGTGGCAATTGTGGCTTTCTCCTGGGGTGGAGTGAAGGGACAAAAGAAAGTTGTAGTCAGTTCAGACCTCCCAGTTGATTGTTTGTTGGGCAATGATTTGGAGTCATCACAATGGTCAGAAGTGGAGCAGAGGACTCACATGGAGATGTTAGGCTTGCCAGCACATGTGCTTGCTGTGACTAGGTCACAGGCCAGAAGATGCCCCACTGAACAGGTGCTGGATCCTGAAACTATGGACCAGACACCTTCCAAGAAGAAGAGCAGTAAGGGTAAGGCTTTGCCTTCCCCCTTGCCCCAGGTTGAGGATCAGGTCTCTGAGGAGGCTGATCTAGAAGAGCTGAGGGAAACTGAGCCTAAAGAGCTTGAACTTGATCAAGTTGAGTTTCTGGGCTCAGGGGGACCCTCCAGAGCAGACCTGGGGAAGGAACAGTTGAGCTGCCCTTCCCTTGAACCCCTCAGACAGCAGGCTGCTGCTGAGGCTGCAGGGAATGCCACAGGTGCCCACAGGGTATACTGGGAAGATGGACTCCTGTACTCTGAGTCAAGAGACCCCAAGCCTGGTGCAACCAGGAGGCTGGTCATCCCCTTGTCTCTGAGAGGTTTCCTTCTCACCTTGGCCCATGAGATTCCCCTTGCAGGTCATTTAGGTCAGACAAAGACTTGGGACAGGCTTGTCTCACACTTTCACTGGCCCCATATGAATGAGAATACCAAGGAGTTTTGTCGCTCATGTGTCACTTGCCAAGCCAGTGGTAAGTCAGGTGGCACAACAAAGGCCCCCCTCATACCACTACCTGTGGTGGGGGTTACCTTTGAAAGAGTGGGGATTGACATTGTTGGTCCAATGGAACCCCAGACCGCATCAGGACACAAGTTTATACTGGTGGTGGTGGACCATGCCACCAGGTATCCTGAGGCTATTCCCCTTAGGACCACTACAGCCCCTGTAGTGGCAAGAGCCCTAGTTGGAGTGTTCTCCAGAGTGGGTTTCCCTAAGGAGGTCGTTTCTGACAGAGGTACAAACTTCATGTCAGGATATCTGACTGCCATGTGGAAAGAGTGTGGTGTGAACTACAAGTTCACCACACCCTATCATCCACAATGCAATGGGCTTGTTGAGAGATTCAACAGGACCCTGAAAGGGATGATTCATGGACTACCTGAACCTCTTAGGAGAAGATGGGATGTCCTGATCCCCTGCCTCTTGTTTGCTTACAGAGAGGTCCCACAGAAGGGGGTTGGCTACGGCCCTTTTGAGCTTCTGTATGGGCATCCTGTAAGGGGACCCCTGTGTTTGGTGAAGGAAGGATGGGAGAGACCTCTCAAAAAGCCTGCAACCAACATAGTGGACTATGTACTTGGCCTCCGCTCCAGGATGGCTGAGTATATGGAAAAGGCATCTAAAAACCTTGAGGCCATGTACAATGCGTGCCCTGACTGGCAAATGCCGGATGGTTCTATCTACCGTTGACAGATGACGTTGCATATTCATTTCTGATTGTACTGATCTAAACAGGTGCAATAGCGAGCCGGCCTCAGGGTTGTGGGCTCATGCTGTGTATTCTACTTTATGTTAATAAAGGTCTTACGCAAAAAAAAAAAAAAAAAAAAAAAAACCTTGAGGCCAGCCAGGAACTTCAAAAAGCTTGGCATGACCAAAAGGCTGTACTGACTGTGTACCAGCCAGGACAGAAGGTGTGGGTGCTGGAGCCAGTGGCCCCAGCAGCTCTGAAAGACAAATGGTCTGGGCCCCACACCATCATTGAGCAAAAGGGAGAGGTTACCTACTTGGTGGACCTTGGAACTCCCAGGAGCCCTCTCAGAGTGCTTCATGTTAACAGGCTCAAGGCATATGTTGACAGGAAGGACATGAGCTTGCTCATGGCCACAGATGAGGGACAGGAGGAAGAGAGTGACCCTCTCCCAGACCTGCTCACTCAGAATCCTGGTGATGGGTCAGTTGATGGTGTTGTCTTTTGTGGCAGCCTCACTGAACATCAGCAACAGGATTGCAGGCAAGTTCTGCAATCCTTTCGACATATGTTCTCTCTGACACCCAGCCAAACTGATTGGTGTACCCATGATGTTGACACTGGAGACAGCCTGCCTGTCAAGAGTAAAATCTACAGGCAGCCTGATCATGTTAGAGACTGCATCAAAACTGAAGTGCAGAAAATGTTGGAACTGGGAGTCATTGAGCCCTCAGATAGCCCTTGGGCTAGCCCAGTAGTTCTAGTGCCAAAGCCTCACACCCAGGGTGGTAAGAGAGAGATGAGGTTTTGCGTAGACTACAGAGGCCTCAATGCAGTCACTAAGACTGATGCCCACCCAATACCAAGAGCAGATGAGCTTATAGATAGATTGGCTTCTGCCAACTTCTTAAGCACATTTGATTTGACAGCTGGGTATTGGCAAATCAGGTTAGCTGAGGAAGCCAAACCCAAGACAGCATTTTCTACCCCTGGAGGGCATTATCAATTTGTGGTAATGCCCTTTGGACTGAAAAATGCACCTGCCACCTTCCAAAGGTTGGTGAATCAAGTCCTCACTGGGCTGGATGACTTCTGTGCAGCTTATCTTGACGATATTGCTGTCTTTAGCTCCACCTGGGAGGATCACCTGGTCCACCTGAGGAAAGTGTTAGAGGCCCTGCAAAAGGCAGGCCTCACTATCAAGGCCACAAAGTGCCAGATAGGGCAGTCACAGGTTGTATACCTGGGCCACCTTGTAGGTGGAGGCCAGGTTCAGCCACTGGAGAGTAAGATACAGGCCATCAAGGACTGGACTCCTCCAATCACCCAGACTCAGGTTCGAGCTTTCTTGGGCCTGACTGGGTACTATAGGAAGTTTGTCAGAAATTATGGGTCCATAGTGACCCCCCTTAATGACCTGACAAGCAAAAAGATGCCAAAGAAAGTTCAGTGGACAGCAAGCTGTCAGAAAGCATTCAATGACCTAAAGCAGGCCATGTGCACAGCACCTATCCTCAAGAGTCCAGATTACTCCAAGCCATTCATTGTCCAAACAGATGCTTCTGAGTTGGGTGTGGGAGCTGTTCTGTCTCAACTGAATTTTGATGGTAATGATCAGCCTATTGCTTTCATTAGTAGAAGGTTGACACCCAGAGAGAAAAATTGGTCAGCTATTGAGAGGGAGGCCTTTGCTGTGGTCTGGGCCCTGAAGAAGCTGAGGGCCTACTTGTTTGGCACTCACTTCACCATTCAGACAGACCATAAGCCCCTCTTGTGGCTAAATCAGATGAAGGGTGAAAACCCCAAACTGCTTAGGTGGTCCATTTCCCTACAGGGGATGGATTTTACAGTGGAGCATAGACCTGGGACTGATCACAGCAATGCTGATGGGCTCTCCAGGTATTTCCACTTAGAGCAAGAAGACTCACCTGGTCAAGGTTAGCTTATTGTCCCAAAGTTTGGGGGGGGGTCATGTAGGAGAGTAGGGTCTGCAATCCTATGATCACCCAGATTTTTGCTTTTTGCTGCACTGGTTTACGACTTTCCCTGGCTGTGGGCCTGCTAATCAGACCCACAGCCTAGCTGTTCTCTCTATCCAAATTGTACTCAGGTACTGAATTGGCCCTGGGCCCTCTCCAAGTCCCTGTACCCAGGGCTGAGGTGCACCCAGAAGTCTCCCAGGGGCTGAAGCATGTATTGTGCCACCCCTGGATTGACTAACTAAAACTGACACAACTGGCTGCACGACAGCTGGGGCAAGGTGGTGTACTCACCCTTTGCTTTAGATATAGTATACCTATATCTAACCCTAAAATGGACACACAGATCTCCTATCAGTCACTCCTATGGCAGGCCTTAACAATCCTGAAGGCAGAGTGCTTGGAATCGTGTGAGATAGTGCTCTGGCATGAGCCGAGCCTGTCTGCGGCTTTCGGGATCCATCCCTTAGCCGTTTCCATGATATCGCATACCATATACTCTTAAGTGCATTATAATCCTCGCGGTTATGTGCCAACTCTGGTATCGCTTTATCAAAACATGTCGAGTAAGGTGTCATACGAATTGGAATACTAACCCCTCGCCAATTCTGGCGACGGGGTTAGCATTCCACCCTTCTAGAGGGACACGACATGCCTGTAACCTATAACCCGGTTAAAAGTCAGACAGAGCCTTAGCATCCACAAAATGGATGCTGCCACCGAGACACAAGTCTGCCCTCCTGCTGCTGGGAGTCCTCCCAGAGCAGGAGATAAGGACAAAGGGTTTCCTGCCAGGGGCGGTGCCAGCACCGTCCCAGACAGGGTTTTGTGTATTGTAGGTACGCAGGGCTTTAGAGGAAGGTGACTGCACGTGGCACCCCGGTGCTCACTGTGCATAGGCTGGCTAGAACCAGTTCCAGGGTCACTCCAGACCCTGTGCTGGGGAAAAGCCCGCCAAGGAAGTGGGTGTAACCACCCCCCTCCTGGTCCCACCCATAGGGCAGGACTTAGTCGCGTGCCAGCCCCCTTTTACAGGATAAAGGTAGAGACTGGCCCCCTTCCAAATCAGATCATCTTTGAATCCTGAAACTACTTTCTACGAAAGGAACTCAAGACTTCTTCCTAAGATTTCTCCCTTGTGGCTAAGGAGTAGTCACCCTGCATCCGCAGGCACCATCTAAAGAACACTGCGGTCTGCTGTAAGTCCTTCCTCCGGAATCCGACTGCCCAGCTCGACGAGAACCGGCTTCCCTGGCACCTCTGACCTCTACCCACCTCTACAGCCCAGCTGAGAACCGTGGGTGCGACGAGACCTCAAGGGACCGGCCATCTGCAAGACTGCACGACTTCTTTCCAGCAAGCCCGCCGAGTAATCTACTGGTGAGTGCTTTGGGGTCCGAGAAGCCCCGACTCTGAGCAGCTCCAGCTCCGAAGTGCAGCCCCCCAGCATCTCCACGATCTGCGTGGGGCCCTTCTGCTTTCCGCTGCTCACCGCGTTGTTTGGCTACTAGCCCGTTGGCTTGTGGCCTTCCTGACGACGCCCGACGACATTTCTGCTGCTGGTCTGGTTGCTCCAGACTGGCCCTTGCTCCCTTCCAGAAGAGGAGCACCCCGGACCCTCCTGGTCCACTCAAGACGCCATTTTGAGTCCACCGCGTGGGCTTGAATTAGCCAAGGCTTGTTGCCCACTCCTGGGTAACTTCGACGCCGACGACTTCATCCTTCGTGGGACAGCTCGCACCTCCATCCTGGTCGCCGACAACGCCTCCTGGTCCGAGAGACTGCAGAGCCCAGCAGCGCCCACTCACCTGACTGCGGTGACTTCGCCCGGTGCCATCCTGGTGCCCACTTAATCACTGGCTAGTGATTCAAGAACTTGGTCCCCTCTGCTTTCAGGTTTCTTCTTCCTTGATCCAGGCTTGGATCCATCGAACTTTCCTTCACTGGTCGCCTGCCAGCAACTTCTTCCTTCCAGGCTCCTGGTCCGGCAACGAGATCCCCGACGTCTTTTCAGACCTATGCAGCTGCAGCCCCTGGGCTAGGTAACTTCGGCACTCCGGTGTCCCAGCATAGCCTCACTATCCAAGGGTCAGGATCCACTGTCGTTTTCTCCCTACCAGGTCGGGTTCGCCCGTGAACACTAACTTTGTGAATTCTAGCTTCCATAGACTTTGTCCCGCATCCCGCGTGAGAGTGCACACTCTGCACCCGAGTCCCCTGGGCCTCCTAGTAGTAATCTAACGATTCCCTAGTCCAGTCCTAGCGATTCCAAAGCCTATTAGAACTGTTACTTACCTGCTAGTAATTCGCATTCCACTTTTAGCGTATATGGTTTTTCGTGCCCCTCGGGCATTTGTGTAACGTGCTAACTTAAAAGTATTTTCGTAAGAGTTTTGTTGTGTGCTTAGCTCCCTGTCTCATAAAGAGCCAGGGTAGTCTTGTGATAAATAAATACACTGTTTATTTTCATAACAACTTGTGTGGTGTCCTTTCACTGGGTGTTCAAGGGGTAATGTGATGGTAAAACAGCTGGCTTAACACGCCCTCTAGAGTCTTAGCCTTAGACTGCTCGTATCCATGCTACTAGGATAGCTGGTCTATAAGGTTGACTTACAACCAATCATCAATAAGGGTTGTTTGGACTGATATATAGTGATCACTAGAATAGTGAGCACTGCACATCAGGCCAACTTCTCACAGTTCTTAATAAGTTTTTTAGGGTAGCCTCTATCTATGAGTTTAGTCTTCAAGATTTCAGCGTCTTTGAGGTAATCTTCCATATTCGTGCCATTCCTCCGGAGACGGCGAAATTGTCAAAATGGTACATTATCCCTTTGGGACCTAGGGTGATAAGATTTGTAGTGTAATAAAGTATTTTTGTCTGTTTTTTGGTATACAGTTCTACTTCTAGAACACCCTCCTTATTTTTAATCATGATATCCAAAAAGTGCACAGAATTTGCATCGTATTCTGCTGTGAATCTAAGGTTACTGTCGCCCAAATTGAGCCACTCCAAAAATTCCTTTAGGTATTCAACATTTCATTCCCATATGAAGAAAATGTCGTCAATGAAGCGGCGCCACATCCTGATGTTTTCAAAGAATGGCGCCGCCTCATTGAAAACATGAATTTCCTCAAACCTCGCCACGTATAGGCATGCCAGACTCGGTGCACATGTGGCTCCCATGCTGGTGCCCTTACGTTGAATGAACAAATCATCTTTGAATAAAAACATGTTATTTTTGAGTACCAACTCAATGCATTGGGATATGAATATTTTACTAGCTCCATTAAGGTCTGCTGTTTCCAGGATGTCACTAATGACCTCTATGGTATCGTCCTGGGGTATATTCGTGTATAATGCCTCTATGTCGAGGGTTACCAGAATTTGATTGTTAGAATTATATGGCATCCCCTCGATCATAGAGATGATATGGGCAGAATCACGAACGTAGGAACTTTGTTGAGTAACTAACGGCTTCAGAAAGGTATCCGCATATTGACTTAGAGGTTCCAATAGAGACCCGATGCAGCTTACTATGGATTTCATGGGGGGGTTATTTACGCATTTATGTATCTTAGGAAGACCATAAATTGCTGGTGTTCTAGCGTTGGTGTTGTTTAAAAATTTGTGCTCTGCTGCACAAATCCAACCCTCCTCTAAAGCTGTGTTAATCTTATCAAATACTTCTCTCTTTAGCGTTTCTAATTTTGAGAAGGGCACTTTAGAGTAGTGTTCTTTCACTTCCAACAGAGACAACATCTTCCTGTCATAGTCCTCTGTATCGAACACTACCACCCCCCGCCTTTATCGGCTGGTTTGATGGTTAATGATAAATTATTTTTGAGATTCATCATTGCTTTACGTAGTTCTTTTGACATATTATTTGTATCGGGGTGGGCTTCATTGATAATGGATCTAACCCTGGATTCTATCACTTTTTCAAAGATTTCAATATTCTTATCTACCTGTGTGATTGCTGGGGTAAATGATGACTTTTCACGAAGCCCTGATACATTCTCTGGTGGATTGTAATCCCTATTTTCAAAAAAGTCTCTTAATCTAATTTTACGAAAAAATGCTTTCAAGTCTTTCTCCAGATTAAATTTATTACAGTTGGCTGTTGGTGCAAAGGTAAACCCTCTTTCTAACACTTCTAGCTCGACGTTATTCAAAGTATAAGACGAGAGATTGATAATGGGAAATTTATTTGTGTCGATGTTACCTACCGCCTGTAACTCTGACTTCGTGTGTTTGGATATTCCTGAGGTGCCTGGTTGTGCTGATAGTTCCCTCTCTGCCCAGTTTGATACTCCTGTTGGTTTCGCTGGTAGTTTCCCCTGTATTGGTAGGGGGTCCGGTCTACTTTGCCACCTCTCCTCTGGCGATTTTCTAAAAAAGAGGAAGAGGAAGAGGAGGGTTGTGGTCCATTACATCCCCCCATATGTGTTCCATTACAACCACCCATATATGTACCATTTTCATTATTGGAGGGACCTTCATCTTCACTCCCAGATCCCGAGGTTTCTAGTATAGGCATATTTAAATAGGAGATCGTACTCCGCCGGTGTAGAAACTCGCCTGGAACACTGCCAAACGAGTGAGAGCCATGCGGTAGCCAAACGGAGTGAGAGTCATGCGGTAGACAGACCCCCGAGGACGGCCTCTGAAGTAATCGAGCAAGGTAAGGTTGGGCCCTGGAAATGAATCTAAGTGCCAGTCAAAGAAAGAACGTGACCAATCGGTAACGGATTTTTCCGTTGTGAATTTTCCCTAACAGAATATTGATTCATCCCTGAATAACCCGTCCGCACAATTGGAAATAGTGTGGCAGCTGAAATAACTGTAGCAGCACCTTGGTCCCCCGCCGCACCTCGTACAAGTAAGCATGTTATAACCCTAACGCACATAAAATTTGAGCAAGACACTGCACACGAACTGACATCTAATTTTTTAATTGTTCAGAACAACAATCACCGCGGAACACGCTGCAGTCTTTTAACCAAGATCGCACTGATGTAGTGAAGAACTAGATGAAAATAATACACAAGTAAGTGTCAGCGCCCCTTATTAACCGGAATTTATTAACAAGCAAACATCATTGCTGAAATACTCATAAGAATCGTTATTCTTCACCCTAATTTAGATAGTGGTGAAAATCCAAATTTACTCGATGCCCCGCTCTGAAAACAGCGTCCTGCATTAACGTCAAACAAGGTAAAACTTTCTAGAGGTTTAGCCTGTTTACCAATTTTCACAAAGTATAGGAAAAGGAGATACTAAATGTCCCTTAATTTTGCACCATAGGTACACAGCCCAGCCCTGATGAAGAACCCCATTGATTAAGAGAAGGGTTCGGAAACGCGTCGGCTATTTGGCTGTTGGAAAGAGACGCATAATAGCATAGGGCAATGTATTTAAGAACATATGTACCTGAACAAGCTTAGGTGTACATAACTCACAGATGTTGTTTATATTTGAAAGTCAAAGTACAACTGTTTGTGAATCCTTTCTATTTGTTTTTTCGTTTTAATTGCTTTGAAAATATTGTAATGTATGCAAAAAGCCTTGAAACTGTATCCACAGCTTAAGGAAGGTTTCTTCCTATGAGGATTGAATGAAAATGTAAATATGTTTTGAAATGCTTAATATATGACAAATGCATACCTTCTTGAAATCATTGAAAGGAAGGCTGACACCAGCTGAATAAACAAGCTTTGGTGGTTCAAACCCGAGCCCTGGCACCTTATTTTCTTATCAAAAAACTATCACTGGCAGTAAAGCAGTTGGAAATGTTAGATGTGGAAACTGCTCGGTCTGTGAAAACTGTCATGTGGCCAAAACCCTCATTCATAACAATTACACCATAACATCTAAAACTTTGAATAATTGCAGAAGCAGCAATGTAGTATATTTACTTCGCTGCCCATGTGGTCTGGCTTACGTCGGAGAGACCGGCCGTGAATTGAGATTACGCCTCCTTGAACATAGGTCAGCCCTTAAGACATGTAAATTGAATGCACCATTGGTAGACCATTATGAAAAACAAAAACATAAACATGCAGAGTTTACCTGGTTCATTATTGAAAAGATAACATATTCTAAAAGGGGAGGTAATGTTGAACTGAAGCGTAAGAATAGGGAACAATGGTATATTTCCACCTTGGACACAGTAAATAGGGGATTAAACAATAAGGAAGACTGGATGAGGATTGCAGTATAATTTCTGATAAGGGCAAAGAGAGGATATCTGGTGGTTTAATTTACATGCAGTCTGTCAATTCACAGATGTTATGATTCGGTGGATAGATTAGAATATTGAGTTAAAGCAAACTCGATTTAAGCATTTTTCTATGTACTGAATAACTCATAATAGAGACTTGATTTAAACTTTGTAAACTGCATGTCATAACATACGAATGGCATAATATATGAATGTTGACACATCCTCATAGGGGTTGGAATCATGTCGAAACGAATGTAAGAACACGAAAAAATATAGGTTTTGTTTTTTTACGAAAATCTGTGACAAGATTAAGCCTGCTATCCCGATAAAAAGAGATCGACTTAAAAATAACTGTAAATAAACTATCACTGTCACATATATATAACAATTAGGAATCGTAAGATGAATATTTGGCACATATACAATGTCCATGTAGAAGGAGGGACGCTACTCAATAAAGCACTCGAGCATAGAATTGCGAAAACTTTTTTATAAAAAAAAGGGAAGCTGGTCCCTAACTTATGATGTCATGGATTGATGAGGCATAAGTAGCCCATCAAACAAGGGTGGTCCGTTTACTATTTTGAAACGGGACTAAACAGACGTCGGGACCGAACACGCCACACGGGGAAACGCATCGCATTAACCATAATGTAAGCAAACGAACTGGCGCGGTATAGATAGCGTGTAGTAGGAGTAAAACAATCCATATAAGTAATGGGTCTTTACATTAATGGGCCCTTCGAATTTCGTTTTTTTGCCATCATTACAGCAACGAGCGAATAGTACCCAGAGTGGAGACCCGAATGCGGGACATCGGCAAAAATTACTTAAGGTGAGAGCCGATATTTAATCATCGAGGCTCAAAAGGAGTGGGGCCAGAGACCCCAGGGGTGAAATAATTCCCCTGTTTTGTTTAAATACTCAAATATTAACTAAAAATGTTTGTGTTGTTTGCACACTAGTCACTACTCCAATCCGAGGAGAACAAAACAACGCTAGAAAAAGAAAAAAAGATAAAAGAAGCAAAGCGAAATCAAGACACTAGGAGGTACAGAACCATTGACCAACTGTACATGAATCAATGGTGGGGGATAGGATGAACTCTAACAGTCTTCCCCCTTTGTTTAATTTTGATTTTAATAGGAGCAGTAAAATCCAGAACTTATATAAGTGAAGGAAACATATAAAAGCAGTTGATAATACCCAGTGAAGTTACTGAATTTTAATAGGTATGTTGACACCATCCTAAATATTTTCGACTAATGCTCAGATTGTGCAGTGTTTAGGTAATTCATATATAATTGTCAAAACACACTGTTTTAAAATCTATAGGGAGACTGGGTTCCCGATAAAGAAATACGAGGATACCTACCTCCATACACCGTGACTTATGTCCGACAGTATGGGTGAGTAAGAAGTATGAGGGAAAATTACCGTGTATGAATGTATAGTGTGATTGCTGTTTGTATATTGGCAAAACTCAGTGAAATAATTGCAAATATAATATGTTTATAAATGAGGGACTTGATGAGGTTTTTAATAATTAAATGTTTAAATGCAATTCATATTGATGACAGAAGTCTAGCATAAAATAGTGGGGCAGTGCCGAACCATATGTGAGAGAAAAACAGTAGGCACACCAGGTGTGATATAATATGCCCACGTCTTTCAATCTGTGTAAGTGGGAAAAGGAGAAGTCCCATATGAAATACCACATGGTTTAATGCACTGTAAAATACATGGTTTAATGCACTGTAAAATAGCGATATTAGATCGAAATGCATAAGGGGATAACCCAATAGAAATGTATCAATGAGATATTCTTATTGGATTATATAATATACTTTTCCATCCCAGTGGGGAAATAAGATTTGTGATATATAGATGTTGTATTGTAAATATGCACTAGATAAATGGATATTTTATTCTTACACTAGGATATGCTGATTAAAGGAGAAGTCGTATGTAATTGTCCTGAAGAAGGTGGTTATAATAATCCAACACCGCCGAAACGCGTCGACGCTTTTATTGAAAGTTAAATTTGGAGTGGTCAACATTGATGAGGGGATTAGGAACTGGTTCCAAACCTTATGTTGTACCAAAAATGTCCTGAATTGACTTAATACAAGACAGATTTGAGTGTCTTTCTTTGTGATTTCTCCAAAATTATTGTATGAGTTGTGATTTGTTTTTTAACATGTTTTTTAATTAATTTCATGTACATGTCTTTTTTTATGTGTTTTTAACATTTTCAAAAATAAATAGTATATCTTT
Source organism: Lissotriton helveticus (assembly GCF_964261635.1). Taxonomy (NCBI): domain Eukaryota; kingdom Metazoa; phylum Chordata; class Amphibia; order Caudata; family Salamandridae; genus Lissotriton; species Lissotriton helveticus. The sequence continues at coordinate 334,952,008 of NC_136058.1, read as the reverse complement.
GATAGATTTGAATGTATAATTTCTTTTGCAAGTGTTTCACTGTAGTGCACTAAGAGTGATGGTTGTAATTGTATGGAGCGAAGTTCCGTGTGCTGCTGGAGCTTATATATAAAAAAGTACAATCTATACCCTAAGGGATACATTTTCTTTTACTGAACGTTATAGGAATTAACCAGACAAATCACTCCACCAACTAAGAACAGCCATGCACCATCACCCACAGAATCGAGAAAGAGCTACCAATCGGTCAATCCTTTCCGTGTCCGGGCCGGGTGAGGTTTCCCTTGTTGAGTCAAATTAAGCCACAGGCTCCACTCCTGGTGGTGTCCTTCCGTCAATTCCTTTAAGTTTCAGCTTTGCAAGCATACTCCCACCGGAACCCTAAAACTTTGTTTTCCCGGAAGCTGCGAGACATGTCATGGGAATAAAGCCGCCGGGTCGCTAGTCGGCATCGTTTATGGTCGGAAGTATGACGGTATCTGATCGTCTTCGAGCCTCCGACTTTAGTTCTTGATTAATGAAAACATTCTTGGCAAAGGCTTTCGCTTTGGTTCGTCTTGCCCGGGTCCAAAAATGTCACCTCTAGCGGCACAATACGATGCCCTGGCCATCCCTCTTAATCATGGCCCCAGTTCCGAAAACCAACAAAATAGAACCAGAGTCCTATTCCATTATTCCCAGCTGAAGTATTCAGGCAACCAGCCTGCTTTGAACACTTTTCAAAGTATACGCTTCGGACCCCCAGGACACTCAGTCAAAAGCATCAAGTGGGGGCCGAGAGGCAGGGGCTGGGACAGGTGGTAGCTCGCCTCCCAGCGGACCGCCAGCTCGATCCCAAGATCCAACTCCGAGCTTTTAACTGCGGCAACTTTAATGTACTCTATTGGAGCAGGAGTTAATGCAGCTGCTGGCACCAAACTTGCCCTCCAAAGGATCTTCGTTAAAGGATTTAAAGTGTACTCATTCCAATTACAAGGCCTCGAAAGAATCCTGTATTGCTATTTTTCGTCATTAGCTCACCGAGTCGGGAGTGGGTAATGTGCGCCTGCTGACTTCTTTGGATTTTTGCACGCCTGCTGACTTCCTTGGATTTGGTAGCTGTTTCTAAGGCTTCCTCTCCAGAATCGAACCCTGATTCCCCGTTACCCATGGTCACCATGGTAGGCACAGGAAGTACCATCGTAAGCTGATAGGGCCGACATCCGAATAAATCGTCACCATCACAGGGATGTGATATCGGCCCAAAGTCATCTAGAGTCACCAAAGCAGCCGGGCAAGCCCGGATTGGTCTTCGTCTGATAAATGTTAATGCACCCATCCTAGGAGGTCAGCGCTCGTCGGCGTGTATTAGCTCTAGGATTACCTCAGTTATACAAGTAACAGATGGAGCAATCAAAGGAACCTTAACTGATTTAATGAGCCATTCGCAGTTTCGCTGTACCGGCCATGTTTACTTACACGTGCATGGCTTAATCTTTGAGACAAGCATATGCAACTGGCGGACCAACCAGGAAGGCACACCTGCTGACAAGGTGGGGTATGGGTGCCGCGGGTCCGTCTCCCCGACAGACAATCTTCGCACACCCATCCCTCTCGGGAGCCGACATGGGGAAGGAGCTCGGCCGCCTGGGCCGGAGGGCTTCCTGGAGGGGTGGAGTGGTACGGTCGCACAGGCACCGGTGGGCCCCGGCGTCTCCCCGGAAGGAGAGAGGCGGGCCGAGGCGCTGCGTGAGCGATACACAGGGGTGCCAGAGTCTGGCTGCAGCTGTACCCCACGAAACGGTCATTCCGAGCTGCTGCGGAAATGCACTGGGTGGAGAGGGGTGACGGCGTGGCGAGCGGGGCCTACGAATCTGCCGGGGCGCAGCGCCGGAGACTGGTGCTGATGCAGCGAGATTACCAGCTTGGGTTTATTCCAAAACACCATACTCACCTGGGCCCATAAAACATTCATATCATAAGCTGGCAATCATACGCTGGCAATCAGGACTTGAATTTACCTTGAAATATATCTTCACCTGTACACCAATTCTTACCAATCCTTAACACCTTCGTTTTTAATTTACTCTGGTCGATAGATCAGGTTGTTAGCATAATAGGCAAAAAATGACATTTACCTTTATTTCTTTGAATGACCACAGACTCAGGAGAGTTTTAAAAACGTTATCTATGCAAATATTTTGTGAGTCACATACCAATACATGTCAAACACCAACTTATCAAGGAGAAAATAATGATCAAAGCAAACTATAAAGACTTAATAAAATCTCATGACATTGGTACCTGGGAAGGGTGAAAAAGGAAAATGGTACAAGGAAATACCACACAGATTTATATTTACCTAGAATGGTGTGATGACCAACCCCTGGCCAAGGAGCTGGAAAAGGGACTCCCGAGTAGTCAGGAGCCAACAGATCAGGACAGGTTCAGGACAGGACAGGTAACCTCTTCTAAAGGCAACACCAGCGTTACACCCCTCTCTGGTGCTACTCTCCTCGATTCTTCCCCTTCTGGATGGACAGATTCTTCTCCCTCAGCAATCTCCCCAACTCTTCTTTCTCTCGGTCTCTCCTTTTCGAATCTTCTGTCAGAGTACTCGAGCAGCGTCTCTGACCTCCAAGGCATCCGCCTTCTTCTGCAGCAATGATGGTTTGGTGACAGGTCTGTGACAAGTCTAACAATCTAACTGACTGAGCCTACCTTAGTTATACTATTCTCAGTGAATGTACAGCCCCCGAATGTTTCAATGTTCGTGAATCCCCTACTGGTGATTGGACAAAGGGAAGGGAAGAAGCCATCACACCATACTATGTAATGTCAATTTTCTTAGGTTCATTGTTCTATGTTCCCTCCCCTAATTATATTCCCATGCTTTATTTTCCCACCCACATTTTACTTTGGTTTTACAACATTGTATGCAAAATTTCTCCGGGTCAATAAGGTGCTGTTCCCAGGCACATCTCCGTGTCACTGTGCTCTATTCCCAGGCGCATCGTCTGGTCACTTGCGCTCTGGAGCAAAAGCACTGCTCCAAGTCCTGCGCTTTAAAAAACCCGCCTATGTAGCAAAGCCTTCTACCATAAGGCCCCACAGTATTGGAACGAACTCCCCATTCACCTGCATCAATGTACGGACTATCTGGCATTCAGAAAGCCGCTGAAAACCTCACTGTTCTGATTGTCCCTCCTTGGTTTATTGTGGCGGTCCTAGCGCGGAGATACCCCTATGGGGTGATTCAGGTGCTCTAGAAGCTAAATAAACTGTACTTTTGACAGACTTTCAATGTCACATCGTGAAGTTTTACAGAGTCCAATGAACTTGCATCCCCTATGACAAGATGGCGCTTTTAGTCACCCTCAGGCCCAAATACAAACTAATAATAAAGTCAAAGAAAAACACGTTAGAATACGAACATAAATTAATACACTGTATACCACTTATTCCTACTCTATTCCCCTTAATTAATTTTAACTATGGCATTAATAGTTTAGTAAGACAAGTGAGGTTTAGTTTGAAGCGTAGCATATGCATTAACATGTGAGATTCAAAATGGCCATCTCTAATACAACTGCGCAGCTGCAAAGATTTCCCACCAAAGCGAAAGACGTCATACTACGTAGATGCAGTAGACGCATGCGCAGAAGACTCCCGTGTTTTTGGCAACAATATTAGACACTCGATTTACTTGTTAGTAAAACCCCATTGGAAAGCTTGGCCTAGATTAAGCAAATGTTGTGTGCTGCAATTAATAGTATTTACAAAACATATTGGATACATTATTACATATTATTCGAGAGGATTCAATCCGGGCAAGTGTCTTTAAGTACGAAACCTTGCTCCATCAGTGCCACCCGACCCCTTCCGCTCTGGTCAGACCACTGGGGAGGCACGAGTTGCCTGGGCCACTCGGCCTTTGCTCTGCTGGGTAAGGGGAAGGGTCAGGTGGCAGGCCCTTGAGTTGGATGGCCCATGACTAAGCAGTCCATCCCAAAGCAAACCGAGCGTGCCCAATAGATTGGAGTACGGCCAGGGCCTCCCCCTGGTAGGCCGCCCTGTGTGTGGTATCCTGGCTTCACATCCCTGCCCGCTCCCGGGGTAGGCAGGCTCGGAGGAAAGGCCCATCGGTAAGGGCTAGGAGGCAGATGCAGAACTGGGGACCCTGGGGCCATGGCAGGTGGGCCCAGGTCCTGCCTTCCCCTGTCTCAGAATCGCTGGACCTCGTGGAGGTCTGACTGACCCTCTCCCTCGTAATCTGGAGGAAAAATACCCCTATTTCTTGTAATCCGGGTACACCGGGTGACGGAGGAGACCCAAGGTGGGAATGTGCCTGACCTCCAAGAGCCCTTGCTGGGATCAGGGAGGCAAATGAGCCCTCATTTCGACTTTCAAGGAAGCCCGGCCATCTGTTCCCTCCATTAGAAAGCATTGCACGTGACCAGATGGCCGGGGGAAAGGCGCGACTAGATGGCTGGGTTCGAAGGGCGGCAATCTGGTCACTATGTGCCCTAAAAAAAGGGCGAGTGGGTGCCGGGGTATGGGGGGCCAGAGGCCCGGGCCATAGCTGGGCCTCAGCCATGGGGCTGCATTGGGGAGCCGACAGGAACTCCCATCCGAGGCCCGCAGACACCTTGACAAGCAGACAAAGCAGGGGAGGTCGGCACAGGACAGACGGACACCCGTCCCAGGCCCTTGGCAGACCGGCAGACTGGCAGGCCGAGGATGGGGCCCAGGGTGGGAGCTCCCGATCCGGAGAAGCTTCCCCGGGCCTGCGGGACCCGTCCCGGGCACCCAGCCAGGGCTCTGAGGCCCAGAGGTGCAGGGGAAGCCTCCCTGGGCCCACAGAACCCTGTCACAGGCACCCTGCCATGTGGCAGGCCCGAGAACAGAACCCGGGGTGGGGAGGCCACCCTCCCCGGGGCCCTCAATGGCCCCAGCTGGAGCGTCTGATCCAGCCAAGAAGAGGTAGACTCCCCGGGCACAACGGAACGCCGTCTTGGGCCTTTGGCAGAGCGGCTGGCAGGGTGACAGGGCCCAGGGCTGGAGAACCTGACCCGGGGCCCGATAGGGCCCTTGAACCCAGCCAGGACTCCAAGGCCCAGAGGCACAGGGGTCACCTCCCTGGGCCCACAGGAAGCAGTCACGAGCACCCTGCCATGCGACAGGCCCGAGTACAGAGCCTGGGTAGGGAGGCCACCCTCCCAAGGGCCCCCGGTGGGGCCCCTGAAGCCAGCCGGGGCTCCCAGGCCCAGAGGTACAGGGGAACCCTCCCCCAGCCCGCAGGACCCCGTCCCAGGCACCCTACCACATTGCAGGCACAAGGACGGAGCCCGGGGTGCGGAGGCTGCCCTCCCCAGGGCCCTCAGGGGCCCTGCCCAAGCTCCTAAACCCAGCAAAGTGGGGGGGAGGTTCCCTGGGCACTATGGAACCCCACCCTGGGACCCTGGTGGAACTGCAGACCGGGAGACGGAGCCCAGGGCGGGAACACCCTCTCCAGACCCGGCGGGTCTCTGTACCCCGTCATGAATCCCGTACCCAGAGGCACGTGGTGGGGCCTCTCGGGGGCCGCAGGACCCCATCCCGGGCTCCCTGCCACACGGTAGGCCTGAGAACGGAGCTCTGGGGAGGGCCCCTCCAGAGCTCTTGTACCCAGCCAAGCAGGGACAGGCTCCCCAGGCCCGGTGGAACCCAGTCTCAGGCCCCTGGCGGAGCGTCAGTCCAGGACAGTGAGTCTGGGGCCTCTGGACCCCATTGGGGCTCCCAGGCACAGGTGAGGCCTCCCTCGGTCCGTGGGCCCCCATCCCGGACACCAAGCCACACGTTGGGCTGGTGTAGGGTGCCCCGGGCTGAATGGGCATCCTGGCCGGTCCGACTGCCAGCTGAAGACTGTTGGGGCGAGAGGGGTTCCCGAGTACCTTGTCCCTAGTAATCCGGAGGATGGGTACCCCCTTTCTGGTAACCAATCGGGCACCCCAAGACTGAGGGGACCCAAGGCGCGGATACACCCAACCTCCTGAAGCCCTGGCTGGGATCGGGAAGGCAAACAAGCCCTCATCAGGACTTCTAGGGCAGCCTGGCCATCTGGTCGCCCCATTGTTAAGCTTTGCACATGAACAGATGGCCAAGGGGAAAGGCGCGACCAGATGGCTGGGCCCGAAGGACGCCAATCTGCCCGCTTTGACCCTTTGCAGGAGGGCTCCCACCTGCCCTTTGGAGGGCTCTGTGACTCTGCATCCTGGGGGCTCATAGTCTCCGGCTGGGTCTCAGGCCCAGTCCTGCGGACCGGGGTCCCCGGCGCACCTCTGACCTGGGGTCCCCCAGGCATGTTGACAGGATGGCGAAGCAGGAGGGAGGCCTAACCGGGCCCGACGGCCCCCCGTTCTGGGACCATGGCAGAGCAGGGGGATGGAGCTAGGTCCCCTGGCCCGGCCGGAGGTCCCGGGCTGGCATGTGCCGTGGAGGCCTCCCCAAGACCCACATCCCAGGTGCCCTGCAATGCGGCAGGCCTGAGGATGCGGCCCAGGGTGGGGAGGGCACCCTTCACCCCAGAGCCACCAAAGGCCCCTGCTGGAGCTCCTGACCTAAGCCGAACTGGGGGACGGGCAGAACGGACGACGGAGCCCAGTATAGGGAGCGTCCGGCCAGAGCGCAAGAGCAAGAGGGGACTGCCCGGGCCCGATGGGGTCCGTCCGGGGCACTTTGCCAAGCGGCAGGCCGGAGGACGGAGTCCGGACAGGGGGGGCCTTGACCGGCCCTAGCCCATCTGGTTGCTGGCAGAGAGCCCCCAGCCCATGAGAGGTTCCGGCATACCCTTTCCCTAGTAATCCAGAGGAAAGGTACCCACTTTTCTGGTAACCCGTGCGCACTGAGTGACGGAGGGGACCCAAGGCGCGGATGCGCCCAACCTCCTGGAGCCCTGGCTGGGATAAGGAAGGGAAACGAGACCTCATCTGGACTTCCAGGGCAGCCCGGCCATCTTGTCATCCCATTGGAAAGCATTAAGCATGACCAGATGGTGAGGGGGAAAAGACGCGACCAGATGGCCTGACCCGAAGGACGCCCATCAGCCCTCCCTGCACCCTAAAGGAAGAGCTCCGCCTGCCCTTGGAGGGCTCGGGGTCTCTGCTTCCCAGGGGCTCATCAGAGCCCTTAGCTGGGTCTCGGGCATGGGTCTACGAGGGGGGGCCCCAACAGAACTCTGACTCAGGTCCCGCAGACACCTTGACAAGCAGGCAAGCAGGGGGGGCATGCCCTGGCCCGGTGGACCCCCGTGACGGGCACTCACACCCTTGGCTGGCCGCAGGAAATGGGCTCCTGTACCCCAGGGCCTGCCCGAGCCCAGGCCCCGGAAACGGCCCCCACTTTTGAACCCAGCCAGGCCGAGGAGAGGGGTAACCTCCCAGGCACCAGGGACCCCCATCCCGGGCAGACGGACCCTTGACAGGACGGAGGGCTCCTGCACCCCGGGGCCCGCCGGAGCCCAGGCCCCGGGCCCTGCTTCTGTGGAGAAGGGTGGAGGAGTGGAGCCGAGTTCCACTGAGTTTTTTCATAACTCTGTGGAACTCCACGTAGTGACACTACACTAGCTCCACCCAGGGTTACTCATCATGCCTTTAAGAGTCCCTTTCATTTGTGAGCAGCAGCCTTAGTCCAAACATCAGCGCCTAATCAGGACATAATGACCCTCTAACTCTGAAGTGATGTGATTCTTCTCTCAAGGAAACACAATGGGAGGAATTTCCACTGAAATCACAATGCCCTTTAGTGCAATGGAATTGTGACTTTGTCCAGTTGTTTTAATTAACATGGTCTGGCAACAATAACATGAAGATATTAGATTCCAAACAAAACTGCAGCTTCTTAAGATCACGTTGACAACGGAGTCTCGCCTGGTTGTTTTCTGTCATTAAGAGGTATAAAATGTGCACCAATCGTTATCAATGTGTCTCATATAGGACACATCATAAAGTAATCACTGTAATTAAGCAACTAAAACTGTATGTAAAAATATAAAAGACGCGGTAAAGGTTCAGGAAGAAAGTGTTAGCTTAAAAAGTCTCCTTCCCTGACCGGGAATCGAACCCGGGCCGCGGCGGTGAAAGCGCCGAATCCTAACCACTAGACCACCAGGAAGCGTAGAAGCAGCAGCTGCACCGGGTCTAAAGATGTCACTGATGCAGCGCGCGCTGTGCATACCCTCTGAATTCTGATAAGGGGGCTCTTACTTCATGTTTGCCTTCATGCTACCGAGGTTTCTCACAGTGAGGACAGCAAGGACAGGAACAAAGACACTCATAACAAGAGACCCCCAGGGCTGAGGCACCTGAGGAGAGGCGAAGGAGCGGAAACCGCGGGATTGACCGGAAGAGGAAACTTTACTTTCATTCACAGACACCATTGAGTCATAAGAGATGGGGGGCTTGGGGGGGGGCAGCCGACCCCTGGGAGGTCCCCCCCCACGGGCTGTTTGGGAGGGTCGGGTGGGGGCCATTTTGAAGCAGGCCAGGGGTTTGGGCTAGTTTTGGGCTATTTTTTGGTTGTGGAGGAGCCCAGCCTATAAGGGGCTTGGGCTCCTCCCCCCGGCCACCATTTTAGGCTTAGGTGACCTGGTGGCCGGGTGTTAGCATAGCGAGTTTTTTGTCAGGGTAGGTTTTTTCTTGTAGCGTCATCTTTTATTATGGCAGCGGAAGATTACCGTGTTTTGGAGGCGATCCGCCTCCTGAGCGAGGCGGGCCGCCTGGATTTAGTCATCGGGGAGAGGCAGGTGGAACAGCAGCGGCCTCCGCGACGTGCGTCAGCGGGAGTGTCGGCCGTGGTAGCGGCGTGTTTGTCGCCCAAACGTCGCCGTAATGATGGGGTAAGTGAAAGGGGCCGCTCGCGTACTCGCAGAGCGGCCCCGGCGGTTAAAGCGCAGCGTGGGAGGGGCGCGGGGCTCTCTGAGCTCGACGGGTCAGGCGCCTTTGGTGCGGGTGCGTTGGCGGTGGGGGACGGCATACAGGCGGAGCCGGTTCCGTTGCCGGTGTCCTCCTTTAGAGAGCGAGCGGCCTTCTGCTCCCTCACAACAGGGTCGCAGGGCATCTGTCCAGCGTGGGGGCACTCGGCGCGCCGCCTCGACCTCTGCAGTGGCGGTTAGTGACGTTGCTGCGGGGGGAGGGGCGGAGGCCTCATTGGAGCGCGGGCCGTTGGTCCTGGATAAGGGGCTTGGTGCAGGGGCCCTTGGGCGGGTTGTTCCTTCTCAGGATTTGTTCCAAACACAGGGGTTGCCAAGGGGGGGTTTTATATTGACCCCCCCTCATCCACAGAGAGTTTCATTTTCATCTGCCCGGGAGGCTGGTTCTTCATTAGAGGGAGCCGGTGTGGCTGGTTTTTCTGGGGCCCCCTTTAGCCCATTATTGTTTTCTCCTTCTCCATCTGTGGGGAGGGAAATTGTGTCTGTGTGCAGTGGTTCAGTGGGTGAAGGAGAGTGGGCGCAGATTGGTGGGCAGGATGTTTCCCCCTTTTTGCAATCAGGTTCAGGTGGGGAGGTATTTGTTCTTCCTCAGGTTCCTTCTGGTTCTGTGGCAGATAAGGGGGTGGTAGGTTCTGATTATGTGTTGGGGTCTGTGTGTGAGGCCCCTCAGGGGGTTAGGATTCGGTCTTGGGGGGGTTTGGATATTTTTCCCTCTTGGGCGGAAGGGCTGCGTGAGGCTGGTCAGTTTGGCGAGGCTGAGACTCGGGGTGCAGAGGGTATGCGGCCTGGTGTTGTGCAATTTTCGGGTTTACAGGTTGGTGGTCAGAATAGGGCGCCGACTGTTTTGGAGGGAACGCAACAGGTTGGCGTGGCTCTGGGTGCTCAAGTGCAGGGTCCAGCGTCGGCTATAGTTCAGGTTATGCTGGAATGTAGCAGTGAGGAGGAGGTTTTGCCCCCTTCCCCCCCTCCACCCCGTTTGTGTGATGTCCTTAAGAATAAGAGGCCTGTTTCAGTGGATTTTCAGGATGGTAGACGGATTTTTGACAGGGCGGCGAGCGACGGGCGCCCAGCTGCTGGATATTTAGGTGGTTTTAACCCTGGCACACCAGTCCGGCCTTTTTCTTTGCAGGATAGGGAGCAGTCAGGAGCAGCGGACTTGGTAGGGCGGAAGGCAGCCCATTTGCGCCAAGGTGAAAAGAGGGTGGAGCCTTGCGCGGCACGTCCCGTCACAACGAGGGATCCCGTCGTGGCCACTACAAGCAGGTTAAGCGCGACCTCAGTGGCCCCAACGAGGGATGTCGGCGCAGCTGGTTTTAGCAGGTCACGTGCGATCTCACTGGCTCCACCGAGGGATTACAGCGCAGTTTCCAAGAGCAGGTCCGGCGCGACTGCTTTTGCTCCGCAAAATCTTCAAAATTTTTTGCCGGTGACAGGTGTTGGAATTGGTAATGTTGGTGGGGCATACAGGCGGGTACAGTCTGCCTCCCCGCCTCGCTCTCAGGTCAGGGTTGGTAAGGCCCGTGATCGTTCACTGACCCTTGAAGGGGTCCGGAAGGAAGTGGTGTTGCCTGCCCCCTCTCAGTTGGATGAATCGTTAATTCTTGACTATGATGAGGATAGCCCTGAGGAGGGTGAAGTGCGGGATACTGTGTCTAAGGGGGGGCAGTCTCATGTGTCTCTTAGTTCTTTACAGGCACCGGTGGTGCGTGGGAGAGCTGAACGGTCCAGGCCACGAGCGCTCGGCCCCTCAGTGAGGGCTCCTCGAACGGCGGATGATGTTTCCCATGTGGAGTGGAGAACGGAGCCAAGTCAGCCTCCTTTGTTACGTCCAGGTGAGAATGTGCAGCCTCAGGTTCAAATGGTGTCTGTGGGGTCTGGGGAAGATTTAGTCTCCACGGGGTCTGGGGGTAGGTTACACAAGGGTCGCTATGTTAAAGACCAGGGTGTTGGTACCGATGGGGTTGACAAGGGGGTGGAGGCTAAGGTTGACAGTGGGACTTCTACTGTCGGAACTGACACAGGTAAGGTTGTACATAGTAAGGAGTTGAAAATCAGGAAGTTGCCCTATATGGGCGTCACTAAGCCGTTGGGAGCTCATCTAATGTTGAGCACTAAGGAGAAAATTTGGAATGGTGAGTTTGTGGAACTCCTAAAGTTGTTACATAGGGAAGTACGTGCTAAAGAGGGTTCCAAGGAAGAGGAATACGAATTGGCTAAGCGGCCTAAAGTCCCCTTGACCATCGAAAATTGGACGGCGGCGTTTTTAATATACGCCAGTGTATACTGTGAGAAGTTTCCTGAGCGCTGCGTTTCGTTGTTCAAATACATGGATGTGATTCGTAAAGCTCAAATCACTAGAAATGACTTTGCTTGGGCGCAGTATGATGAGGAGTTTAGGGCCCGTATGGCTTGGGACCCTGAGGCGAAATGGGGGGAATTAGACACAGACCTTTGGCAACACACCATGGGAGCGGCTTCTAGTGGTAAAACGATCTTTACGGCCAGTGGTTTGCCTTTACTTTACCGCCCCTTTCAAGCGCGACCCACCCGGGGAGGGGTGGGGTCAGGTACATCAGCACAGGCTAATGTTGGGACCTGCTGGGAATTCAATCGAGGGACATGCACTAGAGAGTTTTGTAAGTTCCGACATGAATGTTCACAGTGTGGGAAAAAGAGCCACCCGCTTTCTAGATGTTGGGGACTCAGACCTCCGGGTGGGCAACAGTGGTCACAGCAGGGTTCAACACATCAGGCCACTTCACAGACACCTCCGGCTTCCAGGGGAGGGAGAGGTTCATCAGGTGTTGGGCCCAAAGGCTCATACGCCGGTTAATGTGCTACATTTGTCTGAGGCGCTACACGGGTATGGGTCTGCTGAGTTGAGAGAGTTTCTGGTGTCTGGTTTCAGAGATGGTTTTCATCTGGGTTATGTGGGGCCTCGTGTGAGGAGGTGGTCGAAGAATCTTAAGTCAGCGGATGAACATAAGGATATAGTCCAGGAGAAGTTGAACAAGGAGGTGTGTGAAGGCAGAATGGCAGGTCCTTTTGATGATTGGCCTCTGGAAGAGTTAATTATTTCACCAATTGGGGTGGTTCCCAAGAAAGACCCGGGACAATTTCGGCTTATCCAACACTTGTCGTGGCCTGAGGGTAGTTCTGTGAATGACTTTATTGATGATGAAGCAGCTTTTGTTTCATACTCTTCCGTCGATGTGGCCATGTCTTTGGTAGTGGCTGCGGGCCCTTCGGCTCTAATGGCAAAATGCGATATTAAATCCGCATTTCGACTGCTTCCAGTCCATCCTGAAGATTGGCCTCTTCTGGGTATCCAATTCCTTGGGAAGTGGTATGTGGACAAAGCACTGCCAATGGGCTGTTCCATGTCATGTGCGTTGTTTGAAACGTTCAGTACGTTCTTACAATGGTTCTTCACACAGCAATCTGGTCACACTTTGGTCACTCACTATCTGGACGATTTCTTTTTTGTGGGTGCTGCTGATTCTTTAGACTGCCAGAATGCTTTGGTTAAGTTCCAGTCCCTTATGGTTCATTTAGGTGTTCCTTTGGCTCCGGAGAAGACCATGGGTCCTTGCGCGACCATGTCTTTTTTGGGCATTGAACTTGACTCTCAGTCCATGCAGGCTCGTTTACCCCTGGATAAGAAAAGGAACATGTTGGAGTTGGTTGAACAAATGTTGCCTAAAAAGAAAGTCATGGTGCGGGAAGTGCAGGTCTTACTGGGTCACCTTAATTTTGCATGTCGGGTGGTCAGGGCGGGCAGGACTTTCTGTAGGCGACTAGGCAGGGCTCTGTCTGGTCGTTACTTGCCACATCATCGGGTTCGGCTGTCGGCGGGTGTCAAGGAGGATTTGCGTATGAGGGTCACCTTTCTGCATTCTTTCAATGGAGTTCCTCTACATAGGGAAGTGGATTGGATGTGGGATGTGCAGATCTTTTCTGATGCGGCTGGTAGTGATGGTTTTGGCCTGTATTGGCAAGGGAAATGGTGTGCTCAGCGGTGGCCCGAGGCTTGGAGGAATGGTGGCCGGAGCATTGCCTTTTTGGAACTGTTCCCGGTTGTTGTGGCAGTAACGTTGTGGGGCCAGGATTTGGCTCACAAGAAGGTTCTTTTCAGGATTGACAATTTGGCTGTGGTTCAGGTGATCAATAGACAATCTGCCAAGGACGTGCAAGTTCTGAAACTGCCAGGGTCTATGTGTTAGGATGCCTTAGATTTGATATTTGCTTTAGGGCCCTACACATTCCTGGTGTGGACAATGACATTGCGGATGCTTTGTCTCGTTCACAGTGGGAGAGATTCCGTGGGCTAGCTTTGGAGGCAGACGAGATGCCGACTCCCATGCCGGAACATCTGTGGACGGTAGGCAACACAGGGTCTTTCAGCTGGTGGTAGGGTCCTTGGCGACTTCCACAAGAACAGCGTATGAGTTGGCGTGGAAAGAATTTTTGGCTTCTGGAGCTGTCAAAAGGGACCTGTCGTGGCAAAGATCAGAGGATGTGGTTCAGTTTATGTTGGGTTTAATGGACAGGGGTTTATCCAGAGTTACTATTGCTGGGAAGTTGGCGGGCGTTTCCTTTATGGGTAAGTTGTTCTGGGGTTACTCACCATCTGCGGGGGAATTGGGCAGGAGAATGTTAGAAGGGTGGGCTCGGGAGCGGGGTGGTGTTCCGGCGGTGAGGTCTCCTTTGTCATGGCAGAGGTTGGCTAGTGTGGTGTCGATTTTGCCGGAAGTGTGTAGGGACAGGGCTGAAGCTTGCCTGTTTGCCACCTTGATGGTTTGGATGTTTTTTGGCGCCTTTAGGGTGTCCGAGTTGTTGGGTAATCGGTGTTCCAAGGGAGTTTTGTGGGGTGATGTTCGTTTGTCTGGTAGAGGAGTTCATATTTGGCTTTCTCATTCCAAAACGGATCAGAGACATAAAGGCAAGGGTATTTGGCTGGAAGCTGTTTCTTCCGTGGAGACTTGCCCTTTGCGCTGGGCGCGCTGCTGGTGGGAGCTTTCGGGTGGTGTTTTAGAACATAATGTTTTTCAACACTTGGATGGTTCTGTGGTCACTACATACCAACTGCGCATGGTGTTGCGAAAAGCGCTGCGTCATCTTGGCTTGGATGAGTCTCGTTATGGCACACATTCTTTTCGAATTGGAGCTGCCACTGAGGCCTTTCACAGGGGTTGGTCACGGGAGGACATTATGCATTTGGGGCGCTGGACTTCAAACTGCTTTCAGCGCTATGTCCGAGGTGCGGTTGGGGATGCGCCAGCGTCTTCTCCTGTTTTGCCTTTCTGATACTTCTTTTTCTTGCAGGTTCTGTGGCTGGTCCTCGTTCCGCTGTCCTGACGATATGGATTGTGGGGCACTCCTTCGTTAAAAGAGCTCAGCTTCAAGCTCGTTTGAGTTACTTTGGTGCTATGCTTGGCTTTAATGAACGTTTATTTAATGTTGTTTGGAAGGGACGGGGGGTATGTTGTGGAAGGATCTTATTCCAGCTCTTAACTCGTGGTTGGTGGGAGGGGTTTGTCCGGATATTTTGGTTTTACATCTTGGAGAGAATGACCTGTGTTCAGTTAAGGGTGTTGTTCTTCTTCGGACCATGAAAAAGGATCTTTCTTTGTTACATCAGCAATGGGCTGGGTGCCACGTCCTGTGGACTGAATTGCTCCCGAGGTGGTGCCGGCGCAATGCAGTAAAGCCTAAAGCTATTGACAAGTCCCGCAAGAAAGTTAATCTTGAGGTGTCTCGGTTTTGTCGGGACTTGGGGTTTGGCCGGATTGTTCATAGTGACATCCGGTATGATGCTGTGCCTTTTTTCCACAGTGACGGGGTTCATTTATCCCGGATGGGGATGGACTTGTATCTTTTGGAGATTCGGGAGGTTTTGTCCCGCTGTTTGACGGTCAGAAATGCGTTGGTTTAGTGTACTCTTTTGCCCCTCGTTTCCACAGGTTTTGTTGTCTGTTTGGGGGGGCAGAAAGGTGGGTTTCGTTGTCCTCTCCCACTGCTTTCTGGGTGGCGGATTATTTTGATTTGCCAATTTTGGGCACGAGGGGAGTTGAGATTTTGGAATGTGGATTTTATCAGGGGAAGTTGTGCAGGTGGAATTCGGGTTTGGAGGCATAGGCTGGGGGATCTGGTCGGGCTTTGGCTGTAAGTGGGGTTTGGAGATATGGTTTTGGGGCCTGTTGAAGTTATAATGTTGTAATGGGGATGTTATATGGTTTTAATATGTGATGGGGTATGTACGGGTGGGGGCGGGTTTGACTGAGGGTGAGGGGCGGGGGTGGGTGTTTTGGGGGTTGGAAAAACAATTCAAACAATTGGTAAGGTTTTAGATTGTTAGGCGTTTGCCGAGGATTCGTTGTGTAAATGTGCACCTGTTTCATTAAAGCGGCCTTTTTCACACTCTACTTGGTCTCTTGGTCTGCTCACTCCCCCCCACCCCTCCCTCCCAAGGGGGCTTGGGGGGGGGCAGCCGACCCCTGGGAGGTCCCCCCCCCGGGCTGTTTGGGAGGGTCGGGTGGGGGCCATTTTGAAGCAGGCCAGGGGTTTGGGCTAGTTTTGGGCTATTTTTTGGTTGTGGAGGAGCCCAGCCTATAAGGGGCTTGGGCTCCTCCCCCCGGCCACCATTTTAGGCTTAGGTGACCTGGTGGCCGGGTGTTAGCATAGCGAGTTTTTTGTCCCTCCCTCCCTCCCTCATGGTTTTTTCCTCCTTTTCTTGGTTTCATCTCATGGGTTTTTTCTGACGCTTGCTATTTTGCCCCCCTTTTTTCTTTTTGTTGGGCACAGCTGTTTGTTACAGGTGGACATGGGTTTTTTTTGTTATTGTTCTTTCATTGTCGCTTGGAACAGGTGCGGTGCGGATTATTTTGATTTGCCAATTTTGGGCACGAGGGGAGTTGAGATTTTGGAATGTGGATTTTGTCAGGGGAAGTTGTGCAGGTGGAATTCGGGTTTGGAGGCATAGGCTGGGGGATCTGGTCGGGCTTTGGCTGTAAGTGGGGTTTGGAGATATGGTTTTGGGGCCTGTTGAAGTTATAATGTTGTAATGGGGATGTTATATGGTTTTAATATGTGATGGGGTATGTACGGGTGGGGGCGGGTTTGACTGAGGGTGAGGGGCGGGGGTGGGTGTTTTGGGGGTTGGAAAAACAATTCAAACAATTGGTAAGGTTTTAGATTGTTAGGCGTTTGCCGAGGATTCGTTGTGTAAATGTGCACCTGTTTCATTAAAGCGGCCTTTTTCACACTCTACTTGGTCTCTTGGTCTGCTCACTCCCCCCCACCCCTCCCTCCCAAGCAGCCGCTGCCCTCGAGCTCTTTACTTGTAATTCAAACACAAGGGAGAGAGGACATGCACAACTTACACAAACTTGTGTCTGTTCCAGTCAGTGTGCCAAGAGCCTGTGGGGGCCCTGCTGCCTTTCAGCAATCTACAGCGACCCCATCACTCCACAGGAGGCCCCTAGCAACAGCCCCCTAATCAACCCAGCAGACTCCCATCACAGCATCAGCCCCCTTCACCCCTCGTAACCCCACCAGGCCTCATTCACCCCAGCAGACCCCCTTCACCCCAGCAGGCCTCATTCACCCCAGCAGGCCTCTCACGCCAGCATGCCTCATTACCCCAGCAGCCCCCAAGCAACCCCCCTCACCCCAGCAGGCCTCATTCACCCCAGCAGGCCTCATCCACCCCAGCAGCTCTAAGCAGCCCCCCATCACCCCAGCAGGCCTCATCCACCCCAGCAGCCCCTAGGCAGCCCCCCCATCACCCCAGCAGGCCTCATTCACCCCAGCAGCCCCCAAGCAGCCCCCATCATCCCAGCAGGCCTCATTCACCCCAGCAGCCCCTAAGCAGCCCCCCATCACCCCAGCAGGCCTCATCCACCCCAGCAGCCCCCAAGCAGCCCCCCATCATCCCAGCAGGCCTCATCCACCCCAGCAGCCCCTAAGCAGCCCCCCCATCATCCCATCAGGCCTCATTCATCCCAGCAGGTATTATTCAACCCAGCAGGCATCATTCACCCCAGCAGGCCTCATTCACCCCAGCAGCCACCAAGCAGCCCCCCATCACCCCAGCAGGCCTCA
This sequence comes from Lissotriton helveticus, assembly GCF_964261635.1. Classification (NCBI taxonomy): domain Eukaryota; kingdom Metazoa; phylum Chordata; class Amphibia; order Caudata; family Salamandridae; genus Lissotriton; species Lissotriton helveticus. The sequence goes on along the minus strand of NC_136058.1, from coordinate 334,934,958 downwards.
TTCATCCCAGCAGGCCTCATTCATCCAAGCAGGTATTCTTCAACCCAGCAGGCATCATTCACCCCAGCAGGCATCATTCAACCCAGCAGGCATCATTCACCTCAGCAGGCATCATTCACCCCAGCAGGCATCATTCACCCCGGGATACCTCCTATCTGTGCAGCATTCACTTCTAAGCGTTCAATGAGAGACATCTGGCCTGTTCAACATTCAGTTCTGTGCATTCAGTGAGAGCCCTCTTATCTGTGCAGTGTTCAATGCACACAATTGATGGAGCAGCAGTCAGTCATGGACGGTGATAAGAATGGACAGTAGTGCGCTCTTCTTCATGTGAGTTTCCGTAGTGTAGTGGTTATCACGTTCGCCTAACACGCCGGTTCGAGACCGGGCGGAAACACGTTATTCTTTTCCACCCGAGCTCATTAGTTAATTCTTTTATTATTCTCACGCGCTGTGGACTCCACATATAGCATCGACACATTTTACACCCTTTGCATTTCCAGTGAGCGCATTTATACATCCAGCGAATTCAAGGACAGACAGACATCGGACTTGTGTCCCTTTATAGCCAGACGGCAGGACAGCCGCTGCCATGCAACACTCACAGGCACTGCACACGCTGCAGGCGCTGACACAGGCAGACACCACTGTTTACACAAACACAGGCACGAAATGTACAGACTCTGAACATAGAATCCTAAAGCACAAGAGAGGGGAAGCACCAGTTACATCGCGCTGCCATTGCAACGCGGCTTTTACATCGCGCCCGTCAACGCATCGCATGTCTTCAGGACGCATGCAAGTACATCGCAATAACATGTACATCGTGAACTATTACATGTATTGCACAATTCAATGGATACATCGTGAACTATGAGCACCGCGTTAACGATTGCTATAAACAAGCGTATTAAACAAGCAGCAGAATTGTGTTTAAGCATGAGAATTGCGTAATTAAACAAGCGGATTTTAAGGAAAAATGCAAATTAAACAAGCAGCAGCATTGAAAGGAGAATTGTGTTTATTTAATTAAACAAGCTGATTTGTGTCTACTTTATTAAATATTAACGTATTCAAGCACTTACTAACTAATTAGAATTGTGTTTATTTCATTAAATATTAACGTATTCAACCAGCATTCGTGAACTATGAGCAGCACAATTGTGCTTAAGCACCGCGTTAACGATTGCAATACTGCCGCTCGTGTTGGAAGAGAACCGTGACTCTGCCCTAATAACTCACCGTCCGCCTGTCTAAACCTGAGGAGAGGCGTACTTTGGCAAGTGAAAGGCTGCTGCAACAGGGGCTGGGACTGCGAGACCCAGGGTTCCGCGCAGAATCATCGTAGCGCACCTGGAGTCTCTTCCCGCCCCTGCTTCTCCCTGATTGGCTGACCCGCTCTACAAACTGCTGGCGGCCCCCGCTTCGCGGGAGCCGCTCGTGTTGGAAGAGAACCGTGACTCTGCCCTAATAACTCACCGTCCGCCTGTCTAAACCTGAGGAGAGGCGTACTTTGGCAAGTGAAAGGCTGCTGCAACAGGGGCTGGGACTGCGAGACCCAGGGTTCCGCGCAGGATCATCGTAGCGCACCTGGAGTCTCTTCCCGCCCCTGCTTCTCCCTGATTGGCTGACCCGCTCTACAAACTGCTCGCGGCCCCCGCTTCGCGGGAGCCGCTCGTGTTGGAAGAGAACCGTGACTCTGCCCTAATAACTCACCGTCCGCCTGTCTAAACCTGAGGAGAGGCGTACTTTGGCAAGTGAAAGGCTGCTGCAACAGGGGCTGGGACTGCGAGACCCAGGGTTCCGCGCAGAATCATCGTAGCGCACCTGGAGTCTCTTCCCGCCCCTGCTTCTCCCTGATTGGCTGACCCGCTCTACAAACTGCTGGCGGCCCCCGCTTCGCGGGAGCCGCTCGTGTTGGAAGAGAACCGTGACTCTGCCCTAATAACTCACCGTCCGCCTGTCTAAACCTGAGGAGAGGCGTACTTTGGCAAGTGAAAGGCTGCTGCAACAGGGGCTGGGACTGCGAGACCCAGGGTTCCGCGCAGGATCATCGTAGCGCACCTGGAGTCTCTTCCCGCCCCTGCTTCTCCCTGATTGGCTGACCCGCTCTACAAACTGCTCGCGGCCCCCGCTTCGCGGGAGCCGCTCGTGTTGGAAGAGAACCGTGACTCTGCCCTAATAACTCACCGTCCGCCTGTCTAAACCTGAGGAGAGGCGTACTTTGGCAAGTGAAAGGCTGCTGCAACAGGGGCTGGGACTGCGAGACCCAGGGTTCCGCGCAGGATCATCGTAGCGCACCTGGAGTCTCTTCCCGCCCCTGCTTCTCCCTGATTGGCTGGCCCGCTCTACAAACTGCTCGCGGCCCCCGCTTCGCGGGCGCCGCTCGTGTTGGAAGAGAACCGTGACTCTGCCCTAATAACTCACCGTCCGCCTGTCTAAACCTGAGGAGAGGCGTACTTTGGCAAGTGAAAGGCTGCTGCAACAGGGGCTGGGACTGCGAGACCCAGGGTTCCGCGCAGGATCATCGTAGCGCACCTGGAGTCTCTTCCCGCCCCTTGCTCCTCCTACAAAAACGTTCCACTGACGCATAGCGGGACGCGTGTGCGGGACGCCGGACGAAGCCCGGACAAAGGGCGGACAGTCTAAGACAGTCCAAGACTGACCACGACTGGACTGGGCCAGGAATCTTCGATCCTTCATTCGCTGTGTTGTGAGTTACCTGCTTTTTCTGGCCAGTTGCTATTAACCATCTAAGCGCTTAATTCCTAAAATCTTGTTATTGCTAATAACTATATAACCTGCCATATCGTATTAGCCTTGAGTGGCTGCCACATGTCGAGACAGAAGACCCCCATCACTCCTGCCAACACCATGGACAACTATTTAGTCCAAGTGGTGACTAAAATCAACAGTGTACGGAGGTCTTCCCTGGGGCTTAGTGACTCTCCACCATGTGCTCAACTGGAAAATCTTGGCTCAACCCAACTGGACTCTGACGAAATAAATGTCATAGATCCGCTCGTGGATGAGACTAATGATTGTTTACTGCTAAATATTTCTGCGACATCAATTGCTGCACAACCAGTTTCAAATGTTGATCTTTTAATTGGGGATGAGTTAAATATGTCCTGTAATGAGTCAGGGATAGATAAGGAGTGTATCTCTCCCCTAATGCCTGTACCCGCTCCAAGAGTAACAAGAGGGTCCACAAAAGTCCCCCCCAAAAGAGAAGGACTCCGGTCTAGTAGGAACAAACCAACAAACCTCCCTAGAAATAAACATAAGAGTGTCTCAGAAGGGATAAGGGAGGAAGGGAATGGCAATTCAGGATGGGATGACATGCTATCAAGCAAGTTTTTGGGCATGTTAGAATCTAAGATATCCCGGCTAATTAAACCCCTTATATCTAAAATAGACCATTTAACCGACAAAGTTAATAAATTGGAGACCCTTCTAAAAACAACAAACGATAGCGTGGGAGAGATACCAAATGTGGTATTAAGTAAAATTGATGGAAAACAAGTGACGGGAATTGCAATAGGGGGAAACATCCCTGGGGGATTTGAAGAAATTCCAGCACCTATCCAGCCAACTAGTTCTAGCTCCAGTAATGATCCCAGCAACTACATAGCCTCAGACCCATTGACAATCCATGGGAATACTACATCTCTTGATTCTAATACTGAAACGAGTCCCATGGAACTAATTGTAGAAGCCTCACCATTGATATTAGTACTCGCTAATGTCCCTCCCCTGAATATAGGTCAGAGTGAGTCGCTAGATTCCCTATTAAATAAAGCCTCGCAGTGGTTGAGCAATAACATGCACATATCTCCCTGGGGAAAAGAAAAGCTATTAGAAGACTTGCTATCAGCGAGACGGGTAAGATGGATAGGGACCAAACCGAAGAAATTTGCAGGTGACTGCGTGGTATTAAACCTTAAGGGCCCGAGGTATTACCGGACATTTTGTGCAACATTTTCCCCCCACAACGTAGAACGGCAGAAATAATTCCACTTATGTTGGATTTTTTCTATACCAGAAGAGGACTCGTAGCCAAGCCAAGTATACTGAGAACCAAGTGGGCAGTAGTGGGAAATAGAAGGGCCAGAGGTGGCCCTACCTGTGATTGGGGACTAAACTTGGCAAATCGATACTCGGCTTTATCCGACTTAAACGAGTGCGACTGACTCGTAAGTCGTGAATCTGTCTCTCCCAAAAAGCAGTCAATCCTAAACACTGGAAGGGAAGAAAATCTGAGATGTATACAGCCGAGAAATCGGAAAATAGGTCCTAGGGAACCCTTAACCATTGCCCATGGTGAGATAAAGGCAGATTTAGAAGGCTTAACCAGAGCTAGAGAGGCAAAAGAAAGCATCATATTATTGTCGGATGGAGGATCAATAACTGCAGAACGCGAAGTACTAGCAAGATATGCTGAGAAGTGCCAGGCGTTGCCACACCGAGACACCATCATTGTCTCTTGTCTCATGGAATATAGCAGGCATAGCAAATAAAATAACCATACCAGAGTGGGTGGATTTCATAGACCAATTTGAGATAATTATGCTGCAAGAAACCTGGTCACTGACCCCAACCTTTCGTCTGGGGTATTTAAACTTCCATTTACCAGCAATTAGAAATCGTTTGGGACGTCCTTCAGGAGGCTTATTAATTTGAGTACGTCAGTCCTTGAACTGTTCCATAAAACAAAGATCTGTACCATCCAATGACATCATAGCTCTTGACATCAGTTGGGAAAATGGCCATGAACTTGTTTTGTATAATGTTTATGCCAGGGGAGTTGGTAGTGGCAAATCCTCAGAGGCCGTAACAGTTCTAGAGCAGAATATTGAAGGGTCAACCGCAAAATCCCATGTAATAGTAGGCGGAGACTTCAATGCCACCTTTGAACCCTTAGGCGAAGAGGACAGGACCATGTCTGAAGAGGAGGATGTCAAGTGGGGCATACCCCAGTTAGAGGTCCCTGTTATTAAAAAATGGAGCTCAGTGGCAATCCAGCTAAAGAGCCTCTGTTTAGCAAAAGGTCTAAGAGCAGTAAACGGGCGCTCATCCTCTGATCTTGAAGGGAATAACACGTTTGACAACGGTCGAGCAGCTAGTAGAATTGACTATTTATTACTGGATGTAAGGGCCTGGAACAAAATGATAGATATGGTCGTGGAAAAGAGATTAGAAAGTGACCACAACCCTCTATGCCTGACCCTTCACCCCTATAATGAGAGTACAGAGTCCACCAATAGAATTGAAATGGTTACGCAAGATGTTGTTTGTTCTAATAACCAACGGCATCTGAAATGGAGAATGTTATTGGAAGATGTAACAAAAATTGAGACTCTCAAAAAAATAGTAGTCGATGAAGTAAACATCATCAAGTCCCATCGTGGAAAGCCCAATTTCCTAGATTACATGATGGAGGCCCATAAAAACCTCTTTTGTAACATCCAAAGCTTTTTTATTAAATCAGTAGATGTTAACACTACCAAAAAGGAAAAACCTAGGCAAGGATGGTATGATAAGAGCTGCAGGTTGGCACGACTCAATCTAAGCACAGAATTGAGAACAGGTAATGCCATAGCAGTTAGGAGGGCTAGGGATAATTATAGACAGACCCAGAAACAGGCCAGGAAACGCTGGGATGAGGAATGCTGGCAGGACTTGAAGGCGGCCTGTGCTGCCAAGGACTCTAAGCGATTTTGGTCCCTGGTAAAATGGGAAAGGGGAGGGATAGCTGCACAGCCACAAAATCACGTTCCCAAACACAAATGGACCGAGTTTTTCCAACCACAGTATGCTCGGAACCCAGCCTATATCTCCATCAATCCCCCACCACTGGTCTTTTTCAACCACAAAATTGTATAGCGGAGGAAAAAGCCCCGGGTATGGATGGAATCCCGGCTGATATATTCTTATCGGACCGGAAATCCTGGTGTACCTACTTTGAAATGCTTGCTAATGCTGTGGCGATGGGAGGGGAGGTACCTGCATCATGGAAGGGAGCAGAAATTATCCCAATATTTAAAAAAGGGGACAAAACTCTAGCTAAAAATTATAGACCCATCAGTCTAATTGATACAGCCCAAAAACTGATGGGGCGCTTAGTCCAAAACAAACTGCAGCAATGGATTGATGAAAGGGACATACTGTCACCCTATCAGGCAGGGTTTCGCCCTCTGACCAGCAGTGTTGACTAAGTTCTATACTTCATAGCTATCTATTGGAGAAATGTCACACTAAAAAAGGGGTCGTTGTATGCCGTTTTTGTGGATCTAAAAGCAGCGTTTGATTTGGTCCCTAGAGAAAAATTGTGGCAGACCCTAGCTGATGCAGGATTAAGTCAGGAACTTCTCACCCTCCTAGTCCCCCTCCATGAAAATAATTTTGCCAAAATTAGGTGGGGCAAGCAGGGAGAAGTTACAGACCCGTTTCCTGTAGAACGAGGGGTAAGGCAAGGATGCGTCCTAGCACCAACATTATTTTCAATTTATATAAATGGCATAGTTGACCTCCTAAAGGATCTTTCAAGTGATGCCCCAATCATAGCAGGCTCCCGTGTCCCTGTCCTCATGTTTGCGGACGACACGCTTTTACTTTCACGCACGCCGAGCGGTCTCCAAAAAGTGGTAGACGCATTTGGAGAATTTTGTGACAATAAGGGACTCGAACTGAATACCACAAAAACTAAATTTATGTGCCTAAATCAACATTCCTTCCACTTTTAAAGGTGTAATAAAATATAAAGGTACTCCCCTAGAGAAGGTGGATGCTTTTTCTTACCTAGGCATCATCCTTCAGGGTAATATGAAGTGGAACTCGCACATAAACACGACAGTTCTGAAGTTTAGCCAGCTTGCAGGTGCAGTCACTTTAAAACACCGAGCTTCGCTAACTAAGCCGGTAAATTGTGCACTTGAAATTTATAACATGAAAGTACTGGGTGCCTGTCTATATGGTTCTGAATTATGGGGGTTTTCAAACTTGGGAGAGCTGGGACGTGCAGAAAATAGATTCCTGCGAGGGCTTGTAGCGGTCCCCCAAAGCACACCCACAATCCCACTAAAACTGGACCTTGGCAGGAAAAACATTGAGGATATTGCCAGGCTACGGCCACTCCTATACTGGAGACGCCTGATGGTGACTCCAGAATTAAAACATTATGCTTTAGCTTTGGCAGATGTTGTTGAGTTTGATCGTTTTCACTGCATTGAATGGCTAAAAGAACTACGGGGACTTCTTGTAAAGTTAAAACTGGATTATTTATGGGGCTCTAACGATGTGGCTAGTTTCCCTACAAAAGCAAAACTGAAAGAATTATATTGGGAAATGGTGTATACTACAATGTTCTGTAATGGATCCCAATCAAAATTGACATCTCGTTTTCTGGACTTAAAAATGTATCCGTCATGCGAACTATATTGGGATATAATTGAACGACCACATGACAGGAAACTGTATTTCCAGTTCCGTATAGGAACATTACCTGTGAATGCGTTCAAGAAACACTGGTCCCCATTGTGGGATGAACATTGTTATTTTTGCAAAGATCAAATAGAGCACATTTCCCATTTGTTATTTTGCTGCCCACTGTACACCAGCCCTAGGCGCAAATGGTTAAAACCAGTGTGCTTAAATATTGGTACCCGTAGCCAATCGATAGCCCTTAGAATATTAGAATCCGATTGCTCAGCTCCATTTGTAGTTGCCATAGCAAAATTTCTTGCTTGGGCTTGGGTAATCCGCACTCGTACTCTCATGTCAAATAGAGTAAATTGAAAATGGCTGCTACTATTTATCCATTTCTGTACATGAACTGCCATCTCCAAAACAATCTTTATGAATGCTGGAAAAATGTATTGCACTCTTTTATATGTATAGTATTCGACTGTCAATGTTTAATATTTGTTTTAGGAAGTATTTTTAGAGATAGTATTTATTGTATTAGGGTTAGGAGGATGCTTTTATGACAAATGTCGAATAAAGCTTTGAAATTTGAAAAAAAAAAAAAAAAATTTGATTGCAATACTGCAACAACAGATGGTCTGACGGACGTGAACTATTACATCGTATTGCACAATTGAATGGATACATCGTCAACTATGAGCATTATTTTATGAAATATTAGCATGAAAACCAAATATTCAGCAATTACAGCATCAGTAACTGCACCAACAGGTGGTCTGACGGAAAGCTAGCCAGACTTTAGTGCTGTCAGACAATGCTCGAGCCTCCTATCGTCCCATATATATTTTATAATTCATAGCATGAAAAGCAGAATTGCGTATTCAAGCAAAAATGAAAAGCTGAATTGTGTTTAGTTTATTAAATATTAACTATAGGCAGCAGATTTGTGTTTAAGCACCGCGTTAACAATTGCAATATGCGATATTCAGATTTGTGTTTATAAAATGGGAAGCAGAAATGATTACAGCATATGGAAGCAAAATTGAGAAGCAGAAATGTGTTATAATTAACACATCAGATTTAATAAACATCTGCTACATATATATGTAACAATTACAGTGTCAATAACTGCAACAACAGGTGGTCTGACGGAAAGCTAGCCAGACTTTGCTGCTGTCAGACGAGGTTCGAGCCTCCTATCATCCCTTCATGTGAAGAGCATATATATTTTATAATTAACAAAAATATACATACATGTGTTCAAATTCACATATCATAATTCATAAACATCTGCTAATGTTTACTTTTTTTTACAAACCTACTATCATCCACTCATATCAAGATAATATACTTCTTTTGGGTGGGTGGGCGGGATGGGTGGGTGCCTGGATGGATGCTTGGGTGGATGTGTGGCTGGGTGGATGGATGGGTGGGTGCCTGGATGGATGGGTGCCTGGATGGATGGATGGATGGGTGGATGGATGGGATGGGTGGATGGATGGGATGGGTGCCTGGATGGATGCATGGGTGGATGTGTGGGTGCCTGGATGGATGGATGGGTGGGTGCCAGGATGTGGAAACATTAGGCAGGAGGGCACACAAAAACGAGGGAAACAGAGGGCTGGGGTGCACGAAAAACGAAGGAAACATTAGGCAGGAGGGCACACAAAAACGAGGGAAACAGAGGGCTGGGGTGCACGAAAAACGAAGGAATTTGGATGTTTTGTGTTTTGGTGTGGTTGTCCTTGGTGTGAGTGTTGGGGGAAAGGTTTGCAGTAGCTCGTGTTGGGTATGTGGACTATATAATGGTGATTGTGAGGTGGGGAAGCAAAATGCTGGATGAATGTTATAGTACACATTGCAGTGTTTGTCAAAGCTCTGGTAGATAAAAGATTTGAGGTGGCATTGGTTGCATTACAAACAATAATGTTTTTAAAACGTACATTCAAATTTGCTTAGGCTCCTGCTTGTAAATGTTACACAATTACTTTATTTTAACTGCAGTGCAGATACAACAATGGGAATTTGTGGTTAACCAGAAAAATTATTAATGCAGCCCAACATATCCCTACTGAGAATGTGGGTCTTTGGTGGCGTGACTTGCACGCGCATGGTGGCGGTCGCATATGAGACGAGCTCCAGCGCCGTACCACCTGTGGGGAAATTATTCGTACTTCCTCCCCCATGGGCACCTGAACCCCAGTGTCTGGGAGGAATGGTGGTGAAGCCTACCTACCCTGGATGATGGAAGGGCCCCCCTATACGAAGCAGCTCGGCCCGGCAGCCGGAGAGAATAGCCCATAGTGAGCAATGTTGAGCAGTGCAGGAAGTGTGTCCCCCACCCCACTTTGTAAAGTGGACGGCGGGGAGCGGCGAGCCTGGTACCGAGGTCCTCCTAAGTTGGCTGCAACACCGAAGTACCAGCAGTGCTCACACTGCCCCGCACGGGGGATGCAGAACAGCAATCTCGGCACTCGTGCACTAGCTTAATATGTGTAAAGCTAAAGCGTGAGCTGGCGTAAAAAAAAAAAAAAAAAAAGAGCAAATAAAAAATAAATGTTTGGCACAAATGGCTGCAGGCACGGCGGGCAACACAATCAATCAAGGCATTTATAGAGCGCACTACTCACCCGGAGGGTCTCAAGGCGCTTGGGGGGGGGGGGGGGGCTGCTACTGCTCGAACAGCCAGGTCTTGACCTTCTTCCTGAAGGAGAGGTGATCTTGGGTCAGGCGGAGGTCGGTAGGGAGGGTGTTCCAGGTCTTGGCGGCCAGGTAGGAGAAGGACCTTCCTCCTGTTGTCGCTCTTCGGATGCGGGGGACGGCGGCGAGGGCGTGGTTGGTCGATCGGAGGTGGCGTTTGGGAGCGTAGAAGTTGAGGCGGTTGTTGAGGTAGCTCGGGCCTTGGTCGTGTAGGGCTTTGTGTGCGTGGGTGAGGAGACGGAAGGTGATTCTCTTGTTGACGGGAGCCAGTGCAGGTCTCTCAGGTGTCCGGAGATGTGGCTGCGTCGGGGGATGTCGAGGATGAGTCTGGCTGAGGCGTTCTGGATCCGCTGGAGTCTCTTCTGGAGCTTGGCGGTGGTTCCGGCGTAGAGGGCGTTGCCGTAGTCTAGTCGGCTGGTGACGAGGGCCTGGGTGACCGTCTTCCTGGTCTCGGTGGGGATCCACCGGAAAATCTTTCGTAGCATGCGCAGGATGTTGAAACAGGACGCAGAGACGGCGTTGACTTGTCTGGTCATGGAGAGGGAGGAGTCCAGGATGAAGCCCAGGTTGCGTGCGTGGTCTGTAGGTTTGGGTGCGGTGCCCAGGGCGGGGGGCCACCAGGAGTCGTCCCAGGCGGAGGGCGAGGAGCCCAGGATGAGGACTTCCGTCTTGTCTGACGGAATATATATATACCCCCCACCGCCCGAACAACACATTGGCTATAACGAATTTGAACGTGCGGGATAAACCATCGCGTTGTCATGTCGCGCGATTTAAGGTCGCCGATGTGACACGCGATCCTATTGCATGGCCGCATTTGCGTTGCAACATCGTGCGATGCTAAAATGGCCGATGTGACTGCAATTGCAATGTAGTGACGGCGATGTAAATTACCGCGATGCGATCAAGTGCGATGGATCGTCATACAACCACAAGAGAGGGACCTCAGGGAGACTGAGGCACTGGGAGTGAGTTACGAGAGTGACAGCCAGGCACTGGGGGTGAGTTAGAGAGTGACAGACAGGCACTGGGAGTGAGTTACGAGAGTGACAGACAGGCACTGGGAGTGAGTTAGAGAGTGACAGACAGGCACTGGGAGTGAGTCACGAGAGTGAAAGACAGGCACTGGGAGTGAGTTACGAGAGTGACAGACAGGCACTGGGGGTGAGTTAGAGAGTGACAGACAGGCACTGGGAGTGAGTCACGAGAGTGAAAGACAGGCACTGGGAGTGAGTTAAGAGAGTGAAAGACACAGGCACCGGGAGTGAGTTACGAGAGTGTGAGAGACTCAGTCACTAGGTGTGAGGAGAGTGTGAGAGGCTCAGGCACTGGGAGTGAGTTAAGAGAGAGTGAGACTCAGGCATGAGGAGTGAGTTAAGAGAGTGAGAGACTCAGGCACTGGGAATGAGTTAAGAGAGAGTGAGAGACTCGGGCCCTGGGAGTGAGTTAAGAGAGAGTGAGACTCAGGCACCAGGAGTCAGTTAAGAGAGTGTGAGACAGTGAGAAACACAAGCACAGAGAAGACACACAGCGGTAAAGGAACAAAGTATGTTACAGCTGCAGGGCAAATGATGATGGATGGATTAGTAATAAAGGTATCTATATATGATGAACAACAGTTTATATGAATGGGTTGCACACCTTGATAACAACAGTTCCTCCGATTATTAGGCGCTTTGAAAAAGCGTGCTCAATGGTAACGCGCCCAGCTCCCGTGGCACGTGATACTATAAACACAATGATGGGACACTAAAGTAGTGCCCCGAACCATGGCACAATTGCTACTGCATTTGCAGTTTTCATACTTCATTTTCATCCATTTAAATCTCATTAATCCATATTTTAACTTCTTTACTCATTTATAATCACTTTTAGTCCACGTGCAAGTTTAGAGCCAATTTCCTGGGTTTCTCATATTTAAGATGGGCCATCCGTGCCTCTTCTTTCAAAAATACGTACTAGTGCACATTTCGTCCAAAGCAGTTTATTTAAAAAACACCCAATGCATTTCGGGCCCCCATGGGCCCTTCGTCAGGGGTAACTGTAAAATCAATGTAAACAAGTTTTAATATACTGTGCGCCATTATATGTACATCATTGCATGATTATCACTCGCGACTCATTTTTAAAAAAACATCGATTGTGTAATCCAATGCCGCGCTCAACTCAAACTAAAAGTCTAATCATGTTATCTCTTCTGGTTAGAAATGCATTTATCCTTTAGATTCTAGTGTGATTCTTAAACTTTCTTAGTGCTCGTCGCCTATGTCGTCATATGTTATGACCTTTTATAGACTCCCCCTTTCCTTTTAAAACCCATTCCCCACGTGGTAGTTCCCTCAGACCCTCAAACGAAGATGATTTCACTCTACCCGCTTCCCCCCACGTAACTAAAACGTGCTACTCACTCTTTCTGCCTGCCGTGCTTAATGAATAATCAATCTTGCCTTTTGAACACAACTTCCTTTTACAGTTATTTAGTGTCATTACATGTTAAACAACGGCTCGAACGCTTTCATTCTATGAACCCCATCGCATACCTGCTGCTAAACGTCCATCGTCCTTCCTAATCTGACAAAGAATATCCTGCCACTATCCGAACCATGTGGTCTTAAAAGCACAATTCCCACCCCTCCTCACTAGTGAGCCTTCCCATTTACACGACGTCATCATCACCTGCCGGGACCTCGCTTAATTAGAGCTGACTACCGCACTACGATTCCCACGCTGCATCCTAACCATTAAAGAAATAAAAAAGTCTAATCCAGTGTGCACATATTGAAAACATATTGGCATGAAATGCATTGGGTGTTTTTAAATAAACTGCTTTGGACGAAATGTGCACTAGTACGTATTTTTGAATGAAGAGGCACGGATGGCCCATCTTAAATATGAGAAACCCAGGAAATTGGCTCTAAACTTGCACGTGGACTAAAAGTGATTATAAATGAGTAAAGAAGTTAAAATATGGATTAATGAGATTTAAATGGATGAAAATGAAGTATGAAAACTGCAAATGTAGTAGCAATTGTGCCATTGTTCGGGGCACTACTTTAGTGTCCCATCATTGTGTTTATAGTATCACGTGCCACGGGAGCTGGGCGCGTTACCATTGAGCACGCTTTTTCAAAGCGCCTAATAATCGGAGGAACTGTTGTTATCAAGGTGTGCAACCCATTCATATAAACTGTTGTTCATGATTCGGCTCCGCCGGGTTAGCACCCACAGTATATTGGAACAAAAAGGATTTGTTCGAAGAGAATGACACGCACCACGTGCAAGATGTATCATCTCATTTCACTCAGCAAGTTTATTTTATTGGGAGCGTCAGAAGCAATCTGTAATGGAATCATGCAACATTGAACTATGCAAGAGTTCAGATATGCGCCGCAAGTTTTCAACTATTAAGAGACATGCCGATATGTTTTCAATATGTGCACACTGGATTAGACTTTTTTATTTCTTTAATGGTTAGGATGCAGCATGGGAATCGTAGTGCGGTAGTCAGCTCTAATTAAGCGAGGTCCCGGCAGGTGATGATGACGTCGTGTAAATGGGAAGGCTCACTAGTGAGGAGGGGTGGGAATTGTGCTTTTAAGACCACATGGTTCGGATAGTGGCAGGATATTCTTTGTCAGATTAGGAAGGACGATGGACGTTTAGCAGCAGGTATGCGATGGGGTTTATAGAATGAAAGCGTTCGAGCCGTTGTTTAACATGTAATGACACTAAATAACTGTAAAAGGAAGTTGTGTTCAAAAGGCAAGATTGATTATTCATTAAGCACGGCAGGCAGAAAGAGTGAGTAGCACGTTTTAGTTACGTGGGGGGAAGCGGGTAGAGTGAAATCATCTTCGTTTGAGGGTCTGAGGGAACTACCACGTGGGGAATGGGTTTTAAAAGGAAAGGGGGAGTCTATAAAAGGTCATAACATATGACGACATAGGCGACGAGCACTAAGAAAGTTTAAGAATCACACTAGAATCTAAAGGATAAATGCATTTCTAACCAGAAGAGATAACATGATTAGACTTTTAGTTTGAGTTGAGCGCGGCATTGGATTACACAATCGATGTTTTTTTAAAAATGAGTCGCGAGTGATAATCATGTAATGATGTACATATAATGGCGCACAGTATATTAATACTTGTTTACATTGATTTTACAGTTACCCCTGACGAAGGGCCCATGGGGGCCCGAAATGCATTGGGTGTTTTTAAATAAACTGCTTTGGACGAAATGTGCACTAGTACGTATTTTTGAATGAAGAGGCACGGATGGCCCATCTTAAATATGAGAAACCCAGGAAATTGGCTCTAAACTTGCACGTGGGCTAAAAGTGATTATAAATGAGTAAAGAAGTTAAAATATGGATTAATGAGATTTAAATGGATGAAAATGAAGTATGAAAACTGCAAATGTAGTAGCAATTGTGCCATTGTTCGGGGCACTACTTTAGTGTCCCATCATTGTGTTTATAGTATCACGTGCCACGGGAGCTGGGCGCGTTACCATTGAGCACGCTTTTTCAAAGCGCCTAATAATCGGAGGAACTGTTGTTATCAAGGTGTGCAACCCATTCATATAAACTGTTGTTCATGATTCGGCTCCGCCGGGTTAGCACCCACAGTATATTGGAACAAAAAGGATTTGTTCGAAGAGAATGACACGCACCACGTGCAAGATGTATCATCTCATTTCACTCAGCAAGTTTATTTTATTGGGAGCGTCAGAAGCAATCTGTAATGGAATCATGCAACATTGAACTATGCAAGAGTTCAGATATGCGCCGCAAGTTTTCAACTATTAAGAGACATGCCGATATGTTTTCAATATGTGCACACTGGATTAGACTTTTTTATTTCTTTAATGGTTAGGATGCAGCATGGGAATCGTAGTGCGGTAGTCAGCTCTAATTAAGCGAGGTCCCGGCAGGTGATGATGACGTCGTGTAAATGGGAAGGCTCACTAGTGAGGAGGGGTGGGAATTGTGCTTTTAAGACCACATGGTTCGGATAGTGGCAGGATATTCTTTGTCAGATCAGGAAGGACGATGGACGTTTAGCAGCAGGTATGCGATGGGGTTTATAGAATGAAAGCGTTCGAGCCGTTGTTTAACATGTAATGACACTAAATAACTGTAAAAGGAAGTTGTGTTCAAAAGGCAAGATTGATTATTCATTAAGCACGGCAGGCAGAAAGAGTGAGTAGCACGTTTTAGTTATGTGGGGGGAAGCGGGTAGAGTGAAATCATCTTCGTTTGAGGGTCTGAGGGAACTACCAGGTGGGGAATGGGTTTTAAAAGGAAAGGGGGAGTCTATAAAAGGTCATAACATATGACGACTTAGGCGACGAGCACTAAGAAAGTTTAAGAATCACACTAGAATCTAAAGGATAAATGCATTTCTAACCAGAAGAGATAACATGATTAGACTTTTAGTTTGAGTTGAGCGCGGCATTGGATTACACAATCGATGTTTTTTTAAAAATGAGTCGCGAATGTGAAGTAATCACGATAAGAAGAAGTACTCAGCACGTCGTTGGATAAATACAGGTAATTCATTCAGTAGGCTGAGATAGACAGGAGAAGAGCCCACGCCAACCGCTGCACAGGAATCCCAGGAATGCCGAGACATAGGATTCCAAGTTCCAGTGCATGCGGCGAGGCGAGCACGAGTATAATCACGAGGATACAACACATCCCCCTTACTAGAAAAGAAAAAGAAAAATATAACACATAAAATACATACAAGCAATACAATGAATAAAATAATATAACAGTTTGATGAGATGAAAATCATTTACCAACATTGTAATCTTTGAGCCAAACAGGAGGTTTCCTCAGACGGGGGTTACATACGTTGCGGGAGGAAATGGGAACATGCAGAAGCGAATGTGAGGTGGTAGGAAGATGACATGAATTGGAAGAATGAGAGGTTCCTGACTGGTTGGGAGGAAAGGAACTACTAAGAAGGGACGGAACTTTGACAACCTTGGAGAGGCTCCAAACATTACCGTCTGACAATTCTACAACTTGCCTACCCACTCTAACAACTAACAAAGGATCGGAGAAATGCGACACACCCGATCTGATAAAACCGACTTTCTCACGCGTAACCAATCTCCAACCTTGCAAGGATTGTTGGTATTAGCATGAACCACAGGAGCATTGCGTTTCTTAAATTTTCCATCGACAAGATCCCTCATCCAGGGCTGGCTCATGTTACACACTCCCTTCCTCCCCCGCATTTTCTCAAAAGGAGACAAATCACCATCGGACTTTGGGGTATTCCTATAACTCCACAAGAGTTTCCTAACAGCATTGTAGCAATTCTCACCGTTGCACAGAGCAAGTTGTAGACCTTCTTTGAGTACCCTAATCCATCTCTCTACCATGCCGTTGCCCTGAGGATAATACACAGAAGAGTGTTTGTGTAAAATACCATGGTTGCAACAAAAGGACTTCATCTCCACAGAGGTGAACTGTGTGCCGTTATCAGAAAGAATGGAAGTAGGGAAACCTTCTTTTTCAAAAATTGAATTAAGGAAGTCGATAACTACCCTAGAAGACACATGGGGAACAAATTTTACCTGAGGCCAACTGGAGAACTGGTCTATCAAAACAATGGCATAGACTGGACTATGACCTAAAGACATCGGACCAGCAATGTCTATAGAAACGCACTCCCAGGGTTTAGAAGGTTTCGAGACAGAATCATGTTGGTATTTTATGGGTTTTTGTGATTTATCACTCACACAACATTCAACACAAGATCTTACCTTTTCCTCAATCAACCTGTCGACCCCCGGCCACCAAAATTCACTTCTTATCCTCCTCTTCATACTGGACATGCCTGGGTGACCGTCATGTGCCATGTCTAGAATGGTGTTCCTCAAACCGTGTGGTACGACCAAAAGCAAACCCCTCAACAAAGTTTCACCCTGGATGGATAGCTCTTGAGCTACATGGAAGTACGGTAAAATACTAGAAGATAGACTGTTCTTAGAAGGCCAACCATCTTTAACGAAAGACAAAACATCCAAATAATCGCGATCCTCACTACAAGCCAGCACCCAATCATCTTCCCGGATGCAACCGTTGGACACCTCACAGATTGACACAACTTTATCAGGATCATCGTCAGGAGCAACTTGATTATCATCTTCTACAGGTAGCCTAGAAAGGAAATCGGCTAGCACGTTTTTAGCTCCTGGAATGTATTCAACTGTAAAATGAAAGTCTTGCAATTTGTATTGCCATCTGGCAATCCTAGAAGTGGCTTTACCACAACCTTTAGTTGTGAAAAGCTCCACAAGAGGACGATGATCAGAGCGAACAACAAAATCTGTACCATATACATATCTGCGAAAATATTCAATTCCCCACCAGCAAGCTAAAGTCTCTTTCTCCAAAGTGGAATACTTTGTTTCTGCGCCACGTAACGGTCTTGATGCAAAAGCAATGGTAACAAAACCACTATTTTGCTTCTGCATCAGCACCGCTCCAACACCAACATTGCTTGCATCAGTGACGATAAAGGATTTACAATTGGTGTCAAATGGGGATAGGGCAGGGGCAGAAATAATGCATTTCTTTACAAATTTAAATTGACTTTTACAATTGTCATCCCAAATGAATTGTTGTTGCTTTTTCATCAAATTCCGTAAGTGAGAAGTTTTATCAGAAAAGGAAGGAATGAACTTTGCATAATATTCGGCTAAACCGAGAAAGGATCTGAGCTGATCCTTGTTGACTGGTTCGGGAGCATTCTCAATAGCTTTAATCAAACTCAATTTGGGAGAAATACCCTCTTTGCTGATGGAATGACCTAGGTAATCTACAGAGTCTTTTCCGAATTTACATTTTTCCTTGGTAAGGGTAAGACCGTTGTCTTGTAAGATGGATAGAACCTTAAATAAAATTTCTGAATGTTCACATTCATCTTTACCGAAAACTAGTATGTCGTCTTGGAAATACAACACATTAGAAACATTTTTGAACATGTTATGCATGACTCGCTGAAACACTGAGGACGCGGACACTAAGCCAAACGGCATTCTCTTATACCTGTATGCGCCCTCAGTGGTTATAAAAGATGTAAGATGTTTACTGTCCTCGTGAAGAGCTATCTGATGGTATGCGTTAGATAAATCCAATGTGGTGAAGACAGATGCATCCTTAAGTTTAGAGAACATCTCTCCAATATTGGGTAGAGGATGTCTGTCGACCCACACATTGAAATTTAAATCGCGCATATCCACACAAAGACGAATTGTCCCATTAGGCTTATGTGCCACGACTACAGGGGAAAGCCACTCAGAGGATTCAATTTCCTCAATCACATCTAGGTCACATAATCTCTGAAGTTCTTTTTTAACAGATTCTCTTAAAGCCAAAGGAATATTGCGTACCTTATGTACCTTGGGAACAGCATTGTGTTTAAGAATTATTTTATGTTCAAAGTTTTTTAACAAACCCAAATTGGAGGAGAAAACCTGTGGAAAAAGTGTTTCCCATTTGTTATCAAAAGACACATCAACAGAATTGATAAAATCAGAATACCCCAGAACTTGATCAGGATGATTGGGATCAAGTTTCATCATTAACTCTCTTTGTTGTGGCCAACCCAGTAAACACGACCCATCTTTGGCTACATATACTTTAGCAGGAATCGACTTGCCTTTAAATGATAAAGTGGAATGAAAGTACCCAAATACTTCAATAGGTTTTTTACCATAACCACGTAGCCTTATGTCAGAAGGAAATAAGGATATAACATCAGGAAATTCTTTCAACAAAACATCGTACTTTGCACCAGAGTCTGCCATGACTTTTATAGACTTTGATCCGATCTGAAGCATACAGAAAGGTGAGTCTTTTTTTTCTTCTCCTACTTCGTATACGGTGCATACATCATCATATACATCTTCATCCATGTCTATAGCTTGAACCTGGGAAAATCTGGGGCGTCTAGAATCTGAAGAAAAGTTCTTTGACTTGTTGCGATTCCTGCACATTCTCGCAAAATGACCTCTAGATTTACAATAGTTGCAGAATTGTCCTATAGCTGGACACCTTTTATCCGTTGCGACGTGTCCGGGAAAACCGCATTTGAAGCAAGCTACTTCCTTCCTGAAACCTTGATATGATGAAGAAGGAAGTACAGGTCTGTTAGGAGTAGATTCAATTGAACTTTTCTTGACAGTTTGAATCACAGAAACGTTGGTTTTATCCAGAACTAAATCTTTTGGTTTTTTATCGGACAATTCTTTGATGCCCAATTTCATATCTTCGAATCGGTGTGCAATATCAAGAGCTTTTGACAGGGATAAATCTTTCGCATCAAGTAATTTTTCTTGGAGTTTTACATCAGAAACGTTATGTACAAGCTGGTCTCTCACCATTTGATCATGAAATTGTTGGTAGTTACATTTGGCAGCCAGAATTCTCAAATCTTTGACAAACGAATCAATGGGTTCGATGGGAAGTTGTTGTCTGCTTAGAAACTTGTGACGAGCTACAACTTCGTTGACTTTCTTGATGAATTGTTTATCAAGCTGCATGATGGCATTTTCATTAACATCAGTTTCTTCCTCAGAAGAATTGTCAAAAGTTATAGGAGGAAGATGAGAAAGGACTTGTCTTCCTTCAGCACCCAGAGAATGTTTGAGAATTGCGAGTTTCCGTTTGTCTGTGTAATTTTCTCCACCTATGGCTTCAAGGTAAGCTTCGAACCCTTCACGCCACTGTTTCCACTCTAATGGTGGTTCAACTGGACATGCCAGAAAAGGTGGTGGAGCATTAAAACTCTCCATTGTAAGTGATCAGAAATATTTTCAGGGACAATGTGAAGTCATACACAACTTTGAAAATAGCTTGAATAGAAAGCAATTCCCTTGTCACTATAGCTATTGTGAGATAATTGTAGTCCTTTGTTGATCAGAGAAGAGATTTACTGGAAAGGAAGCTTTGTGATGTCACAGAAGTGAGAAGCCTGAGAAACTAAAGTTTACTTGTACTGACGCTGCCTTTATGATGTAATTCGAACGTGGAACACGGAGTCTGCTTGTGCTGACGCTGCCTTTGCCTTTGACGCTGCTTGTGCTGACGCTGCTGACGCTGCTTTTGTGACGTGAAGCTGTAGTTGAAGAGCGAGCTTGTGCGCGTGCGCTGGTTTGCTCGAGGCGTGGAGTTTCAGGCGCGTGGAGGTGCGCATGCGTTTATTCAATTTGGCAGAAAAATGGAAGAAAGTGAAATAAAAACATTAAATTCTCACCGATTTAGTAGAAAGAGCGGGATTTTTGGGATGATTGGGGTCCCTTGATAATGAAGCTTCGGCGAGGTGCGTGGTGAAGATTGCGCACAGAACTTCAGCAACGGTAATCTTGTCCGGTGGTTCCGGGGCTGTGGGCTCCGAAAATTGCGTGAGTTCGCTTCTCCGACGTCGCCAGTGAAGTAATCACGATAAGAAGAAGTACTCAGCACGTCGTTGGATAAATACAGGTAATTAATTCAGTAGGCTGAGATAGACAGGAGAAGAGCCCACGCCAACCGCTGCACAGGAATCCCAGGAATGCCGAGACATAGGATTCCAAGTTCCAGTGCATGCGGCGAGGCGAGCACGAGTATAATCACGAGGATACAACAGAGTGATAATCATGTAATGATGTACATATAATGGCGCACAGTATATTAATACTTGTTTACATTGATTTTACAGTTACCCCTGACGAAGGGCCCATGGGGGCCCGAAATGCATTGGGTGTTTTTAAATAAACTGCTTTGGACGAAATGTGCACTAGTACGTATTTTTGAATGAAGAGGCACGGATGGCCCATCTTAAATATGAGAAACCCAGGAAATTGGCTCTAAACTTGCACGTGGACTAAAAGTGATTATAAATGAGTAAAGAAGTTAAAATATGGATTAATGAGATTTAAATGGATGAAAATGAAGTATGAAAACTGCAAATGCAGTAGCAATTGTGCCATGGTTCGGGGCACTACTTTAGTGTCCCATCATTGTATCTATATATGATGGGCATGCACTGGTTTTGTGTCGTACAAGTGCCTTCCTTCATTCTTTGGAATTCCCAGTTCACCAGATGTTACTGGTTTCCACTAGATCCTGGTCCATCATATGGGTACAGGACATTGACCTCATTATATAAGCAACATTTTATGGATCTAGTCTCCGGCACAGATTACAAATACACACACATTGTGTAGACTCCAGCACTGATTACAAATACAAGCACATTGTGTAGTCACCATACTGATTACAAATAAACACATATTGTGTAGACTCCAGCACTGATTACATTGTGTAGTCACCAATACTGATTACAAATAAACACACATTGTGTAGACTCCAGCACTGATTACATTGTGTAGTCACCAATACTGATTACAAATAAACACACATTGTGTAGACTCCAGCACTGATTACAAATACACACACATTGTGTAGTCTCCAGCACTGACTACAAATACACACACATTGTGTAGACTCCAACACTGATTACAAATACACGCACATTGTGTAGACTCCAGCACTGATTACAAATACACAAGCATTGTGTAGACTCCAGCACTGATTACAAATACACACACATTGTGTAGACTCCAGCACTGATTACAAATACACAAGCATTGTGTAGACTCTAGCACTGATTACAAATACACACACATGGTGTAGACTCTAGCACTGATTACAAATGCACACACACATGGTGTAGTCTCCAGCGTTGATTACAAATAAACGCACATTGTGTAGTCTCCGGCACCGATTACACATACATACACATTGTGTAGACTCCAGCACTGATTACAAATACACGCACATTGTGTAGTCACCAATACTGATTACAAATAAACACACATTGCGCAGACTCCAGCACTGATTACACATACACACACACATTGTGTAGTCACCAATACTGATTACAAATAAACACACATTGTCTAGACTCCAGCACTGATTACAAATACACACACATTGTGTAGTCTCCAGCACTGATTACAAATACACACACATTGTGTAGACTCCAGCACTGATTACAAATACACACACATTGTGTAGTCACCAATACTGATTACAAATAAACACACATTGTGTAGACTTCAGCACTGATTACAAATACACACACATTGTGTAGTCTCCAACACTGATTACAAATACACACACATTGTGTACTCACCAATACTGATTACAAATAAACACACATTGTGTAGACTGCAGCACTGATTACAAATACACACACATTGTGTAGTCACCAATACTGATTACAAATAAACACACATTGTGTAGACTCCAGCACTGATTACAAATATACACACATTGTGTAGACTCCAGCGTTGATTACAAATACACGCACATTGTGTAGTCACCAATACTGATTACAAATAAACACACATTGTGTAGACTCCAGCACTGATTACAAATACACACACATTGTGTAGTCTCCAGCACTGATTACAAATACACACACATTGTGTAGACTCCAGCACTGATTACAAATACACGCACATTGTGTAGACTCCAGCACTGATTACAAATACACAAGCATTGTGTAGACTCCAGCACTGATTACAAATAAGCACACATTGTGTAGACTCTAGCACTGATTACAAATACACACACATGGTGTAGACTCTAGCACTGATTACAAATACACACACATGGTGTAGTCTCCAGCGATGATTAAAATAAACGCACATTGTGTAGTCTCCGGCACCGATTACAAATACACAAACATTGTGTAGACTCCAGCACTGATTACAAATACACGCACATTGTGTAGTCTCCAGCGTTGATTACAAATACACACACATTGTGTAGTCACCAATACTGATTACAAATAAACACACATTGTGTAGACTCCAGCACTGATTACAAATACACACACATTGTGTAGTCACCAATACTGATTACAAATAAACACACATTGTGTAGACTCCAGCACGGATTACAAATACACACACATTGTGTAGTCTCCAGCAATGATTACAAATACACACACATTGTGTAGTCACCAATACTGATTACAAATAAACACACATTGTGTAGACTCCAGCACGGATTACAAATACACACACATTGTGTAGTCTCCAGCACTGATTACAAATACACACACATTGTGTAGACTCCAGCGTTGATTACAAATACACGCACATTGTGTAGTCACCAATACTGATTACAAATAAACACACATTGTGTAGACTCCAGCACTGATTACAAATACACGCACATTGTGTAGACTCCAGCACTGATTACGAATACACAAGCATTGTGTAGACTCCAGCACTGATTACAAATAAACACACATTGTGTAGACTCTAGCACTGATTACAAATACAGACACATGGTGTAGACTCTAGCACTGATTACAAATACACACACATGGTGCAGTCTCCAGCGTTGATTACAAATACACGCACATTGTGTAGACTCCAGCACTGATTACAAATACACACACATTGTGTAGACTCCAGCACTGATTACAAATACACGCACATTGTGCAGTCTCCAGCGTTGATTACAAATACACGCACATTGTGTAGTCTCCAGCGTTGATTACAAATACACAAGCATTGTGTAGACTCCAGCACTGATTACAAATACACGCACATTGTGTAGTCACCAATACTGATTACAAATAAACACACATTGTGTAGACTCTAGCACTGATTACAAATACACGCACATTGTGTATACTCCAGCACTGATTACAAATACACACACATTGTGTAGACTCGAGCACTGATTACAAATACACACATATTGTGTAGACTCCAGCACTGATTACAAATACACATACATTGTGTAGTCTCCAGCGTTGATTACAAATACACACTGTGTAGTCTCCAGCGTTGATTCCAAATACACACACATTGTGTAGTCTCCAGAGTTGATTACAAATACACACAAATTGTGTAATATCCAGCACTGATTACAAATACACACACGATGTGTAGTCTCCAGCGTTAATTACAAATACACACACATTGTGTAGTCTCCAGCACTGATTACAAATACATACACATTGTGTAGTCTCCAGCGTTGATTAAAAATGCACACAAATTGTGTAGTGTCGAGCACTGATTACAAATACACACACATTGTGCAGTCTCCTGCACTGATTACAAATACACACACATTGTGTAGTCTCCAGCGTTGAATACAAATACACACATTGTGTAGTCTCCAGTGTTGATTACAAATACATAGACATTGTGTAGTATCCAGCACTGATTACAAATACACAGACATTGTGTAGTCTCCAGCGTTGATTACAAATACACACACATTGTGTAGTCTACAGCACTGATTACAAATACACACACATTGTATAGTCTCCAGAGTTGATTACAAACACACACACATTGTCTAGTATCCAGCACTGATTACAAATACACACACATGGTGTAGTCTCCAGCATTGATTACAAATATACGCACATTGTGTAGACTCCAGCACTGATTACAAATACACGCACATTGTGTAGACTCCAGCACTGATTACAAATACACACATAATGTGTACTGTCCAACACTGATTACAAATACACACACATTGTGTACTCTCCAGCACGATTACAAATACACACACATTGTGTACTCTCCAACACTGATTACAAATACACACACATTGTGTACTCTCCAACACGGATTACAAATATACACCCATTGTGTACTATCCAACACTGATTACACATGCACACACATTGTGTACTCTCCAACACGGATTACAAATACACACCCATTGTGTACTATCCAACACTGATTACAAATGCACACACATTGTGTACTCTCCAACACGGATTATAAATACACGCACATTGTGTATACTCCAGCACTGATTCCAGCACTGATTACAAATACACACATATTGTGTAGACTCCAGCGCTGATTACAAATACACATACATTGTGTAGTCTCCAGCGTTGATTACAAATACGCACACAGTGTATAGTCTCCAGCGTTGATTACAAATACACACACATTGTGTAGTCTCCAGAGTTGATTACAAATACACACAAATTGTGTAATATCCAGCACTGATTACAAATACACACATGATGTGTAGTCTCCAGCGTTGAATACAAATACACACATTGTGTAGTCTCCAGTGTTGATTACAAATACATAGACATTGTGTAGTATCCAGCACTGATTACAAATGCACAGACATTGTGTAGTCTCCAGCGTTGATTACAAATACACACACATTGTGTAGTCTACAGCACTGATTACAAATACACACACATTGTGTAGTCTCCAGAGTTGATTACAAACACACACACATTGTCTAGTATCCAGCACTGATTACAAATACACACACACATGGTGTAGTCTCCAGCATTGATTACAAATACACGCACATTGTGTAGACTCCAGCACTGATTACAAATACACGCACATTGTGTAGACTCCAGCACTGATTACAAATACACACATAATGTGTACTGTCCAACACTGATTAGAAATACACACACATTGTGTACTCTCCAGAACTATTACTAATACACACACACATTGTGTAGTCTCCAACACTGATTACAAATACACACACATTGTGTACTCTCCAACACGGATTACAAATATACACTCATTGTGTACTATCCAACACTGATTACAAATGCTCACACATTGAGTTGTCTTCAGGATCAGCCACAGTGGGTTGGTGGCCTTCCAGATCTGCAATTCAGTGAGTTTAATAAATACTTTATTTTAGTTTAACCATACTAGAAAACACCTTGGGGAATATTATCAACAAACATATCGCTGCTTGCCGCTTTTCCGGCACATAGCGCGGGAAAAGCAGCGATTTCATTAAAACAATATTTACAAGGAGTCTCTAACGCGAGTTTCCTTGAGTTCGCTGCTGTTTTTGTTCCCCACTTTGCATGTCAGTGATGAGCATCATTAATGACATTCAAAGTGGGCGTTCCTGCCCACAACTCCATGTAAATCCTCGCGTACACGGTTTTGTGATATTTATAACCCTGCAGCAGATCGGTGAAGCGATATAAAAAACTGCGCTAACCGCGGTTATCGCTGTAATTTAACGTCTCCTTTCAAAACGACTTAGCTATACTGATAATGGGAGGTGGATTGCCTGGTTAGGTCCACACTCCCCTATCAGCAAGATTTTCAGCAGTGCTGTGAAATCTTCGCCAGATTTCACACGCTAATGCCGATTCTCGCCATGTATCGCTGGAAATTACATCGCATGTGCTCTAAGCATTTCTAATACGCTACTAACACGGCAATGTCAACCAGCGATACACGGCGATATTGAAAAACTTGTTAAGCTAGTTTAACTATAATTATTGGTACTTATTGTTGATATGCCCCTTGCTTATAAAAAAAGAATAGTTATTTAAAATTCATTCATTCATCTCCTTCCATCATGGATTAAGAAGCACGTCACCTAGTATCACAGACCCTGCATCGTCCTAGAGGGACCAACATACAGACATGTTTGCACTTTACAAAAAGTGATCCTCGTGGGTACATCTCAATAACTTAATGCCTGTGCATCTTTCTCAGATAGGATGTCCACGAACACCTGTGCGATATATCTGGATTGTCTGACTTTTACTCCGGCGCACATCCGCACTGGGTGCTCAGTGGTGTCACTGTTACTGGGAGATGAGCGACTTCTGTGTAATCACTGCTCTTGGGTTTACACAATAGACCCTCTACCAAGGGCTCTTTTCAATCTCCATGGATTGCACCATCACCACTTCCAGGCTGACATCAGAGATCCGTTTCTCAAGAGACGCAGACTTCCTTGAGTTGTGTCGTTACCAATTCATGATGGACCACCTAGACCAATATTCAGGGCTCTGTCGATCTTCTGGGGCTGCATCTTCACCACTCCTGGGTGGGCCCACCGCCACTACATTGAGGTGCCATTTAATCTCCTTGGATTGCACCATCACCACTACCAGGGGCACTCCATAGATACTTTTCTGAGCAGACGTCCTTGACTGGTGCCCACACATTGCACGATGGACCACACTGGTCATTATTGAGGAGTCTGGGTGTCTTGTTGAGTCGCAGCTTCACCACATCTGGGTGGGCCCCTCAGACCTTGCACTGAGGTCTCCCAAACTTTCCTTAACTTGCTTCCATCCGGAGTGACACAGATGGAGAAAAAGAATGTTTTGAAATGCTACTCAGAGCGATTGACAGTGGTTTACACTATTTGCAAGCATTCCTACCATCACCTTTTGTGTGGCTCCTTGATTTGCCCCATGGCCAACTCTAACTTGACCTGAGATTTCTGTCATTCTCCTTGGGTTGCCCCCTCACCACGACCCTGTGGACTCTTCACTGTGGTGTCTGTCCTTTTCCTTTGGGGGTTCCTTCATCACTTCTGTGGGGACACTTTTAAACCACTCTCTTGTGTCCTGTACGCGTGTCCTTAAGTTAAACCATCACCACTTCTGGGCTACACTCATACATCATTTTCTGTCGTCTCTGTCAATCTCTATGGGTGGTGACTTCAGCACTTCGGGTGGACCCCTTAGACTCGCCTACTTGTGCAGTGGCGTAACAAAAGTTGAGGGGGACGCCCTGCAAGGTACATGTAGGGGCCTCCGCTACGCATTTATTCCGGAGCTCTCAGGCCTGAGTACTGTGCTGAGGGGGCCACCTGCATGTCAGGCCCCCCGCACCACGGGGGCTGTGGGGGCCTGTTTTACAGCACTCTACTTGACATCTCTATGGATTTCCTTGGGTTAACCCTTTGTCCCTTCTTGCTTGACTCCACACATCATTACTGAGGTTTCTTTTCAGTTTCCCGGGGTTGTGCCTTCACCACCTTTAGGTAGTCTCACAGTCAACTTTACTGGTGAGCGCCTACCTTACAGCCAACATGTGGCTGTTTTGTAGATACAACAAAACAAATTACCAGTAACAATAACAGATTCCAAGATGAACTATTTAAGATTCAAGACAAAAAGAGGGCCCTTCCATTTTACTCAACTCGTACAACAGTGAATGCAAATCTTCTTAAGTGGAAGTGTGGGCTTCCCAGCCCTGCTGTCTGTGCAGCCCTACTGAGTTGAGATGGCGCCTTTCGGCTCTACACAGGAGTCTGTAACTGGGTCTTGCGACTGGATAGACTTCCTGGAGCTTTAGGGACTAAGCATCGGGCACCTGGCGGGCCCCAGTGCTGAGACCTAGTGGGCACCCAAACGATGGAGGTGCATCTGACAGGCCAAACGCTCCTCTTTAGGAAGCATTCAACTCGCTGTCACTCCCGCCAAATCCAATATAACTAACTCAGTCATCATTCAGGAAACCCAAAATGACCCTCATACATTAACAAACAAGGTTGATCTCTCAGTGTCAGATACTTCTACCAACTGTGATTTGAGCACTGACCTAGAGAGATCCCCAGCCCTTAACGTGGCATCAACACCTGAAACTGTGAACGATACACAAGTGAACGAATCAACTCACATACAAGGGGGAGCGATCCCGAAACCAAGTAAGCAACTGACTTTAGCTGTCCCTTGGGCCTCAAAGAACCGCCAACGCTTGAGACAGCAGAAAAGTAAGGAGGCATCCAATGAAACACATCAACCTCCGGGGATTACAGATATAAACGCAGGGGAGGAACATAGGGACAAGTACGAAACTACCATAGGCAGCGATCAGCTGATCGAGCGAATTGGGGACCTATTAAGTATATACTTGTCACCAGTCGAAACTAGGCTTGCCCGACTGGAAAAACAAATTAAGGAGCTAATATCCCTAAACACAAAACCAGCACTGACTGTGCCCCAAAATAGTACTGTACTGCGAAACCCTAAACCAAATAGCAGCAATGTGACTATCCCTCAATCAAAACCTATTCCTGGTCCAGCAACCATCCCGAAACAGAACCCTCCCAGCAATAATGTAACAGCTGTAAATAAACCCCCACTACCTAACACTTCTTCTTTTACTCCCACAACGAATATTCAATCAGTCACTAACCAGCCAGGGAACTCTCATATACCACCCCAAAAAGGATCACAGGTATCCACGCAATCTAATCATATGGCTGCAAAGAGCCAGCAGCCGCAGACATCGTATGAACAACCATATAGGTCACGACAGATCCCTACACGCATTACCCTCCCCCTGAATGTGGAGCCTACGTAATTGTATTGGTAAACGTACCGACACTCAAACGAGAACAGAGTGAAACTACATCGTCCCTGAAAAACAAAATACTGCATTGGTTAAGTTTGAACTGTAACTTTCCTATAGAATGCACTGGGGAAATCTCTCATACCCAAAGAGTAGGTTGGATAGGCCCCTTACGGAAAAAATTCGAGGGGGACTGTGTAGTGATCACCTTCAGAAATCCACAGTGGGCCGAAAAAACACTAGCTAAGGCCCCTTCACCTTCTACATGGGAATTTAACACAACCCTTCTCCCATTGGGCTACTTTTACAGGCATTTACTAAATACAAATAACAATATTTTCCCTATCCCCACGAATCCGTTCCCAAAAGGGTCCTTCCCCTCCGACTCCTTTCCTCCCACACCCTTTCAGAACTCCAGGTTTCTTTATCCAACAGGCTCGGTCCAGTGGCACCAGAGTCAAACACTCATTCCTACTGCCATACATACTTATCTCTCTGAAACCTCTTATCAAGAGAACGGAGATAATCGATGGAGGCAGGCGGCTTTGCCACAAGCTACTCCTTATAATATTCCGATTTATAATAGGTTTAATGCTCTTTCTGGCTTAGACGTTAATGATTGACTCCCCAGCTTACATTCAAATAGGGAACCTCCACAATCCTCCAACACAGAGATGACCTTGCCATTTACAACATGGATCATCTCTGAAAAAAGGGCAACCCAGCTTATTCTGATCCCTGATACAGTTAACTGTTCAAAAATAAAACATCACAAGACAGATGCTCTGGTGAATGTAACATCGGCTCCTGTTATTCAGGAACTTGAAGATCTGATATCCGTTATAAGCAACCCAGCTGATCCCATTCCAAATACTTTCCAGATCTATTTTACATTTTGGAATATCGCAGGCCTTTCCGCAAAAAAGACAAACCCTGGCTTCCTGAGTCAGATCAATTTGAGCGGTTGTATCTGCCTCCAGGAGACTTGGGCTATAAGGCCAATACATATGGTGGGCTTTAAAACTTTCTGGTCACCTGCAAAGAAATCAATCTCTGGTAGAAACAGCGGAGGCTTAGTCACCTACATTACAAACACCCTTCCTTTGGATGAGGTACTCCCCCTAAGACTAGATGTGAACTTCCAGATCATAGTACTAAAGGTTACTAAACAAAGACTTTACTTAATTGTGAATTTTATAATAATCTTTCTCAGGTTGACATGACTGCCCTTCTCCCAGAGATCTCGGTAATATTACAAGAACAACGTATAAAATACATCAAACAGTCATGTACGATAATCTGGGGAGGAGATTTTAATCTCCACCTATGTAGCAACAGCAACAATAATAAGTGTGGTATCAGTAATGAGGCCGACATAAACCTTACGCACTTTACACATTCTAATACGGGAGAAACAATGACTGAAGTCATGGCTGAACTAGAGCTAAGTTTTGCTAATGAAGTAAAGACTCCATCTGTTCCTTTTCAGCCTACATTCAATGGAAGAGGTCTAATAAGCCTAATTGACTTTATATTAATCTCGAAACCCACAGGATGTACCATAGAAGAATTTGAGGTCCTTAAAAATCCTTTAAGTGACCACTTTCCAATTACCATGGGTCTTGCTGAAAGAAAAACAAAAAAATCATATGACGTCATGACTGCTCTAAACCAACGTGAGCTAGCACTAGGCTCCCTGAATGGTTATACATTGAAGTGGGGTAGTATCGATAAGGAAACAACAACTAGAAAAATAGTCACACATATTCAAGCTGACATCACAAACTGTCTGGACCCTACTACACAACCAAGGGAAGTCATAAACAGCTTCCTGGTAATTTCAAAAACTATTCAAAAAGAACTAACCAGGACCCAGAAACAAAAGTCTCACTCGAAAAAAGGTTGGTTTAATACAATATGTACAAAAGCATCCACACGCTTAAAGGAAGCCTTAAACAGTGACTACAGGGACAGAGTAGAAATCAGTAGACTCAGAAAGGAGTACACAGTTGCCCTAAACAACAAGAAAAAGGAAATAAAAACTGAACTATGGCTACGTCTTACCCAAAGTTCGGAACTAAAAGACAGCACCACGTTCTGGCAGGTAGTTCGTTCCCCATTTTTAACAGACAAAGACAATTCTCCTTCTATTGATGTCGCTATAACTGAACAAGAATGGGTCAGACACTTCACAAAAGTCTTTTCTAATGACCTGACAGAAGATACAGATCAACCTGAACCTTTGTCACCCATTATTTATCCAATAAATCTTCAGTTTTCTCACGAAGAGGTTCAAAAAGCCTTAAAATTCTCAAAAACAGGCAAAGCCCCTGGCCCGGACGGCGTTCCCGTTGATATTTTTAAACATCTTTCAGATTTATGGACTCCTTTGTTAACCAACGTTCTGAACGCCACTCTTGAAGTGGGCCTTTTAGATTCTTGGAGAACATCGACGTTGGTACCAATATTCAAAAAAGGAGACCGAAACAGTCCAACATGCTATAGGCCGATCTCCCTCCTGGACTCGCTAGGAAAAATGGCAGAACGAATACTCCTCGACCGACTCCAGGAATGGGCCTCCGACCACAGCATTATTTCAGATCTACAATACGGTTTCCGGGAGGGGCTAGGTACAGTCGATCAGGCCCTAAATCTCTCCCTATTGGCGGGCAAATATGTGGAAGCTAAAGGCTCTTCTCTTCATATGGTATATGTAGATCTCTCCGCAGCGTTTGATTGTGTGGCACACTCAACGTTGTGGAGTACCATTTTGAAGATGGGAGTTCCCACCCCAATAGTGGACTTTCTTCGAGAATTGTACACAGGCACTACAGGAAGGGTAAGATTCGGGGTGAGAGGTGAACTTACGGACACTTTTAGGGTGGAAAAGGGGGTCAGGCAGGGGTGTGTACTGGCCCCCTTTTTATTCACCCTTTACACTAATGGCTTGGAGGCTGCTATGCTTCAAGGCAGTAAAGACCTTCCCTTGTTAGCTCGTCGGCAGATACCAGCTCTCCTATATGCCGACGATGCTGTCATTCTAGCAAGAACACCAAATGAATTGCAGCTGGCCCTGAATAGATATTGCACCTTCATGGCAAGCCTGAATTTGAAACTAAACGTAAAAAAAACGTATACAATGCACGTGGGGGAGAAAAGAAACGCGAAAAGCAGGAAACTGCTTGTACTGGGCGAACAACTGGATAGGACCACAACCTATCCCTATTTAGGGATCATTATTGATGAAAAATTTAAATGGAACCCAGCCATCAATGCAAGGAAACTTTCATTTCTCCGAGAGACATCTTCGATAAAAACCTTCTCACAAAGACTGGGGCAGCGACCACTCAAAGAATTGCTGCAAATATATAACTCAAAATGTATAAGTACGGCAACATATGGGGCGGGGATATGGGGCTTCGCAAATGTGGATCCAATACAAAAAATTGAGAACTCCTTTTTGAGATACCTGCTGGCGGTACCAATAAGCTGCTCCACTTATGCCTGCCACACAGAGCTGGGCATTGACTATATAACAGATACTATAAAATTGCAACCAATAATGTTGTGGCGCAGAATATGGGTCACTGAGCAGTGCAAACTGACTAGGGCGATTATCCAAGACATCCTAACGCTGGATCATTGCAAGAAAATCAAATGGGTGTCCTATGTCAAAGCGTTATGAACAGATCTAGGCTACAGGAAGTATTTTGACCATCCGTTACTGATAAAAGAAATCTCAAAAAAGAACTTAAAAAGAGAGTGCCTTGCACACCTGCGTCAATTGCGATTACTATCTGAGATCCATAAACCATCTGTCCAGCACTCTTTACTAGTGCAGACTGTGTTTATTGCTGAACCCTATTTGAACTTCAAACTAACACAGTATGAAAAAATGCTGCTCACTCGTTTCAGACTTGATATATTTCATTTACTGGTTGCATTTCCAAAGCAAAATGCCTGGACATCTACATTTTCTATGTGCCCTTGTGATCTACTGTCCCCCCAAACAACGATACATACAATGCTATTCTGTAAGTTTTTTACTGAACCTCGCAAATGCTGGATACTGCCTATTTTGAAATTCTGGGGTCTTCGACAGTGCCGCCCTGCATATCTGGCACTCCAGTATCTTGAAAGCGAAAATTATGCTAAAGCGATTGTACTTTTTCTTAAATTCTGTATACGTCATCGTACAAACCTTTGAGTACGAACAATATTGCAGATTTGCACAAACGAAAGAATCTTAGAAAACAGGAAAACTGTATGTTATTTCGAAAAACTTATACAAATTGAGATGCTCCAGCTTTTCTTAATTGTTTTTAACAAATGTATTTCTAACGCTTTTTAAATTTTGATAATTCTTGTAAATCTGTTTATTGTGAACTTTTATGGTGTTTTTCTTAAAACTGCCGAATAAAGTTATTATTGAATTGAATTGAATTGAATTGACAGGCCTATCAACCTGGGCCCCACTTGAGCAGATTCGATGATTGAGTTGTCTCTTCATGGCTACTGCCTGGGCCTGCACCAGCTACCCAGTGATCTTCTGTCACCAGGAGTGCCGTGGCCTACTAAACACCTGGTCGCTGTCCCGAGCAGGAGACGTGGTTTACATTTTGCTGCCTGCCCCCCTTCCCACCATCCACATTCCCCACTGGCGGGATCCATAGCAACACCACAATAATACAACAATAGTAAGTGAGCTTGCAGCGTTCCCAGGCGGCCTCGGCCTGGGTGGAGCTATCCCCTATCTCTGGCCCAGGGCACTTCACATACACTATTAGGTCCCCCTGGGGAGTGTGCCAAAGTCAGGGTGACAGTCCCCTCAATCTGCATCTTGGTACATCTGGACAGCCACCATTGATGGGGAAAAGTGAAACCAAACAACAAAAGCTTTCCTTCATTACTTATAAAGCCAGTAAATTGCACCCAATTGATCATGGGCTGACTCACTGGACGTCCATGAGGTGACTGAGGATCCAGACATTAAGACACTATTGCTAACTATGCAGAAAACCATCACTCTATTGATACGAAGCTTGACGCCCTCTTGGCCACAGTGGACAAAATGACCAGCACTATAAATAATCATTAGAAAACTGTAACCGTCACAGAGACAAGAATATCACCTCTAGAGGATGATGGCACTAAACGCAAAGAAAGCGTCCTTGACAAGGAAAAGGTCCTTGACCTTACAACATCAAAAATTGAAGATCTGGAACCCAGATCGCGGCGCAACAATTTGCACATAGTGGGCACCCCTGAATCTATCAACATGACCCCATGGCTGAATGTTGGACTTGGCCCTTTTTGCAGGGTCATCCCTTAACTTTTTGCCTTCTTCCTCTATTTTTTCTGACCTGTTGTTGGCTGTTTTATGACTCTGGGCACTTTACCACTGCTGATCAGCGCTAAAGTGCATATGCTCTCCCTATTGTAAATTGATGTATGAATTAGTGATTCCATGATTGGATGATTTGGTTTGCGCGTCAGACCCTAGTACAGTGCACTGAGTGTGCCCAGGGCTTATAAAGCAACTGCTGCTAGTGAGCTTGAAGCACTGGTTGTGCCACCCACCGAAGCAGCCTGTAAAAGTGTGTCCACACAATGACAGAGCTACGTGTGTTTTGCAAGGAAAGGGGGTTGCCTGTGAAGAGGAGGTCCAGGGAGGATTTAGAGGCATCCCTATTTCAGTATCAGTTACCCAGCTGGGAGGCAATACTACTTGTGGAGTCTGAGAAGGAATTCCCTGAAAGTGAGGGAGAAACAGAAAAGGATAGCTGGCTTCTGGATTATGAGCAGAAGATGGGAGAAATTGTTGAAGAGCTGAGAGAGATTGATGAAGCTCAGAGGGCATTAGCCCAAGAAGAAGAAATTTGGGCAGCTCAGAAAATTAGCTTTGCTGAGTTGGAGGTGAAGTCCAGCTCAGATGGTGGCAGCAAAATTGAGGTATCCAGTGCTGAGGGAGTAGTACACACACCCAGAGATATGGCGCCTGACTTGGAGGGGGTTAACATACATCAGGATATTCAAGGACATGAGGTAGCTCCAGCAGTGCGCAGCATCCCCGAGGAGAATTGGGTAACTGGCGCAGGGGTTCATGGTCCTAGTGGTGGGAAGGACACTCTAATGACTCTAGATGAGAGGTGCAGGGAGAAGGGTTCCCCCAAGGTTGAAGTCCTGGTATGTGAGTGTGAAGACCGCCCAGAAGAGTGTGGGTTGAACGACAGAGACAGTCAGATACTGTCTTGCCAATCTCAGGAGTGTGGTGTGGAGTAGGTGTGCGAGGCATTGGATGGTGAAGTGAAGGATAGTTTGCCTAACCCCTGTGGAGGGCTGTTTAATCCAATTGTGGGAGAGCATATTTTAAGTCCCTTTTTTCCAGCGCTATGCCAACACCAGTTGGAGAGTGAGTTCTCTGACCCCAGGGAGCTCACATTGGAGGCAGACCTTTTGGTGGATTCTAGAGGGTCTGAAGAGGCATTGGGGTGTGACCGTGTGGGGAGCGGCTCAGGTATCTTCCAACCCAGAGTGGTGGAAGTGGTTCAGTGTAGCCCAGCTATGTCCCAGTGTAGTGGGAAGGGTATAGGGACTCACGTCCTGTCTCAGTGGAGAAGTAGTGAGTGTGGGGCTGCGTGTCCCCAAGTGCCTGAAACCCAGTATCAAAGCCTGGATGGTTGTTTAAAGGAACACCAGGTGGAGAGCCTAGGCTGTCCAGATGGGCCACCCATTGAGGGGGATCCCCTAGTGTCTGGTGAACTGGGAAGTGTCTGTGAGCAGGCCTCCATTAGTTCTGGTGTCTTGCAGTGCCGCTCCTAAGTAGAGGGTACAGAAGTCCAGACTGAGTGGTGAGAGGGGGAAAGAGTCCCCAGTGGAGGAACCAGTGGGCCAGGGGCCAGCCAGAAAGGCTGTGTCACTAGTGAATGACCATGGTGACACCACTTCTGTCCCAGGGGATCTTCGTGCACTGTCAGATGGACAAAGGTCGGGAGATCTGCACCAGGCAGACTGTCACATTACACCTGAGCTACTTGTTACCCTTGGGGGAGCGTATGTGCTCCCAAGGAAGTCCTGGGTTGCCAGGCAAGTGTTTAACTACAAGACTTGGTCCTTGGGTTGGGAACACAAGGGGATAATATAATATAACTAGTTTACGTCAGAGTGTAGTCTGCTTAGTACTATTTGTATGAAGTTTGTGATACAGGTACTAGATTTTTACACAAGTCATACTCGGTTCGGATAATGAACTACGAATGCGGGCGGGATGACATCATCACGTAGTCCATCTCGTGAGATTGGTCGCGTGATTCCGAGCGCAAAGTAGTGCATACTCGCAAATACAGAGAAACGGAGGTAAGGGTTTAATCTTGGCTTGTTGCTTCCTCAAATAAGCGCAGAGAATTAAAAATGAATTACATACTCTCTTTGGATATACGCACCGTATGTTGATGCAGAAGTGTTACATTGAGAGTGCCTCTCTGTCATGCAGTTAAAATGCTGGCCCTCTCCGTTTCGGTACGTCCCCCAAGACTCAGATGCGAGCTTGAGGTACCGACGGAGAGGTGAGTTTGGAGAATATCTCCTTCTTCTTGTTTCATCTATAGAGCCCTCTAGTTGGGGAATCTCACATTGGACAAGACTTGAGCTTTCCATCGATAGAGCCCTCGATTTGGGGAA
The DNA here is from genome assembly GCF_964261635.1 of Lissotriton helveticus. Classification (NCBI taxonomy): domain Eukaryota; kingdom Metazoa; phylum Chordata; class Amphibia; order Caudata; family Salamandridae; genus Lissotriton; species Lissotriton helveticus. The sequence continues at coordinate 334,898,001 of NC_136058.1, read as the reverse complement.
ACTTACATTGGACAGACTTGAGATTAACACTGTCCCCACACATAGCAGGGAGCAGTTCTGAGACATTTTAAATTAAACTTTTAAGATAATTATGATCAGTCTGAGATACTTTGAGACTTGCTTCACATAGATGTCGGTGTGCTGGAGTCTCTATACTTGTTGATATGTAGACATAAGTTGAGTTGTATAACGGAGGGAGTTTTGGACACTTTGCTAGAAGGCTGACAGTTGTGCTTCATGGCTTTCCTTCTTTCTGTTTTACCTCTTATATCTACACAGTGCGGGACCTCGTAGAACCTGAGCAAGGTCCAGGTGAGGTGAGGTCAATTCCCCTACCATGAAGGGTGAGCATAAATTGATTATTTTTCTTGTAAATAACTTAGGTGAAACACATGTTTTTGGATAAAGACACGGTTAGGTTACACTAATTACTGTACATTTTCCTCCATAGAAATCCCAATTCTTAATTTACATGGAGGGCTAATGTTTCTGGTTGTTACAGGTTGTATCGTATTCAACCGTTTTTCTTAATTATTCCACTTTGGTGTTGGTGGTGTTTCCTTTGTTTTTGAATCACTCCAAGTGCAACGACTGAAAGAACAGAGGCCCTGATGAAAGCCATGGGACAGATTGCCCGATAGGCAGAAACATGTTGGCCCATTACTAGACAGATATTTGTTGACTGTCTCTCTTGCACTGTTCTAGGTTTTTAATTAGGAGGTGTTGTTCGGCCGCAGGATAAAATTTGTACAAGGAGGACATATCATCCTATTTTAAACTCACTACATTGTTTTTGTTGCACTATAATTTACTTAACCATTAAAGATCAGCCATCATATGACGGTTCATTTGTGTTGGTGGACCAAATCCTAAACCAGCAACAAATGGTGTGGCTCCTTAGGTCCCAATGATCAGGGGACTAGCCTTACTCACACCTGGGTATGGCCAGATGATAGGACTGGTAACCCATTGCTAAACGGTATGGATTTTGTAGACCAATTTCTGAATGACCTATAAAGTGTCTGGTTTTCCTATAAATATAGTGTCCACCCCAATTTTTTTATTAGGCTGTCTTTATGTGATTTAGACACTCCGAGATCTTGGTAATTTGGATTGGCAGCCCAGCTACATAATTTGGCTGTTAGACCCCCTGTGTTCTTGTGTTGTATATGTAGAAGTAGCTGGGGATAATAACCAGGTATGGGTCTTTAAACTTTATCCCTCGTACCCTCTCTTAATGGTTTGTTTTTGACCTTGGGTTGGGAAGGCAGGTTTAGGTGTTGTCTGTCCTGGAGGAAGGGGCGACTGTAATCAGTGTCATGACCGATGTAGCTTTTAGGGGTATCACTCCAGTTGGTAGGGTATTGCACTCTGGGAGGGGATGCAGAGGGAGAGAGTCCTCGCCTCTGACCCAGGTGCAGCCCAGGGGTTTAGATCCTATGTTGTAGGGCCATGTTCAGGGGGCCCCTCCGACCTGGTAGCCCAGTTGCAGGATAGAAACCCTGAACTGGTGGGCGAATTGTGCAGGACACCTGCCACAGGTGCCCTGACAATTCTGGAATGGGGTACTGCTCCAGGTGGGAGGGTAAAGAGCCCCAAGAAGGAGGACTTGGTGTGGGAGAGCCCACCCCAGTCTCTGGTCCAGCCGCCGGGTACAGGCCTAAGGCTGGTGGGTCAGTGCCAGGATATCATACCTGACCTGACAGGAGGGAGAGTGGACAAAGGGTGCTAAGCACCAGGGGCTTCTGTCCCCGCTCTCTGATGCCACAGATGTTTGAGAGCCCTGAGAGACATAAGGCCTGGATCTCACCCCTGACTACTGTCAGTGGTCACTGTGACTTGCTATTTGTCTGTTGGGACACACCTGTGAGCAAGTTAAGGTTATATGCTGCACAGGTGGTGTCCACAGGTGAGGAGAAGGGTTCCGTTGTATCCTTAGTGGAAAGATACCAGGAGCCAGGTAGTATGTTCAAGACTAGTTTATTCTGTCTTCAAATCAGGTTACATATTAGATGACTCCAGCCAGCCTAGTGTGGTACCAGCCCCACCAGGAGCAGCCTCCCTAGCTGCTCAGCCCATCTCCAACTGCCACATTCACCCCACTCAGTCACCCAGGCATTCCACGCATCACAGGCACACCAACATTCTAATACCAAGACACACTGTGGCTGAGCAGCTAGAGGCAGCAGGGCTAGAATACATGTTATATAATTATGTAGGATATAACATTACCTCTTTTTCTTTACACAAAAGAAAACAATTACATTGCAATGCAATCACATTACTAATCACATCAAAGAAGAAGGAATCATTAAAACAGGTGAAAATCAACAATAGAACAAATTGCGAATCTCTAGAATGCTGCGATAAGAAATCATTACTAGAACATATTTCTAAACGCTAGGATGCAGCGATGACATAAATACATCACAAGAGAAAGACTTACTGTAAAGGAAAGATGGTTAAGATAAATACAACATAATTGCAAAATACCCATCCCCCTTCAAACGAGATTTTTTAAATCATATCAGAACATTGCATTATCTTTCACATACTCTGTAAATGAAAAGCACAATGACCCCAAAGGATAACCAAGAATAGTGCTAAAAATAAAAAAACCTAGAACATAATCCCACTAGTAGGGAAAACCAAACAAATGGGTCGTCACCCATATTTCCAACCATAAAGGTACTGTGCACAACTAAGACAGGGATTAAATCTCACTACCAACCCCGCGTAGGAATTAACCTAGATACAACAAATGGGAACTAACCCATGACCCAACCCCTTGAAGAGGTTACACTCCAATAAGTGGGAGTAACTGAACTTACGACCATCCCTCAAGTAAGGGAACTGTGAAAAACACACTTTAGAAAAACTACATCATGTGGTAACACGACACATGAAAATGCATTTGAAAATAAGACATATATTTTAACCAAAAATGCATAAGGTTCTGCCGTTGCAACAACAAACTATTCCAATTAGAATAGTACACTCCAAAACTGCGCCCACGCCGGTGAACGATGTATCACCCGAGTCGTACCTGAAATAAAACTTCCCTTGCGTAAAAAGGTACAAAGATTATCACACAGTTACACATAAATTGCGTAAATATCATTCCAAGTTGTCTGATAACACTCTGTGACAAACATGCTGTAAACAAAATGAAATTCAAAATGTTATAAAGCACATATAACGTATCAAAACGATTTTAAGCTCAAAGTTTGTCAAAGAAATATACTGTAAATAACACAGCAAAGACACCCAACTGCAATGCTGCACAGTTCCATTAATATATTTCCATCTTCTAGCACAGGAAGCCTTTCCCTCGAAAATCCATTCAGCGCTGAAGGAAGAAAAGATTTATGTCACAGTTTGAGCCAGGCTGTAAAAAGAAACTGACACTGCTTTCCCAGCACTCGGAACACAGCGAGATCACAGGCAGAGATTAACTTTGTCACTTACTTCTGCGCTGTGAAGAAAAACAGACACAGCTCTGACGTGCAGACAAGCTTCAAGCACGCATCTTTCAGTGCTGAGGAGTGCTCAATCAGGTTCCAGAATGACTGATGACGCAGACAGATCGCCGAATCCCTTTGCTGGATTCTACTGCGTCATCAGTCTCAACAAGCAGCAGACCGATGAACAGCTCTGGTTCCAACGAACTTCCACGGAGCACTTCGAGAACACAGCTGATGACAATTAGGCAGCCGACGGAGACATCCTTAAATAAGACTAATTCTAGCAGATAACACCATGCCCCTCCCATTAGCCTCCTCACCGGTGCATTATGACCAATAAATCAGCCGCTGGAGAAATAGACAGACCACTCCTCAGTAATACCCTGCCACAAGAAGAGGTAGAACACTTTCTGCTTTTTAATTCAAATGTCTTCACTTTCACTGCCAAATGCAAACAATTTTTTTTCCTTTTCTTGTCGTATATCTTCTGTTTATCACTTAAAAACGAGCTTTCGACTGTGCAAGTCCGATGTGGTAATGATCAAATGGCTACTGGCAGAGGTTTAACTGCCATAATGATGGCACCAAACCCAATGTCACTGCTAACAAAAAATGGATGGTCAAAGTCACACTCATAATAACACACCTCAGTGTATTAACGTTTGCATTTTGACAGTTGCCTCCACATCCTAGGCCAATAGTTGTAAGTAGACACCTTATTTTCTCAATCTGTACAGATTCTTGTGAAAGACCCAGTGAAAATCGATCTCTATAGTCATGGATGTACTTTAAACCTCTGGTGCAGTGAATTTAACACTATCAAATCCTCCAATAAAGCAGCAACAGCCCACTGAATGTTCACACATCCTTTGGGTATAAATTCCAATTGTGTAGTCACGCTGTTAGATAATAACTCCTTTATGACTACACATCCCAAATTGTTCCAAATACTTAAAGACACTGTAGCCTCTGTAGAGCGCTGTGACTGTAACACCACCATCTGGTCTTATTTATGCTGGATATCACAAAAATTGTGCCTTAAGCTCTTTAAAGTCACTTTATTTACAAGGCACTCTTCACACACTAGTGTGATGTGGCTGGTCCATCAACAGCTGGTTGTAGCGACGCTACCCATACAACTCACAGTCCTTCTTGTACGTTACCGAGTGGCTGGAACTCCAGGTGAGGTTGTAGTTTAACTACTCCACCAACTCACTGTAAACCTCTGTGGCTGGAACACCCAAAATCGGTTGTATCTGTGCTACTCCACCAACTCACAGTCACTGTAGTATTCCCAGGCTGTAGTGTCAGTTGGTAGAGACACTGCTTGTTGGGGCTGTCGATTAGGAGGACACTGGTGGGGCTGGCGCTGGCTTGCCTGGAAATACCTTCTTTTTTTCTTGAAGTTGCTTGTAGGATCTCTTGGTTGCTCTGTTACTTCCTTAGTTTCTTTTGTTTCTTTGATGCTTAGATGGACCAAGAGTCACTGGGGTTCAAGACTGTCCTCGTCGCCAAAATAATGTTGTATCCTTAGTGGAAAGATACCAGGAGCCAGGTAGTATGTTCAAGACTAGTTTATTCTGTCTTTAAATCAGGTTACATATTAGATGACTCCAGCCAGCCTAGTGTGGTACCAGCCCCACCAGGAGCAGCCTCCCTAGCTGCTCAGCCCATCTCCAACTGCCACATTCACCCCACTCAGTCACTCAGGCATTCCACGCATCACAGGCACACCAACATTCTAATACCAAGACACACTCTGGCTGAGCAGCTAGAGGCAGCAGGGCTAGAATACATGTTATATAATTATGTAGGATATAACAGGTTCCACATGGCTTAGCTTGGTGGACCCTGAGAGTATGGACAGAGGAACTGAAATGGGTTCAGATTGGCGTAGAACTGGAATATGCCCCTGCTGTTACGGGCCAGGTCCATGTTCTAGCGCCCAAAGCAGAGAAGCCCATCAAGGTGGTGATTGGTGTCCCCTGCGTTTTAGCTGGAAGGGGGTTGTGTTGGACTTGGCCCTTTTTGCAAGGTCATCTATGAACTTTTTGCCATTCTCCTCTATTTTCTCTGACCTGTTGTTGGCTGTTTTATGACTCTGGGCACTTTACCACTGCTGATCAGTGCTAACGTGCATATGCTCTCCCTATTGTAAATTGATGTATGAATTAGTGATTCCATGATTGGCTGATTTGGTTTACAGGGCAGACCCTAGTACAGTGCACTGTGGCCAGGGCTTGCAAACCAAATGCTGCTAGTGGGATTGCAGCACTGGTTGTGCCACCCACTTAAGCAGCCTGTAAAAGTGTGTCTCAGGGCTGCCATTGCAGAGCCTGTGTGTAGTCTGGTACTGTCATACTGACTGGGCAAGTACACCCACTTGCCAGTCCCTAAACCTTCCCTTTTCTTCCTATCAGACACCCCTATGGTAGGCCCAAGGGCAGAGTGCATTGTAAGTATAAGGTAGGACAAGCCCTGATGTGTGTGGCATGTCCTAATAGTGAATTACAGCCATTTTCGTTGTTCACTATTGCAAGGCTATCTGTTCTCCATAGGCCAAAATGGGCAGTTAGATTATTACATTTTATAATCCTAACTGACTCATGGAACACTGTAGAAATTCGAGTTTAGTATGCCTGAACTCAGAATGATAAAATACATATTTTAGTGAAGTTGGTTTTAACATTATGTGTTTGAAAATACCACTTTTAGAAAGTAGGTATTTTCTTGTCTAACTATCCAAAGCCTACCTTTGCTAGGTTTTGTATTCCATGTCTGGTGTTTTTGAGTGACAGGGCTGGAGGATTCCAAGAGACAGAATGAGTCAGCTCAGTGGTGAATAGAGAGATCTGCATCTAGTTGGGTGGGAGGAGTTGCACCTGGGACCTGAATAGGGCTGTGCCTGCCTTCCACAATGCTGGCTCCACCTCCTGTGGTGCCTCTGATGTCTCTGCCCTGCACTATGAAAGGAGGGAAAGAATCATGTTGACAAAGTGCTCCAAGGCTGTGCTTTCCCTCCACAATGCTGGCTCCACCTCCTGTGGGGCATCTGATGTTTCTGCCCTGCACTGTGAAAGGAAAGAAGGAGTCATGTAAACAGAGTGCTCCAGAGCTGGTTTGGACTAGGCAACGGCCCCTCTGCCCTCAGAGGACAAAGAATTTTGGGGTATAAATATTGGGACCTTGATCCCAAGAAAGTAGATCACTTTTGGACTACAAGAAGAAACCTCTGCTGAGGAGAGGAACGCGAAGAAACTGAGAAGAGACTATTCCTAAGCTGAAATGCTGCTTAGGGGATTAGCCTGCAGTGGTTGCCTGATTGCCAAAGAAAGGAGAAAGAACTTTGTGTGCTTTATTTTCAACTTGTGAAGGATCTCCAAGGGCTTGGAAAAGAGCTTGCCTCCTGCTGAAGTCTCAGGGACAACAGACTTCACCCCCCAGCTCCCCAGAGTTCTTTGGAAGTGCCTGCTGCTGTTTTGGGCGTTCTGAGGGACTGCGTGTTGCAAGGAGCTAGAAGCGTGAGTCAAAGAGGAAGAAGCGCGTCGCCGTCGCTTCTGCTTCTGTCGCATTTCTGAAAAAAGGTGTTGCCACTGTTGCGGTCGAATTGAACCGCATCGAGAGAAGTGTCTCGCAATGAGGAAGAAGCGTGTCGCCGTTGCTGCTGCTGCCGTCGCATCTTGAATGTCGGCAGTGTAGCTGTCGTATTGCACCGCATCGAGGAAAGTGCCTCACATTCTGGAGAAGTGCGCTTCAGTCAGAGCTGCTGCCATCACATCTTCGATGTCGCCGCTGTAGTTGTCGCTTCGTGCGGAAGCTTCTCGCAAACATCGGAGAAGAGTGTCGCAGCTGAAGCTGTTGCCGTCGTATCGCTGAACAAGGGTCTCGCCGCTGCAGCTGACGCTACAAATCTAGACTTCTCTCACCATCGGAGAAGATCTTCACGTCTCTATTTCTTTGCACCAGAACTTTGCCGCATTTCCATCGCTGCAACACTGTTTGTTGTAGAAGAGTCCCGAATCGAAAGGTACATTGACTTAAAGTGTCACATTTTAAGAACTGAACAGAACTAAGGTAAAACTACCATTTCAAGTATAGTATTGTGGATTTTTGTAGTTTATGGTCTTGTGTTAAGTCTATATAAAGAATACTTATTTTTAATATACAACTGTGTGGTGTCCATCTGTAGTGTTGTCACTTGATTATTGTATGTGGTCACAAATGCTTTACACACTGCCTCTGAGATAAGCTTGTCTCCTCATGCCAAGCTACCAAGGGGGCGAGCAGGGGTTATTTTAGGAGTGTACCCCCCTTACCCTGACTAGAGTCAAGGGTCCCTATTTGTCACAAGTACCTACCTGTGCCAACTAGAGACCCCCAAAATCTAACACTGAATATAATGAAACTCCCCAAAAGACACCATTTGGTACCAACTGCTTCCCTCCTCTCTTTGGTGTAGAATGAGCCACCACTCCCTTGGACCCAGCCCTTGCCCCCCCCCCCCCCCCGGGGCAATGCCAGGCCCCATCATAGCTTGTCTCTTGACTACCGAGATCACAACGCAGTTCTGCGAATGGCCCACAAGAAGTACTCACTGGTAGATGACAACTTTACCATTTCAATACTTCCAGATTTTTCTCTGGCAGTACAGAGGCACGCTGGAATACTTGTCACTCAAATGGAGAATTGCAGCTGAAATTACTCACAGAAGACAACCCTACATTTTCTCTTCTCCTAAGGATGCATCGTCCTTCATCGAGAAACTAACAACAGATACTGATGACAAACTTTCCTGTCTCTCTGAGGGACACAGGGTTACCCCATGGTAACTATACATCTCTGAGGACCAGAAGCAGAGCATAAGCAACATGGAATAGACTGCAGGTCAGGCTCCCCCTTATGACTTACTGGAAAGCTGGGATAGACGCTTGCCATTGCTCTACCTGCCCCAAAAACTAACCTGTTGTAAATCAGTCTCACTGATATTAGACCATTCTGTCCAGGACTGGTACATTATACATTCTAGTCTACCTGCACTGACTACACTCTACTCCTACATGATGTAATACCAGCTAACACTGCCCTGCCCTGTTGGGTAGTGTTGATGGTCGGCGCGTTGGCGTCCCTCACTAGGGTAATCCTTGTACCTTCCACCTAAGTATACTGCATTTTCAGTGTTACCTGTAAGCTGTTTCAGAACGGGTTTAACTTCCTGGTTATATGTACATTCACTGCCATGTTGGAGTGTCTCATGTGGGTAAGAGAGAGGGGTTTTACACAAAAGAGTACCATTGAAATGCTAACTGTGCATTGCTGTTTTTACCCAGACACTGAAGAGTGGGGGTGGGGGGGTGAGGGGCGGATGAATTGCCTTGCTCCAACACAAACAATGTGGTTACCGAGATCTCACTCCCCAAGACAAGGATGAATCAGGCCCTGAGTGACTCACAGACTGGTTGATCTGGAATGTGCATGGACTGAACAATCCCTATAAGACCCAACTAGTTTTCTCCTGTAGGAAAGTAGAATCTGCTTCACACTTTTTGCTAGATGTAATACTGTTTTTGACTAGTCTGACTGGGTTCCTGCTAATCAGGAACCCAGTCTATCTGCTTTCTCCTTAAACTGTTATGCAATGTACTTTGGTATTCTCCAGTTTGGATAGTGGGGTACCCTTCTCAGTCCCTAGTATTTGGGACCCGTGTACCCAGGGCATAGGTACCCCAGAAGCCTCCCATGGGCTGAAGCATGTATTGTGCCAACCATGAGAGGGCAAGCAAAATAGAACCTACAGGTCTGCCATTGCAGTCTATGTACGTTGGTGCATGCACCACTTACTTAAGATATTGGTTTACTATATCTAAGGGTCACTGCACTTAAAACCTATAAGTCATCCTCTAGCAGGCCTTTACAATCCTGAATGCAGTGTGCTTGCTTCTAAGTGAGAGGGTGCCACTGCATGAGCAGGGCACCCATGCATCCTACGGAGTCCATTCTGTCGGATTGTCAGTGAGGCAGCCACTTATGACATATACCGTGGCATTATACGACCTCGTGATGACCAACTCTAAAACGGCTGACCCAACCCTTTCGTGTTTGGTATCAAACAAGTTGGAACTATGTGGGAGGTATGATTCCACCCCTCAGAAGCAAGCTTCGCCCTAGTGTTCCTACTACCAGTGTTCTAGTCCCGGAAAGCATAAAATGGTTGCTGCCGACCAGAGGCACATTTCTACCCTTCTGCTGGTAAGCCAAGCTCAAGCAGGGGAAGGCAGAACAATAGGCATCATGTCACAGAGAGGTGCGACCACCTCCAAGACAGGATTGGATCATCTTGTTCCTCGCCGGAAGAACACAGAGAGTTCGCCTCCCCCCATTTCGATCCGAGGCCAACGAAGTCATCTGCGGCGTACCACAAGGATCATCACTCAGCCCCACCCTCTTCAATGTCTACATGAGACCTCTTGCAGCCATCGCACGCCAACACAACCTCAACATCATCTCCTAAGCTGATTGAATGATTTAGTGTGCTGGGGATGGGTGGGTGCGCTTGCCAGTCTGCATGAGGGGCACATTTGGTGTCCCTGTGCATAGTCCAGTTCAAACCAGTCATAGGAGCTATTAGCTCCTACTCTGGTGTGAAACTGGACAAAGGACATGGGAGTAACCTCCCCACTGTCCAGACCATCACATGGGAGGGGCCCCTGAATCTTCCCAATCCTCTTCCATGGGTACATAGGGGCTTACTTGGCTGTAGGACCCTAGATTCAATGTGGACAAGATTCTGAACCAGAAACCACTGAACTTCGACTGTCTGGACACTCTGGACTACCCTGGACTTCGTTTGGGCCCAACTTCATCTCCCTCTCAGCCTGAAGCATTGCCTGTGCACCATACAGGATCCATATATGACCTATGTAGCATCAAGGACAACCAAAGATATCTCCCTTAAAGTGAAAGAGTAACTCCCCTGCATTTGTAGGCACCACAACACTGCTGTCTGGTCTGTTAACACTGAGCTCCTATGGGCTCCAAAGGTGTTAGCACCATAAGAGGTAGATTTCCTCAACTCTTGAGGCCTGAGCTGCCTTCTCACCAAGTTTGAGGTCAGAATCCCTCATGGGGGCTACAATAACAGAATCCCTGTCCATCATGTACATTTGTAAGTGCATATGCTTGTTGGCATTTCCCAAACAAGTGCATAGGGCTCCAAGTAGCCCCAATCTCTAGCACCATATCCTACCAAGAACTCCAGTCTACTCACATCGAGAGTTCCATGGGATGTTGTTTGGGGAAATCGCTCAAGGTCCTCTTGCCACTCCTGTGCCTCCGGCCTGTAAGTCAACTTGAGGGTCATATTTGCTATTCTTGGGCTCCTTTGGTTGCTCCAGGCCTGCCCTGACTCCCCTTGCTTTGGTTAGTCTCCTGGACCTTGCTGGTCCGAACCGTACACCTTCTTGACCTTCTGTGTGGGTTGCCGTTTCCAAGGCTTGCTGGCTCTCCCACCAGACACTGACCCCTCAGTATTCAACATCTTCCATTGGGCAGCTTGTATCTGGCTCCTGGTTGTCCTCGACATCTCCTGGTCCCTGTGGCTGCAGAGTCAAGAACTACATCAATGCACCTCAAGAACTCAACATCGGTGGGTATTCGTCTACCGAGCCCCTGGTCACTCCTAAATAACACAGACTCTGTCCCCCTTGCTTTCAGGTACTCTTCAACAAGAATCCACCTTTGGATTCCAACTGACACTTTTCTTCCTTCCTTCCGCGGCTCTTCTTCCAAGTCCTCCATTGGGTTCTACGGCGGTTTCCGACACCACTTCAGACCTATTCACCCGGCTTCCCTGCACTACGTAACTTGGGTACCTCAGTATCCACGGGTGGGGTGGCTCTCTAACCTTCTGTCATCCAGAGGGTTTCATCGAAGTCCACTGAGAAGGGTCCTTATACTCTAGAACTTCAACAGGGACTTTCCCATAGAATTGTACAGAGCATGAGGTCGTGTTCCCACACTATCACCATCCTCCGTGGGGTCCCTATCCACTCACCTTGGGAGGTTCCTTGGGGTCCTATGTCCTCTCGATACTGTCTTTACTCAAGTCTTGGTTCTTATACCACTTATTTAGAATATGGTTTGGTCGCCCCCTGGTGCCCACTGTGTGCTAGTTCTATATACTGTCCTTTCTGTGTTTAGGTATTTGTGCTTTGTGATTATCTCTGTGTAGGAGATACTGTGTCGTACTAGAGAGTGTTATATTAATAAATAGATACTTTTATAACTACTGCGTGGTTCTCCTTTCAGTTTACCAATACAATAGGGTTGCATTCTGGTAAAAACAAGCTGCTTAACATTTCTTCAACACTTAGCCTGAAGACTGCTCTCCACAGCTACCACTTGGATAGCTTTCTAAGGTTATCTTTCACCTCTCAAATCACCGTAAGGGTTGCTTCGACTGATGCAAGGTGCCCACTTTAATTAGTGGACATCATATACCAGGCCTACTTCTCACATCTAAAACGTTATAATGTTGGTGTATATCTAATACAGGAGAGGAGAAACACATTAGTGCCTCAACCATTTCCATATTTGTAGTGAAATGGGCTGTTCACAGATCTTTTGCAAATTACTCCTCCTAGCAAAGGGCACAGCTCTTCTGAGTAGACTGGGCCTCCCCTTTCACATATGTTATTATGTAGTCTTGAGTGACTCTGGCATTATATGCACAGGTGTGACTGGTCCAAGTCCAGCGTTCCTCAATGATGTGATATGCCACGTCAAATGTATTACTTGTGCTGCTTGACGGTCTGACTATATTGACTTCCTTTCACTGCAAGACAAATTGGATATTCCACTGCTTACTGCTTATTTGACACCATGATATGTCTGTTTACTACTCAACCTGTAATCACTGTGTACTTTATATGGTGCCACATTGTTAATGAGCATAAAATGAAAATAAAGCATAAAAAAGTAGGACCTGTAGAATTTTAATGTTAAACACGTCCTTACGGTGAAATCGCCCGAAAAGCCATTTTCACCTAAGCAAGCTGGTTGTTCCATGGGAAAACACTGGAATGCAGTAATGAATTTAATAATGTTATTTCCAGCTAGGAAACACTTCCTAATTTCATTTGCATTGGCCTCCATCTTTATCCCTCTGAGTGCTTAACCATGAATGAGTTGTGAAAACTGCTCCTAGACAGCATACAAAGGCTTCAGAATGTTAAATGTTATGTTAAATGATTTTTAGAGCGCACAGCTGCCCCAGCAAAGGGCGTCCCGGCGCTGTCAGACCTGAATCACAAAAAATTTCCAGAGAGAGCTGCACGGTGTGACAGTCAAGTCCTATACAGATGAGAACAGAAAAGTTTTAATAGCCTTCCGAAAGGCAAGCAGGTCATCCATGACCCGGAGGTGTAATGGCAAGGAATTCCACAATTTAGCTGCTTAGAAGGTACCCGGCCTTGTAGAGGCCTCTTCAGCTACAGCCTGCAGCCTTGTCCCTCTGGTGGAATAAGAGTTCCTGCAGTGTAGTTTTGAAGTAATCAGAAAGAAGATGGATTCTTGAAGTTAGATTATACAAATTACTTTATTAATTTAAGATGTTAAGTTAAGTAGATAAAATGATAACCCCATCAGGAGCAGCTGTCCTGCTGCTCAGCCCTCACCCAACTGACATTCACAAAGCACTAGCGTTCCGGCTGAGCAGCAGGAAGACTCAAGATACAACAAGTTTCTATATTCCCAATAGACTCTGCGCATTGGAATAATATATCCTATAGATTTGACGAAGGACTTATGTCAATAGCTCTCTATCGAATAAACTAAATTTAATTGTGTGTGTGCCAGCTAACTCGGATATAACTAGAAACTTTCTTCAATACACAAGAAGGGATTAGTTTCTGACAACCGCATAAACATGACAACTTTGTTTCCCAAGAATAAGAATATATCTCTCAGAGTCGCGGAAACAGTAGATAAGTATTTCACTCAGTCAATCGTGCATGCTTCGTTTCTACAGAGTTGCAGAGAAATAGAGAGACGGGCGTTTTCAATAAAAGGTTTATTGAACAGTCTTCTTTCTCATGCAAGAGAGATAAACTGCTACAATTGTTAGACAGAATGCAAAGTATAATGCATACAGCAAGAATAGTATTATAAAATAGTACTGTAATAGCATTGTATGGTTTCTAAGCCATAAAAATACATACATAAATAACACAGTCTAAAATACTCAACTGGTGCTTATAAAATACACCTACCCCAGTGTACCTAACCTAGGTCTAGTACAAGGGAAGAAGTAAGTATGGTCTTTAGCATAGGTTTTGTTTTTGCCAAGAATCTACAAAAGGTTTCTCTAGGTTCCTATCAGCTCCATACCTTAGAAAGAATGAAGGAGGTCTGGTATCTCTTTCTCTGGACTCGATTTCCCAACACCCATAAGGGCATGAATCGGGAAAAATGTAATCGGAACCTAAAACGCCATACAACATTCCAAAAAAAATGGCTTAGCCTGAACGTAGAAATCCTCATCAGGCAATAGCAAGGGACCTTCTCTGGGATTTCTCCCAGTCTACCCTTTCCTGCTCAAAGTGAACAGCTTTACCTTGTCCTCCTCCAATGCCTATCCGGCCTTGTTGAGCCCTCCTCGGCCACAGCGTGATGTCTTGGCCCGCTGAGGGTACTTTGTAGTGTAGTTCCTATTATCCCAATAGGCTCTGCGCATTGGAATAATACCTTCAATAGTATAGGCCTAGACCAGACGTTAACTAGGTCTACTACTGTCGATATTAGACTTAAAGTTTTGGATTTGCCAGCTAGCTCAGAGTTCACTAGAAACTTTCTCAAATAGGCAAGGAGGAGTTGAACCTCCCTGGATAGACAAGAAGGGATTTAGTTTCTGACAACCATAGAACATGACAACTTTGCTCTCCCCTAATCAAGAGTGTATCTCGAGAGCCGTGTGAACAAAAGGCAATTTATTTTACTCAGTCAGTACGTGCATTCTTAGTCTCATCAGATTGTAGAGAAAAGGAAGAGACGGGCGTGTTCAATAAAAGATGTTATTTATTGATCAGTCTCTTTTCTCATACAAGAGAAATGGATCGATATTATTGCAATACTTATGGTTAAGTAAAGTGCATACATTAAAAGCAGAAGTATAAAATAATACTGTAAAAACATTGATATGGTTTCTAAGCCATATGAAGGTTTAAAATGGATAAAATAGATACATACACATTTACATTTGACTAATCGTACTCAACTGGTGTTTCTAGCTACGCCTACCCCGTGTACCTGACCTAAGCCTAATACGTGGGCGGGAATAGAAAGTTACAGTTTAAGTTAAGTTTGTTTTTGCCAAGTGACTGACTAAAGAATTCTCTGCAAGGGGTTATTCAGTTCTGTACCTGGAATCTAGGATGGATGAGGGATGGTATCTCTCGTCTCGATATTCCAGGCTGCCTGCGAGGGCTACCCGGAAGCGCCGGTGCTGGATTTCTCGGCAGGAGAAAGCAGCGTCTCGTTCTCAGCGCGTCAAGAAGGCGGGGCTGCGCCAGCGGGGTCTGCTCTGCTCTGGGCTTCAGCAAGTCTGGCTGCTCCGATCTCGTCACCACCGCGTGTGTTTGCATAGGGCAATATCGGTAATATTTATACCTTTAAGGTGCCGAGATTGACGTAAGGATGGACATAGATACGTCAATAAGGATGTCATACGACCAGGTCGTTAGCACATTCTTTTGCTGAAGTTCTCGGTGAAATCAAAACAATGGCCGCAGGGTTTTTCCCAGGTCTGTCATAGGTTTGATTTGTTTTGAGAACTCCGTATGCCTTATCAGGGGCTGGAGGAATATCGCTTGTCTAATTAGATGGCAAGCGTTATGACCTAATCAGATAACACGTTCCTGTGCCGTAGTGTGGCTTTATCAGATAACGGTTCCTGCATCATGGGGGTTTTCTGCCTCATGGGATGACTGCTAGTTAACTTGTTAGTTTGTTAACCAGAATAGGGTCAGGAATAGGGGGATCGATACAGAACCTATAGGAATACATCACAACTTGACTTCTATTTCAGAGACTAAGGGGCCCATTATGATGTCGGGCGGATTGCCTCCACCAGGCTGGCGGTAGCCTCCGCCGGCCTGGCGGAGGCAATCCGCCCGACATCCATTGCCCAATGCCCCCCCCGCCATATTAGGATGTCGGGGGGGACCGCGGCGGTGAAAAACACCGCCCGCCTGTTTTCCGCCCCGGTCGCCTTGTGGCTGGGGCGGAAATTGTTTAATATGTTGGCGGTGTCTGTTAGACACCGCCAGCCATATAACAATGGGCATATTGGCAAGCCTTTGCCGCCACGGAAAGGCAGGCGGTCTTTGGTTTGGGGGCCCCCTGCGGGCCCCCCTGGTGATTGCCGAGGTGTTTGGTGCAAAGGGGGGTACCTGTGGTACCCTGCGCATTTGCATACACCAAGCAGCAGGCACCACGGGGTGCCTGCCGCTTCGTGTATGCAAATGCGTGCATTTGCTTTTCAGATTGTGGCGGGCGGTGCAGTGAGCACCGCCCGCCACAATGTTAAAATGAGGATTGCGCCCGCCACTATGGCGGGCGCATCCTAATGCACATTTCGGGACCCCCGCCCTTGAGGCGGGTGGTCCCGTTTCCCGATAGGGTGGCGGGCGGGCAAAGCCTGCCCGCCATCCTAATAGCCCCCTAAGTCAGATAGTAAAACTTCCAGAGGGTCAAAGCCGGTTTCTGAATCTGACCTGCCACCCATTGCAGTCAGCCTTTGCTCATGCACAGGTACTGGCCAAGCACAACCAGATGACCAGAGTTGCCATGCAGTGCTTTTTGGTGCTATTTTTTATTTAAGCTTTTGAATTTCATATCGCCTGTTTCCGTAATTGGATTTTTGTTGTTTTTGTATCATTGTTTTTATTAAAATATTGTCTATTTTTCAAAATCAGTTTGGGATTTTCCTTGTGCTGTGTTTTGACATTATTACTGTTTTCATACTGCCTAAATACTTAAAAACTTCACACATTCCCTCTATGTTAAGCCTGTCTGAACTGTGTCATAGCTGCCAGAAGTTTGAGCTCAGGTTAAGTTAATGACTTTAGTGGTTCACCGTGACAAGGACTGTGATTTTTACTTAAGGTAGGTACTTTCCAGCTCAACTATTACTCCAGTTTCCTACACTGCCACTCACATAGATATGGACTCAAGAGTACAGTCAGGGATATGAACGCTTTGATGGACACAAAGGTACAGTGAGGCCAGGGTTTACACTCCACCACATACTAAGGGAATCACTTAGGGCTACACTCAGAGATATGAAAGCTTTAATTGAAGCAAATGCACAGTGAGGTGTAGGTTTATGGAGCCCAAGGAAGTGAACAGTCTAAATATCGAGTTTTTAATTTTCACTTGCAATAATATGGAGTTAGAAATATCGTAGGGACACAATATTGAAATCAAGAATATCGACGACCAGAATATCGACTTGAGGGTAAGAAATATTGTTTTTGTTAATATCGAAGTTATTATTATCAATAGCAAACATATTGATGTTACCAATATCAATATTTATATTAGTGTTATGTATTTTATTGTGTATTCTATATGTTTGTGTTTATATTTTTTGTTAATTATTGTACTAGTTTTAGAATATACGTTTAAAATTTTTAGAAGTAAGTAATTTTTTTTAAGTAAATTATGCGTTTTTGTACCATAGTGGGTTGTGGGTTTATAGAAGAATAGGGTGGGAAGTAATTTAATTATAGTAAATTAATTTTAAAAAATCGGAATTAGGAATTCTTTTTAAGTAAATTTTGTGTTTTAGTTCTGTAGCGGGTGGTGGGTTTATAGGGGAATAGGGTGGGAAGTAATTTAATTGTAATTAAGTAATTATTTATTTTTATTTATTGGTTTTGATAATTAATTTATGTTGAATAACTATAAATTAGTAATTATTTTTATTAATTGGTAATCAATGGTTATTAATTGGTAAATAATTTGTATTAATTGATTAATTGGTAGTTATAGCAATAGGGTGGGAAGTAATGTAATTGTAATTAAGTAAATATTTATTTTATTGTTGAGTATTGATAATTAATTCATTGTTAACCATTAATTGGTAATAACTTTTATAACAATTAAAAAAAACAATTGAGGAAGTAATTTATTGTTCATAAATTAATAATTGGTCATTTATTTTGATTCATTATTATGTATTGGTATTCATCAATAATTTTTTGTTAATTAATTATTCATTGTGAAATATTTTTTAATGATGATTGTTTTGGGGTAATGGAAATTAATTATTTGTTATTTAATAATTATTTGGTAATTAATGTTTAATCATTATTATTTAATTGTATTTAACATCAATTTAATTGTTAATTAATTATTAATTGGTAATTTCTTATTAGTAATGTTAATTAATTAATTGTTGTTTAATAATTAAATTATTATTTATTTTTAAAAAAAATTATTTTAATTATTAGTAAGTTAATTTTAGTTATTTTTACCCCTATGCTATCCGACACTTTCCATGCTGTTGCACTCTCTGGAGTGGTATTAGTAATATTCCCCCCTACGCTCTCCAACACTTTCCCTACTGTTGCACTCTCTGGAGTTGGAATAGTAATTTTAACTCCTATGCTATCCAACACTTTCCCTACTGTTGCACTCTCTGGAGTTGGAATAGTAATTTTTACCCCTTCACTAAACAACACTTTCCCTACTGTTGCACTCTCTGGAGTTGGAATAGTAATTTTAACCCCTATGCTATCCAACACTTTCCCTTCTGTTGCACTCTCTGGAGTTGGAATAGTAATTTTTACCCCTACACTAACCAACACTTTCCCTACTGTTGCACTCTCTGGAGAGGGAGTAGTAATTTTTACTCCTACGCTATCCAACACTTTCCCTACTGTTGCACTCTCTGGAGTGGGAATAGTAATTTTTACCCCTACGCTATCCAACACTTTCCCTACTGTTGCACTCTCTGGAGTGGGAATAGTAATTTTTACCCCTACGCTATCCAACACTTTCCCTACTGGTGCACTCTCTGGAGTGGGAATAGTAATTTTTACCCCTACGCTATCCAACACTTTCCCTACTGTTGCACTCTCTGGAGTGGGAATAGTAATTTTTACCCCTACTCTATCCAACACTTTCCCTACTGTTGCACTCCCTGGAGTTAGAATAGTAATTTTTACCCTTACGCTATCCAACACTTTCCCTACTGTTGCTCTCTCTGAAGTTGGAATAGCAATTTTTACCCCTACGCTATATAACACTTTCCCTACTGTTGCACTCTCTGGAGTTGGAATCGTAATTTTTACCCCTAGACTAGCCAACACTTTCCCTACTGTTGCACTCTCTTTAGTTTACGTAGTAATTTTTACCCTTATGCTATCCAATAATTTCCCTACTGTTGCACTCTCTGGAGTTGGAATACTAATTTGTCACCCAACGCTATCCAACACTTACCCTACTGTTGCACTCTCTGGAGTTGGAATACTAATTTTTACCCCTACGCTATCCAACACTTTCCCTGCTTTTGCACTCTCTGGAGTGTGAATAGTAATTTTTACCCCTACGCTATCCAATATTTACTGTTTTAGTTAATGTAGTGTATAATTTTTTTTTTAAACAATATTTGTTATATATAATTTTTATATTTTTATTTATAATATTGTTGTATGTGTATGAATTTATAATTCATAAAAAAGTAAATTTAACAATGTATAAGTTTTTACAATAATTAGCTGTAAATATTATTAAGTAAGTATATATATTATATTTTATATGTATATGCAATTTTTTTTACATTATGGGACTGATTCCGATTCGGTAAAATCCATTACGAATAGCCGTACGGAGCATTTTTCCCGTACGAATCGTATCCTCGAACTTCCCCGTACGTACGATGTAGTACGATGCGTAACCCAAAGCAGTTGTCCGTCCGAATCGTAACAAAGCCCGTATGACTCAATAATCCGTACAAATGTAATTCGTAACACGCAGTATGCGATGTCTATATGGATCCTAGCGACATTTTCCAACCCAGCAAGTACGATTTGTCTAGTCAGCACTCCGTACGACTCTTTTTCTACGGGAGCTCAAAACGTCCGGAAAAGCAAATTTTGACTCGAAATGCGTACAAAATGACCCGGTACGGTGCGTACACTTCATGATCCTAGGGGTACGGTTCATACACCCCATGATTCCAGGGGTACGGTTCGTACACCACATGATCGTAGGGGTAAGGTTCGTACACCCCATGATCTCAGGGGTATGGTTTGTACACCTCATGATCCTAGGGGTACGGTTCATACACCCCATGATCGTAGGGGTACGGTTCGTACACCCCATGATTGCAGGGGTACAGTTCGTATACCACATGATCGTAGGGGTACGGTTCGTACACCCCATGATCGTAGGGGTATGGTTCGTACACCCCATGATCGTAGGGGTACAGTTCGTACACCCCATGATCGTAGGGGTATGGTTCGTACACCCCATGATCTCAGGGGTATGGTTTGTACACCCCCTGATCGTAGGGGTACGGTTGTAATGTAATGTAATGTAAAAATTATTTATAGAGCGCTCGGACACCACTGGTTTCATGGCGCTATAGGACAAATGAGCATAGGTGGAGACAGGGAGCAGGTGTTAGGCATCGTATGCTTGTCGATACAGGTGGGTTTTTAGTAGTTTCCGGTAGGATAAGTAGCAAGAGGTTAACCAGAGTTCATAGGGGAGAGAGTTCCAGGTCTTGGGTGCAAGAAAGGAAAACCCAAGGCCGCCGTGTTTCTTCCGCTTAAAGGAAGGGACAGAAAGAAAATTGTGATACAAGGAGCGCAGGTTACGGGAGGGGACATAGCGATGGATCCTAGATGTTACAAAGGCGGGACCATTGCCAGTCAGTGATTTGAAAACGGTGCAACCAAGTTTAAAAATGCCACGTTTCGCCACTGGCAGCCAGTGGAGCTTTTTCAATAGGGGGAGACGTGTTGATATCTAGGTTGGCGGAAAACAAGTCTCGCCGCTTGATTCTGCACCAGTTGTAATTGGTGAAGTTGATAGGCTGGAATGCCAACGTAGAGGACGTTGGCATAGTCAAGGCGGGAGATGACCAATGCCATAATGACTAGTACAATGGCCTCAGTGGTCAGAAACCTGGAAATTTTTCAAATTCGCAGTAGGTGGAAGAAACATGACGAGGTAACTGCCTTGATCTGGGGTGTGAGGGAGAGATCTTTGCTAATAATGACCCCTAAACTCTTTACAGAATCAGAGGGGGAGGGAGCAGAGCCCCAGGACGATGGCCAAAAGTTGGGGTTCCAGGGGTTAAGAGGGCCTCCTGTTAAGACCAACTCCGTTTTATTGGGATTCAACTTCAGTTTGCTTTGACACATCCATTCGCCAATAAAGGTCATAGTAGAATGAAAATCGGCGATGGATGTGGGTGTGGAGTTAAGGTTAAAGACCATTTGAATGTCATCAGCATAATTAAAAATAGTGGCCGGGTAGTTGTGTAAGGATTGAATCATGGGTTGCATATATAGGTTGAATAGAAGTGGTGATAAGGCCGACCCTTGTGGAACCCTGCAGGTTAGTTTCTCAGGGGTGGCTGAGAAGGATGATAGGTGGACAGCCTGGGAGGGATGGAGTAAGAAGGATCTGATCCACTCTAACGCTGTGCCCCGGATGCCGGCGCTGATGACACGGTCGATCAAAAGAGTATGGTCGACCGTGTCGAAAGCAGCCGACAGATCCAGGAGCACCAGAGCCTGAGGGATGTTGTTATCAGCCCCCTTCCTAAGCTCATCCATCACAGCCACAATGACGGCCTCGGTAGAGTGTCCTGGCCGAAAACCCACCTGCTGGGGATCCAGGAATTGGGAAGACTAGATAAAAGAGCTGAGACAGTTGGTCACATGGGCCTCTAGAATTTTACTAAGAAAAGGAAGCAGGGAAATAGGGCGGAAGTTACTCAATACTAAGGGATCAGCATTGGGCTTTTTAAGAATAGGCATCACTGCGGCACATTTAAAAAAATCAGGAACAATACCCGTAGTCAGAGAGCTGTTGAGTAATGAAAGTGGGGGTGCGGGGCAGGCTCGAAAGGCTTCTTTTAGGACCTTAGGGGGGCAGCAGTCATTTGGGGAGCCAGAGTTTACTCTATTTAGGAGGGCCAAAAACTCTGGCATGGAAATTGGGGGGATATGGTCTAGTACCAGTGGATTCCCACAGGTGCTAGCGGAGACCAAAGAAGGGATAGAGGGCGGAATATTGTTTTTGATAAGGGCAATTTTTTCAATGAAAAAAGCGTTTAGTGAGTCACACAATACCTGAGAGGGGACCGGCTTAGTTAGTACCCGGTCTGGTAGAGTGAGCTCATTAACAATGGAGAAGACATCTTTGGCTTTGGACGAGGAATGAATGATTTTTTGAGAGAAGTATGTACATTTAGTTTGTAAGATAGAATTTTTATATTGTTTTAATAGGGTGATGTAGATAGTTTTCTCCTCAGGAGTGTAATGGCGCCGCCAGCGGCGTTCAGCCTGCCGCAAGGCCAGTTTCTCCTTTTTTAGGTCCTCGGAAAACCAGCGCTGAGCGTCGTGAGAACGCTTGGTTTTAATTCTTTTCATTGGAGCGACTTTGTCGCATGCTGTTTCCAGCCAATTAATAATGCTAGAAGCGTGAGCGGAGGTGGAAGACAGTTCCTTAGGGGCAGAGGAGATCAGAAGGCTATGAAATTCACTCTGGTTAACTCGGGTCCAGTTTCGGGCTAAGAAATTATTGACGGGAGTGGGCGGGACATAAGGGGTCTGAGTGATGACAAAAGAGATAAAGGAGTGATCAGACCAGGGACATGGAGAAATAATAGGGGGAGTAATTGTGATATTGGAAGTCCAAGCTTGATCTAGAATGTGCCCCTTGATTTGAGTAGCCTTGTCAATATTCTGGGTGAAATTCAGGCCAGTCAATAGATCGGACAATTCAACCGATAAGTTGCTTTCACCAGGATCTAGAGGCCAGTAGTTAAAATCACCAATAATAATGATTCTGGCATGATTAAAAGTAAGTTGAGATATCTGTTCTCCAAAGAGTTGAGGAAATGAGGGTATGTGATTGGGGGGTCGATAAAAGAGGGCACAAATAAAGGCAAACTTGGAGGAGGTGAATTGCAGTTCAAGACTATCGACACCAGGAAGGCTGACCCTTTCTAAGGTGGTGAATTTATGCTTATGATGTATAATGGCTGCGACTCCGCCACCTGTTTTGCCTTGAGGGCGATTAGAGTGGAGTAAATAATAGCCATTAGGAATTGCAGCAAGGATGTCAGGTGCGGAGTCGTCCGTCAATCAGGTTTCTATCAGAAGGAGAATATCGGTAGTACCAGCGTCGAGTAGTTGAAAAATCTCCAGTTGGTGTTTCACCATCGAACGTGTATTAAGATAGGTGACAGTTAGAGGGGCTAGTGCCGGGATGGTAGAAGTACAAGGACAGTGAGGGATCCCGGGTGACCCAGCCGCAGGTAATTTTATCTGGCGGCTGGACCAGGTGGGTTTGGGAACATAAATATCCGAATTAACTGCAGCCTGCCTGTCCAGAGAGTTCATGGGACCATCATGTTGTAGGTTATGAAGCTCAGGCAAGGTGTAAGTAACGTGGGGGGCATTATGACTGGCCCTTGGGCCCGGCCTGACGCGGACGGGCGCAGACGGGCTTGCCTTTGGCGCGGGAAAGACACATGATTTAAATGGGGAAAGGAAGGGGCGTGGCCTAGCGTAGAGGTGGCGTAGCCTGACCAGGGGGGCTTCCCCAGAATGGCATCGATGTTTTGGAGCGACCCGCGGCAGCGTTTAAGTCGGCTGCGCGGGAAGAGGTACTGGTAAGAAGAAGGCAAAGTGCAGGAGTCAGGTACACTAGAATACAATGTTAAAAAAAACACACGTTGCTCCCGGCTTCCACCTCAGGAGTTTGTCTATCTGGCTGCGCGTTGGTCGTACACCCCATTATCATAGGGGTACAGTTCGCACACCCCATGATCGCAGGGGTATGGTTTGTACATCCCATGATCGGAGGGGTACAGTTCATACACCCCATGATCGTAGGGGTACGGTTTGTACACCCCATGATTGCAGGGGTACGGTTCGTACACCTCATGATTGCAGGGGTGCGATGCGTATGTGATTGTGTTGCTCTCCGTACGAATTGCTCATACGCGACGTTTACCATACGAATCGCGTACTCATTCCCCGGTCCGGATCATACTTGGCGGGTCGTACGGCATGTTTATGATTCATACGGTTAACTGTGGGGGTCCATGTCGTACGGATTTACCCTTGCTTTTCGTACGGTTCGCAAAGATTCGGACGTATTTTTTTCCTTCGGATCGTACTACGCGATTCGGACGGATTTGTAAAATTCGTACCAAAAGGGCTACGAATTCGAATCGTCGTACGGATTAGTTTCCCGAACCCGAATCGACCCCAATGTGTATTACCTATAATTTTAAACATATTTTTAACTATGTTTATTTTGAATATATGTATTATTTACTTTATTTTACATTATTTGTAAACATTTAAAAAAACTATATTTTTAACAACAATATTTTTTCTTGATATTTTTGTACTTACCATAATGTAGATAGGACTTTGATATTCTTCATGTTGAGATTTCAGCTCAGATATTTTTGACTTCAATATTTGACGTCGATATTCTCTCAGTGATTTGCCTGAGGAACAGTCAAATGGTTCATGTCCCACACCGGTCTAGGATTATGCCAACAGGCATTCACTCAGATTTGCACTCAGGGCTACTCTTTGCGATAAAAACACACTTATGGAGCCAAAGGTACCGTAAGAAGAAGGGTGTCCAAAGCAGATGTAGGTTTATTCACACTGTGACTCACTTAGATACACACTCAGGGGCCCATTAGGATGGCAGGCGGACTATCGTAACTGGGGACCGCCCGCCATAAGGGCGGGGGTCCCGTGATTGGTAATAGGATGTGCCCGCCACAGTGGCGGGCACATCCTGCATTGTTAGCATTGTGGCAGGCAGAGCACTCAGCATGCCCGCCACAATGCTAACAATGGAATGCAGCATTTGAAAGCAGCAGGCACCTCGCGGTGCCTGCCGCCTTGTATATGCAAATGCAGGGGGGCACCACAGGTACCCCGCCATGTGCACCCCCCACATCACCTTCACTCTGGGGGCCCGCAGGGGGCCCCCATAGTGAAGACCGCATGCCTTTTCTTGGCAGCATTCTGTAGTGGTCAAAATGAAGGGAAGTACTCAAACCGACTTCTGGTGTCTGAGAGCTGACCTAGAGGTGGAACGGGCTGTGAGAGAGTGTCTGGAGTGCTGCGACAGTGACAAGGTGCTAAAACTCAGGGCCTCATTTATGGGGATTAGTTGTAGGGCAGCGCAGCAAGTCACCATGCACTACGTCAAAGTGAAAGCACAGGAATTCACTGTATTTATCTAGTATGGTACATTCCTGTCCTTACCTCAGTGCTGGCACTGTTTCGGCAGCCTAACGCCAACACAGGCACCCTTGAACCAGTGGCAGCTGCAAGGGAGCACTTGTGGTGAAGTAGCAGGTGGGGGTTTGATAACAAGAAAAGACGACTTACCTGCCAGCCGCCACCTCTTCTCCATTCCTGGCATCCGGCAATACCCATGCTCCAAGACTCTCCTAAGCCAATCACAACGCAGCTATCATCAGCTTGATTGCAGCGTCATGACTGGTCTGAGCAGCCTGGTTTGCTGCTCAGATAGTTTCTGGGACTGTTCTCCACCCGTCTGTGCAACAGAGCCAGGTGGAGAAATGCGGAGTGTGCATGCCTGTTTGGCCAGGTCAAGACGGCCAGCCAAACCTGCATGTGCACTTATTGTGCACCAATCACTCCTCTTCCCTGTGCCAACAGCCCTGCCCTAACCTGGCTCCATATTAAAAATAAAATGATAATAATGTTGGGTTATTATCATTTTATTGTATTCCTTTTGCACTGCTCAGAGAATAGTGGGGCGACGCTCCTCCGCCTCAGCAGAGGAGCCGCCCCTGGCCTGCACCATGATGCAAGGGTGTCTGAGTTGTCAGCACGATTGTTTTTCAAAAACAATCCTGAGAGGCATTTTCCTCTTTCTAGGAGGCGTAAGATTTTGGGGCATTCCCAGCTTTGCATAGTCTTGTAAATCTGGGGAAGCATCAAAATCCATGGGTGTTGCGTATGAACACCCACTGTAACACCCATGGAGCGCCTCCAGAGCCAAGAGTAAACAACCGTAGCAATCCGGGCTGACTTGCCTCTCTTCAGATCTTTAAGGCCATTCATAGCCACACAAAGGGGGATATGTACAAGGAAGTGGCAGAGCACAGTGTTAGCCTCCTTGGCTTAACACCATGCTCTGCCACTTCTGAAACGCAAGGCTGCACCATATTTACAACAATGTGGTGCAGCCTTGCAATTCCCTCTGTGAAACTTAGCGCCAATGCAGCACCCTTGCACAACAGTGCAAGGGTGTCTGCGTGCAGGGGAGGATTGTTTATGTGTCGGGAGGTGTCCCTTCCTGCACATAAAAAATCCTAAAATGACATGCACACATGAAAGTGACAAAATGGCATTTTTTTACAGGGGGACCATCTTGTACATAAGCAACCACGGCATTTTGCTTTTGCTTTTTCCATGTGTGGTGCACAAGGCAGTACACATGAAAAAAACAAAAACAAGGAGAAATAATGCATTTCTTCTCGTTTCGCCAACTTAAGACCAGGATTTACCTGGTCTTAATTTTACTGATGCCTCCTATGTACGCCACCCTTGTACATAGGGGTTAGCGTCAAAATTAATGGGTGTTGGGGTTGAACGACCACCAAAACACCCACTGCCCACCCCTTTCACTACGTACCACCACATCCAACAGATGTGTCGTCGCTGCTGGAGCAAAGTCACCATAGACCAGCTGACCACCACCCTCGCCCAGAGCCCACCCGCCGACCCCACTGACTCCGCTGCCCGCAACCTCAGACAGTGGATCGACGACTGCACCAACACCCTCACCCCGCTAGAGAAACCCTCCAACAGCCACACCAGCAAGAAAGCCAGCTGGTTTACCGAAGACCTCCAGGCCTCGAAGCAAACCTGCCAAAAGCTAGAGAAGAACTGGCACCGTGAACGAACACCGCACAGCTACACAGCCCACAAGGACGCCACCCGCAGACACCATCACCTCATCAGATCCACCAAAAAGGCCTCCTTCAAAGACCGCCTAGACAGCAGCGCACACAACAGCAAAGAGCTCTTCAACTTTATGAAAGAACTCTCCAACCCCAGCTCCAACACCAACGACATCCCACCTTCGCAAGACCTGTGCAACTGACTGGCCTCCTTCTTCCATCGCAAGATCGCAGACATCCACAACAGCTTCAACGCCACGACCGCCCCGACAACCACTGAGACCTCTGCCCCCATGACCACCATTCGCACCAACTGCCTGCTCTCCTGGACCAACATAAACAACAACGACACCATCAAGATCAGGAAGCACCGTCCAATCCGGGTCTCCGTCAGACCGCACCACATCTTCAACAAAGCCAGCACCGCCATCGCATCTCCGGAAGGCCATCAACATTTCCTTCAAGACAGCCACCTTCTCGGAGAGCTGGAAGCATGCCGAGATCAACGCCCTATTCAAGAAACCCAAGGCGGACCCTAAAGATCTCAAGAACTTCCGGCCCATCTCCCTGCCTCCGTTCCCGGCGAAGGTCATCGAGAAGGCTGTCAACAAACAACTGCCCCCTACCTCGAGGAAAATAGAAACCTGGACTCGTCCCAGTCCGGGTTCTGCAGCAACCATAGCACCGAAACTGCCCTCATCGCTGCCACCGATGGCATCAGGACCCAGCTAGACAACGGAGAAACCACGGCACCTCATCCTACTGAACCTGCCAGCCACCTTCCACGCGGTCTGCCACCGCACACTACGCACACGCCTCCACAACGCCGGGATCCAAGAGAAGGCCCTGGACTGGACCACCTTCTTCCTCCCTAGCAGACCACAGAGTGTCCGCACATCCCCCTTCTGCTCCGAAGCCACCGACATCATCTGTGGCGTACCCCAGGGCTCATCCCTCATCCCAACGCTGTTTCACATCTACCTGGCACCGCTCGCCCACGTCGCCTGACTGCATGACTTCAACTTCATCTCTTATGCCGATGACACCCAGCTGATCCTCTCCCCCATACCGACAAAACCAACCTCCACGAAGGAATGAAGGCCGTCACCGAATGGATGAGGAATAGCCGGCTGAAGCTGAACTCAGACAAGACGGTGGTCTTCATCCTCGGATCCACCCCCTCGGCCTGGGACGACGCCTGGTGGCCAACCACACTGGGAACAGCTCCAACACCCACTGACCACGCACGCAACCTAGGGGTCATCCTCGACTCCACCCTCTCCATGACTAAGCAGGTCAACGCTGTCTCCTCCTCCTGCTTCAATACCCTCCGCAAGCTCCTCAAGATCTACAAGTGGATCCCCACCAAAACGAGAAGAACGGTCACCCAGGTTCTGGTCAGCAGCAGGTTGGACTACGGAAACGCCCCCTACGCAAGAGCCTCGGTCAAAACTCCTGAAACGGCTTGAACACGTCCAGAATGCCTCTGCACGCCTGATCCTCGACATCCCTCGCCATAGCCACATCACACCCCACCTGAAAGACCTGCATCGGCTCCCGTCAATAAGAGGATAACCTTCAAGCTCCTCACCCATGCACACAAGGCACACCACAACACCAGACCAGCGTACCTCAACAAGTCAACAGACGACTCAGCTTCTACACCCCCACCCGCCAGCTCTGCTCCGCTGACCTCACCCTTGCCACAGTCCCCCGCATCCGAAGAGCAACCTCAGGTGGCAGATCGTTCTCCCACCTCACCGCCAAGACCTGGAACACCCTCCCCACCTACCTACGGCAGACCCAATACCTGCTGACCTTCAGAAGACTCCTCGAGACCTGGATTTTCGAGCATTAGCAGCATTCCCCACCCCCGAGCGCCTTGAGACCCTCACGGGTAAGTAGTGGGCTTCATAAATGCTATGATTGGTTGATTGATTTCACACTAACCATAGCGTGAAAGGGGCCTTATGTACAAGGCAGTGTTAAGGCACCTTAAGTGGCTTAACGTTGCCTTGTACATAAGGCGCAGACCCTATCTCCAACACAACGTTGGTAAAAGTGACGCTGTGCTGACGATAGGGGCTTGTACATATGCCCCAAAGTGTCTGTGCATGATCGCATAGAAGTATGGCAGAGCACGGCGTTAGCCTCCTTTGCTTAACGCTGCGCTCCGCCGCTTCTGAAATACAAGGATGCACCATATTTACAAGAATGTGGTTCCGCCTTGCATTTCCCCCGCGATGGTGCCAAGATTAGCAACTTAGCGCCAATGCAGGTTGCCTTGTACCATAGTTCAAGGGTGTCTGCGTGCAGGGGAGGATTGTTTATGTGTAGGAAGGTGCCCTTTCCTGCACATAAACAATCCTAAAATGCCATGCACACGTGAAAGTTACAACATGGCATTTTTTTACAGGTTGGTTTATGTACAGGAAGGGGGACCTTCCTGTACATAAACAAACCATGGCAAGGCAGCACACATGGAAAAAGCAAAAACTAGGGGAAAGAATGTATTTCTACTTGTTTCGCCAACTTAAGACCTGGATTTACCTGGTCTTAATTTTGGCGCTGCCTCCTATGTGTGCCACCCTTGTACATAGAGGGTAGCGTCAATATGAATGGGTATTGCAGTGGAACGCCCACTGCAACACCCACTGCCCACCCCTTTCACGCTAACCATAGTGTGAAAGTGGTCCTTATGTACAAGGCAGCGTTAAAACATATTAAGTGGCTTAACGCTGCCTTGTACATAAGGTGCAGCCCCTATCTCCACCACAAAACCAGTAAAAGTGAGGCTGTGCTGACGATAGGGGCTTGTACATATGCCCCAAAGTGTCTGTGCATGATCGCATAGATGTAATTTTGTAGTTTGCGCCATCGGAGCGGCACAAAAAGTGACGCTCCAGCGCCGCAAGGGGCTCATCATGCCCCTAAGAGTCCCTTTCATTTGTGAGCAGCAGCCTTAGACCAATCCTCAGTGCCTAATCAGGACATATTGACCCTCTAACTGAAGTGATGTGATTCTTCTCTCAAGGAAACATAATAGGTCATGTTGTATCTGTTCAGGATGCTCTGGTAGTGGGGGCCACGTTTCCCTTTCAAAACGGAATTTCCAGTGAAATCACAATGCACTTTACTGCAATGCGAATTGTGACTTTGGCCGGTAACATGGTCTGGCAACAATAACATGAAGATATTAGATTCCAAACAAAGTGACATTAAGAGGTATAAAATGTGCACCAATCGTTATCAAAGTGTCTCATATAAGGCACTACATAAAGTAATCAGTGTAATTAAGCAACGAAAATTGTATGTAGCAATATAAAAGACACAATAAGGGTTGAAGAAGAAAATGGTTGCTTAAAAAGTATCTTTCCCTGACCGGGAATCGAACCCAGGCCGCGGCGGTGAGAGCGCCGAATCCTAACCACTAGACCACCAGTGAGCGTGGGTATGATGGCTGTACCGGGTCTAATGATGTCACTGATGCAGCGCGCGCTCTGTGCACACTCTCTGGATTCTGCTAAGGGGGCTCTTACTTCATGTTTGCCTCATGCTACCGAGGTTTGTACGGACAACCCAAACAGACAAAAGTATCACACAGCAGTAAACATCCATCTATCCGGAAGACTCGCAGTGAGGACAGCAAGGACAGGAACAAAGACACTCAAAACAAGAGACCCCCAGTGCTGAGGCACCTGAGGAGAGGGAAAGGAACGGAAACCGTGGGATTGACAGGAAGTGGAAACTTTACTTTCATTCACAGACACCATTGAGTCATAAGAGATGCAGCCGCTGCCCTCGAGCTCTTTACTTGTAATTCAAACACAAGGGAGAGAGGAGAGGGTGAGTCACCCCCGCCCCCATCAAGAAATCAAAGGAATCACAACATAGGGTGCGGTGACTGCTGGAGCACGTTACTGATACACGCTTCTCATGTGCAACTTACACAAACGTGTGTCTGTTCCAGACAGTGTGCCAAGAGCCTGTGGGGGGCGCTGCTGCCTTTCAGCAATTCACAGCGACCCCGTCACTCCACAGGAGGTTCCTAGCAACATAACATCAGCAGCCCCCATCACCACAGCAGACTTCCATCACCCCAGCAGGCCTCTTTCACCCCAGCAGGCATTATTCAACCCAGCAGGCATCATTCACCCCAGCAGGCATAATTCACCCCAGCAGGCCTCCTTCACCCCAGCAGGCCTCATTCACCCCAGCAGGCCCCATCACCCCGGGAGACCTCCTATCTGTGCAGCATTCAGTTCTATGCGTTCAATGTGAGACATCTGGCCTGTTCATTATTCCGTTCTGTGCATTCAGTGAGAGCCCTCTTAACTGTGCAGCGTTCAATGCGCACAATTGATGGAGCAGCAGTCAGTCTTGGACGGTGATAAGACTATACAGTAGTGCACAATTCTTCATGTGTGTTTCCGTAGTGTAGTGGTTATCACGTTCGCCTAACACGCGAAAGGTCCCCGGTTCGAGACCGGGCGGAAACACTTTTTCCTTTTCCATCAGAGCTCATTAGTTAATTCTTTTGTTATTCTCACGCGCTGTGGACTTCACATATAGTCAAAGTCAAAGATAGCTTTATTCGATTTCATTATAAAACCATATAAGCACATGTAAGAACATACAAATTAAAAAGTTCAATTATATAATTACATACACAGCAAGTTATAGAAAAAATACCGACAAATTGTATAAAAAAGTGTGCGAATGGAAACAGTACGTACTGGAAATTTCTCTATAATGAATATAAGTATGTCAATACAGTTCGCCTCCATATAAGCATTACTGGTTTATTTTAGCAAAGTGATATTAACAGTTCGAAGTAATTCATTCAATCCATGGTAGATCTACATCTAATTATGAATTTTAAGAACTTTGATACAATGTTTATAGTCATTTCATCCTGAAGTAGAAGGATCTTAAAGAGGGCCGGTCTACACTGTCTTAAGTCCCAAAGCTTTAACAGGGGGATTAAATATCTTGATCTTCCCCACCCGTAAAATTTACAAAAAAGAATGCAATGAATTGTTGACTGCACAGAAAGATCATCGCATGGGCAAATAATTAGGGGCATATTATCAAGGGGGTTTATCTCCGCTTTTTTGGCTTTAAAAGCCAAGAAAGCGGAGATAAAATTATTTCCCTATTACCTAGCTGTCGCTAACACCAGTTAGCGACAGCTAGTAGGAGATAGCGACCATCTTGGGCCCCACTTTGCATGTCAGTGATATTTATCACTAATGACATGCAAAGTGGGCGTGCCAAGATGTTAGCGACTGGAAACAGTCGCTAACATCGCTATCTCCTATTACCAACTTTTGGAGATATTTGCGCTAAGCGCGAATATCTCCAAAAACTAACACCTGCCCTGAGCAGTTCTTAGCATGTTATCCAATGGGAGGTGGATAACATGGCTAAGAGCATTAGCTCGGTAATGCATGAATATCGCTGACTTTTCAGCGATATTCATGCATTGCGGCCGTTTTTTATCGCATTTGCGATAAACCTTGATAATAGCAAGGTTTATCTGCGATAATTTCTGACGATGCTTAGCGTTAAAAAAATCGTTGCTAAGCATCGTTAGCGATAAATATCACTTAACGTTGGTAATATGCCCCTAGGTTTTTGGACCAGTCATTCATGGCTATGAAGGTGACCATCCTAAAGTAATTACCCATTCTCAACTGTGCTAATAGCATTCTATCGTAACTAGCCAGCTCGGGGGACAGATAAAGCTGCAGACCAGAAACCTGCAGTAATTAATGGTGGTTAAGAACAGAGGCCTTCTTCCCCTCTACGGACCAACGTCGGTCTTCCAGAAAGACGGAACATAGTCCCTTAAGCGTTTTTTTAGATATGGACGATAAGGATGAGGGCATATTATAAAATTCAGGATGCCCTATATTTATTAAAAACTCCTTAATATAAGAAAGCCACTGGATATTTTTAGACCCCTCATGTCTCATGCAATCTGCAATGATCGCCCTATTAAAATCAGTTTCAGTAGAAGTCCAGATCTTATGCCAAAGCATCACTGGGCTGATCCTAATTAAATCAGAAATATGAACCAAGGCAAGTTCCTTACGGCAAGCAAAGGTTGAGGTAGATCTGGAGACAGCTAACAAGTATCTGAGGAAACTATTTTCCTTCACCTGGATTTCCTGGTAGTCTGAGATACCCCAAAGGCCAGCCCCTTATGTGGCAGTCGACACGCATTTGGCTTTATAGATTTCAAGCAAAATGCGTGCGGGCCTACCTCCCAACTTGTTAGCAAACTGTATTAGTGTCCCAATAGCACGCGAAAAAGCTAAACACCTAGTAGTAGTGGCTGTAGACCTTGTGCCTCTTTTATTAAAAACAATCCCCAAATAGGAAAAAGTACTAATTGTTTCTATCTTTGACTGTTCTAAAAAAGTGTTACAAGAGACCTTATTTTTTGTTGAGCAGCACATAGTGAAAGTTTTCCCAGTATTAATTTTTAAGCCCCTAGATACCATATATACTGAAAAACTAGCTAACGCCTTCTGGAGGCCTAATTGGGTTCTTGCCATTATGACTGCATCATCGGCATAAAGTAGAATAGGCACTGCGGCGCCATCAATTTGAGGGTAATCCACAGCCAATTTTATTAAATGGTCGGCTACACTATTGATATAAAGATTAAAAAGAAAGGTGCCAGGATACATCCCTGACGTACGCCCTTCATTATTGGAAATTTTCCTGTACATTCACCTTTCTTACCGTGACGTGCCTTTGCACCTGCCCCTCTGTATAGTTCCATGAGGAAGTTTTGAATGTTTAAATCAACTCCCAAACGTAACAAAGTGTCCCACAAGACATCATGACTCAGACAGTCGAACGCTGAACGGAGATCAACAAATGTCATGAATAACCCATATTGAAATTTAGATAAAATACCTTCGTCCTTGGCCCATACCTGTAATCTATTTAGTATGACTTGACCTGATATTTTCATTAGGGAGTCAAGCAATGAAATTGGCCTGTAACATTTAGGATCATTTCGATCGCCCTTTCTAAATATTGGCACTACTATCGCATCCTGCCAAGTGGAAGGAAAGCCACTTTTATTACAGCTATTTAACACATTTGTCAGGAGCGGTGCCCATAGGGCGATGTTATCTTTATAAATATCAATAGGGATTCCATCTGGTCCTGGGGCTTTGCTATTAGAACTTTCTATGATGGCCGATTCCACCTCTGTTAACGAAAAAACTATATCCAAGGGGAACAAATCAAGGGGGACAGACTCTACGATTTCAAGTTGATCTGGACTAGTGCTTTCTATTCTGACCATGTTATCTTTCTTGTAGAGCTCAGTAAAATGATTAACCCAGACTGTCTCCTCGATGGCAGTCTCTATCACATCACATTTCCTTTCTACAAAAAAGGGAGCGTTTACTGCTCTCCAGAAGGCAGTGTTATCTCTTAATGAGCACGCCTTAAGCAGTGCTCCCAAGGCAGTCTCTTTCAGTTCATTTTTTCGCTTCCGCAGAGCAGATTTATAAGTTGCTCTTGCAGACTTTATATCTATGGGGTTTCTGGGCACTATCTTCAAAGTTTTCTTTAAATGAGAGTGCGTCTTGCTGCAGTCGGAGTTAAACCATCCCTTAACCTCAAGAATATCCCCCCCCCCGTGGAATCCTTGTTAATTTGCTACTGATTTGTAAGGCAATTTTCTGGAAGGCTACAGTAACCTCGTGTGGATTTTGGTTGTCCGCAAGACAAATCATGAAGTCAGAAAAAAAGTCTGCTACTAAACTTTGAAGAAACCCTACGGGATCAACCTTACTCCATTTTATTGAGTAGCCATTAGTTCTATTCAGATAAATCCCATGGCTGTATAGATTTTCAGCTACGTCGGATACTTTACCACAATTCGACCCCCTACTAAACGTTGAACTAACAGGGAAATGATCACTAAGAGCAATGTCCTCTGTTCTAAACGACAGGACGTTGCAATGATAACTTGTGGTAACCAGTATATAGTCAATAACCGACTTTAATCCTCTCCCATTAAAAGTTGCTTGAAACTTGACCTGGGGATTATAAAGCTCATTAACAAAGCCTAGGTCGTGCTCGAATAATAAATTATTCAGTAAATTTCCCGACATAGAGTGCTCAAAGTGAGTACAGGGATCTCCCTTGAGGTTGACCATTCCACATATGTCTAGATTACTATGGGGACAAAGGTGACAGTTGAAGTCTCCTGTCACTATGGCGCACCTTCCCTCTTGCTTTAAACCAGTATCCCTACATAGGTCTTCTTTTAATTCATCCAGGTCCCGTTTTCGGTCATCCCCAGGGATGTTGTTATAAAAGTTAATCAGAGTAGTATGCTGGTTACCTCCCATCATAAGTGTTAATACCTGGTAATAATTATTATTTCCCTTACTAGGTAAGCATTTGACTGAGAGGTTGGCAGTATTAGATATAAAGGTGCATAACCCACCAGAACACCTACCCCTACTAGTCTGTTTCGCTGGGATATGAAAGGTTCGGTAACTATTTAGATGTATCTCACACTGTTCCCAGCATTCCTGGAGACAAATTACATCAAAATTATCTATGAATGCCAGGAAATTAGGATCCTTTACTTTACTAGACAGGACCGCGATGTTCCAAGATAGCAAAGCGAGCCTACTCCTGTGCTCAACTAGTGGAATTACTACTGCTACTGGTGATGGAATAGCATCAGAATTACCCTCTATCTGAGCTAATGTTACTACACTATCCCCTACTATGTCTCCCACATCCCCTTTTAGTGCCCCTGGATGGTTGAATCGGGTCAAAACATGACCGTCAACATCTCTAATGAGGTTAGTCACTAAATCTACAGTGCTATCTATCCCTGTTGCTGTTGGGCCAGGTGTAGTAGAGGCTGCAGTTTTGTCTTTATCCATGTGCATAGCTAAAAGGTTGGGGCAGCCATCAATAGGTCCACTAACTCTTCTATTAGATTCAATAGTATGCACTCTCTTTCTTTTTGAAAAACTAGTGGTTGGTGACCGTCAATCCACCATTTCCAGGCAGCTAAACCTATTGGTGATCGGAAATCCACCCCAATTGTCCCTAAAAGCAAGGTCCCTGATAGGTTGCCCCCCCCCCCACACCTCCCGATCTCCAGCCCAGTCTCGATGTCCTGCTCTATACCAATTCCCATCAAAGTCGCAGACACGGGTGGGACGACTCCTAGGAGGGTAAAAGAAGGAGAGTTGTCTCGTTTCTATACCCTCATACCTATCTTGCGTATTCCATGAACATATATGATCGGCCGTGTGAGGATCCTCAAAATTTATCAGGACGCAGTCACCCTGAACGGTTTTCCTCTCATGACCCACCCACGGGACCCTGCGCACCATCAAGATCTTACTCGACCAGGGGGGTGGTAATGGCCGATTTAAATTAAGCCAATGTTGGACCTTGTTTTTTAGTGCGCAGCTATCTTCCTCTGCAGCATCAGCCAATTCCGGTACCCCGGTCATAACCACCACATAAGGGCTTGCCTCAGGGGGCAGGTTCACCGCTCGTCTCCTATCTAGTCCTCTCTTGATCCCAATACCTTTGGGTTGCGAGGTATGTGCCCTAGATGGAGTACTCCCCTCGCAGATAGGTGCGGGGCAAACTTTAGTTTTATCTGCAACTTTCTTCTCGGGGGCTAATGCAGGCTTAGGTTTAGTTACAACCACTGAGGCTGGAGGATTTTTGATTGCTTGGCCTGCAGGTTTGATGTTGTTTGGTTTTATACCCCCTGCTATTAATAACCCCTGGGGTTTGGGGTTTTTTGGCAGAGCACACAGGTCGATTAGCTGTTTTTCAATATGAGATAGTCTTGTCTCGATCGGGGAGAGATAGATTTTGAGAAGCTCCCCTATTTTTAATAGGAGTAAGCTATCAGCCTCCTCATCATTGACACTATTCCCGACCAGACTAGTTGAAGCCTCTACATTTACTGTACACATACCCTCCTTTGACGCCACTGTGCGAGGTTGCTCATGCTCTGTCTGTAGAATTTGGACAGGAACCCCCCTGGTTTTTTTGAGTGGGTCACCCCTTACCCTTACTTTTTTTAGCTTCAGTTTTTTAGGGATAGCACCTTCCCTCCTTCCCCTCAACTGACTAGAGCTCATGTCATCCAGTGTGACATTAACAACTAATTCCGTTTTTTTTTCTAATTCCGAGCTAAGTTGAGAGTCAGATAATAAATGAGACGCTGACAGATCCACCGTATTAGGCAAACTATATTGGTCAGCGCGAACATCTATTTGACCCGTATCTTTAGACTGTTCGGGGGTTTTAGCTAAAGCCAAGTGGCCCATGGACGATCTTTTTGCCAAAACAAGGTCTTGGGACACTCTACGCTCCATTAGGGTAATCCCTTGATCTATAAATGAGTTTGCCCTTATAATGAAATTATCAAGTGTGCCTGTTAATTTGACTCCCCCCACAGCCGTTTTACTTCTGCTCCCGCGTGTACACATTATAAGAAACTAAACACAAAATCCACTAAAAATAATACAAAATTAAAAATTGGATTGTTATAAGGAATACACGTACGTGCAGTTCATTCAGGGCTCCGGAGATAGAGGAGGGGCCCAGCCCAGCCTCACACAGTCTCTAAACGGGCTTAAAACTGGCCCGCCGTTGGCCCGGGCTTCGCCCGGCGCCCGCCCGTGCGCGTCCCGCGCGCACGGGTAAGTCTGAGACTAAATAGAAGGTGTAGAGGGTGGAGGCGGGAAGAGGATCAGCTGCGGCAGATGAAGCCGCACTGCACGCTGGTCCTCGCAGTCCCGCTGTGAGCCTGGATGTCGGTGGTCCACTCCGAGGTTCGGCGCTGGTCCGGTCAAACAGGTGAGGACAACACTCCTTCACTGAGATGGGCACGAGCAGCACCCGCGAAGCGGGGGCCGCGAGAAGTGGGCTTAAGTCCAAAACAAACAAGAGTTCCTTCCAAGGTACAGGGCCAGGGCTTCTGCAACTCTCCCTCGCCCCAAAGAGCAACAGGTCACCAAGGTCCAGCCCGCGACTTAAACTGCTGGGTGGAGGCGGGAAGGGGACCAGCTGCGGATGATCAAGTTGCACTGCACGCTGGTCCTCGCAGTCCCGCTGTGAGCCTGGATGTCAGTGTTCCACTCCGAGGTTTGGCGCTGGTCCGGTCAAACAGGTGAGGACAACACTCCTTCACTGAGATGGGCACGAGCGGCTCCCGCGAAGCGGGGGCCGCGAGAAGTGGGCTTAAGTCCAAAACAAAAAAGAGTTCCTTCCAAGGTAAAGGGCCAGGGCTTCTGCAACTCTCCCTCGCCCCAAAGAGCAACGTATAACTTCCCCACGTCACAACCTTTGCATTTGCAGTGAGCGCATTTATACATCCAGCGAATTCAAGGACAGACAGACATCGGACTCCTGTCACTTTACAGCCAGACGGCAGGACAGCTGCTTCCATCCATCACTCACAGGCACTGCACATGCTGCAGGCACTGACACAGGCAGACACCACTGTTTACCCAAACACAGGCACGAAATGCACAGACTCTGAACACAGAATCCTAAAGCACAAGAGAGCGCAAGAGAGGGACCTCAGGGAGACTGAGGCACTTGGAGTGAGTTAGGAGAGTATCGACTGCGGGGGGCCTCGGACTTGGGCTATCCGATAGGTCAGCGGGATGCCAGGGCGAGGGTGGACCCCGGAGACATAGAGAGTATCTCAGTTAAAGAAGTGGAATTGGCGATCATTAGGCAGCTACCTAACAAAGCCCCAGGCCTTGATAGATTACCTGGAGATCTTTTCCGCTCCCAGCCAAAAATCTGGGCGCCGTATTTGGCTGTTTTATTTAATGCGGTCCTTTGGGGAGCTAAGTTACCGGACACCTGGGTAGGGGCCGAGATTGTCCCAATTTTTAAGAAGGGCTGCCCTCTAGTGCCATCAAATTTTCGACCGATTAGTCTCTTGGATACTTCGCAGAAGTTAATGGGCCGAGTCCTCCTGGATAGACTGCTGGGGTGGATGGAGGAGCATAAAGTATTAACTACCCTTCAGGCCGGCTTTAGAGCTGGAATCTCGACCCTGGACCAAATATTTAGGCTGCAGGTCCTATTTTGGAAGACAGCAAGAGTAGAGGGTGGCAGCCTCTACCTTGTCTTCGTAGACCTGCGGGCCGCTTTCGACCTCGTCCCCAGGGAGAGTTTATGGAGGGTCTTGAAAGAACTAGACCTCCCGCCCTATCTATTAGACGTCCTGAAGCGTTTCCATGTAGGGAACTATGCCCAGGTGAGATGTGGGAAGAACGGGGAACTATCAGCTCGCTTCCTCGTGACCAGAGGCGTACACCAGGGCTGTGCCCTGGCTCCCATGCTCTTCAGTCTTTATATAAATGGCCTGGTGGGTGAATTGGACAATGTTAAGGACAGTGACGCTCCATGGTTGGCCACTGGTCGGGTGCCTGCTCTGATGTTCGCAGACGACACCTTGTTGTTGTCTCGAACATCATCAGGTATCCAGAGGGTTTTGGACGGTTTCGTATCATTCTGCACTTCGAGGGGATTGGAAATTAATTTAGCAAAGACAAAATTTATGATTTTTCACCCCCCAAAGCGCACACGCCCTAACCCTGTATTAAATGGTGTCCCGCTGGAAAGGGTGAGAACCTTTGTATACCTGGGCGTCACCCTGACTGGAGATTTCGGTTGGGGCCCACAGGTATCCAAATCTGCTCTGAGACTGTCACAGATCGTAGGGGGCATTGGCAAGTTCCAGAGAACAACCCTGTTTAAGCCACGTGCCCCATCCCTTGAAATTTACGGGACACAAGCTAGGCCAGCTGTGACGTACGGTGCAGAAATCTGGGGCCATATGAGCACACCAAGCCTTCTTAAGGTGGAACAGGCCTTTATGAGGAACTTGGTAGGCCTCCCCCAGAGCACCCCGCTCACACCCCTGAGACTAGACCTAGGTTTAGAGTCCATCTCAGAACTGCTAGCTGCTCGACCTCTCCTGTATTGGAGAAGGCTTTGGACAGTACCTGAGCTCGAGGATTATAGAGCTGAATTCACTGCAGTTTGGGGGCAGTTGAAGAACAAGAACATTCCATGGCTAGCCCACATTAAAACCCTTGTACATCAAATTGGTATGCCCCAATTATGGGAGACCCCGGAGGAGAGCTGCCCGGAAGTGAAGAGAATAGAGCTCTTGGCCTCCCTGAGACATTACAACCTAAGTCTGCTGTATAGCTCGACATCTTTGGGCAGATTGACTACAGAATTTTTGCAGGTAAAACTCGTGTCCAAGAGGGAGGAGTTTTTGGACTTAATACAGCCTCCCCTTGCAAGGAAACTCTATACACAATTAAGACATGGATGCCTACCTATTGGGGCATTCACTTGTAAATGGGATGGACGAAAGGAGGGAACTTGCCCAGTCTGTAACAATATCAAAGAGGATATAGTCCACGTTTTATTCTTCTGCCCAGCTTATAGTATAATACGGAGATGCTGGTTGGTACCGCTATGCAGAAGTCTTGGCCTAAGGCAATGTGTACAAGCTGTTAGAATTTTAAGATATGACACCTCCCCTCTTATTGTGTTTGCGGTTTCACGGTTTTTACATGGTATGTGGCGCAGAAGGCTCACTTTAATGAAATGCGATAAATCGTGATTAACTGTGATGTTTGCTACCTTACCTTTGATAACTTACTGTTTAATAATTTTTAAACCATGTATTCTTAATTATTTATCTATTTTATCTTGTGTATGTACATATTTTATCCGTGCTTTTATGGTCTAGGACCGCAATAAAGTTCAATGATGATGAGTTAGGAGAGTGACAGACAGGCACTGGGAGTGAGTTAAGAGAGTGAAAGACACAGGCACCGGGAGTGAGTTAAGAGAGTGTGAGAGACTCAGGCACTGGGAGTGAGTTAAGAGAGTGACAGACAGTGAGTTAAGAGAGTCAGGGATCCGAGACAAGGCTCTGGAATGAACCACCTCCTTCCTCTCCGGCAGAACCCAGTGCGTCCGCCTCCCCCCGTTCTGTTCCAAAGCCTTCGAGATCATCTGCGGCGTACCCCAAGGATCCTCCCTCAGCCCAACACTGTTCAACATTTACATGGCCCCGCTTGCACAAGTCGCCACGACCTCAACATAATCTCCTACGCCGACAAAACTCAACTGATCCTCTCCCTCACTAAGGACCCCATCACCACCAAAGCCAACCTTCATTAAGGAATGAAGGCCGTCGCCGACTGTCCAGGATTCTGTTCTCTTCGAGGTATCGGTTAGCTGTCTGTTAACAATTATCTCGATGACCTTGGCCAGGAAGGGGAGCAGAGAGATGGGTCGGAAGTTCTTGAGGTCTCTTAGGTCTGCCTTGGGTTTTTTGAATAGGGCATTGATCCCGCCATGTTTCCAGCTCTCTGGGAAGGTCGTGGTCTCAAGGGAGAGATTGATGACATTGTGTAGGTGGGGTGCGATGGAGCTGCTTGCTTTGTTGAAGATGTGGTGCGGGAATGGGTCTGAGGGAGAGCCGGAGTGGATTGTGCTCATGGTCTTGATGGTGTCATCGACGCTCATGCTGGTCCAGTCTAGCAAGGGGACGTGGTTGATGGTGTGCAGAGGGTCTGTTGTGTTTCTGTATGTTGGGGCTGTCTGGGTGTTGAAGCTGTTGTGGGCGTCTGCTATTTTGCGGTGGAAGAAGCTGGCGAGGGAGTCGCACAGGGCTTGCGACGGCGGGATGTCGTTGGTGTTGGAGCTGGGGTTTTAGAGTACCTTCATGATGTTGAAGAGCTCCTTTCTGTCGTGTGCGTTGTTGTCGAGGCGGTCTTTGAAGGTCTTCTGGCAGTCTTGATGAGGTGGTGGTGGTTGCGGACGGTTTTCCTTGTGTGCTGCGTGGCTGTCCGGAGTTTGTTCACTGTGCCGTTTCTTCTCTAGTTTCCGGTAGGCTTGCTTGGAATTTAGGAGTTCTGCGGTGAACCAGCTGGCCCTCTTGCTGGTGTCTCTGTGGGGGGGTTTCTTCAGTGGGGCGAAGGTGTTGGTGCAGTCCTTGATCCAGCGTCTGAGGTTGTGGGCAGCGACATCGGTGTTGGAGGGTTCGGTGGGTGGACTGAGAGCAAGGTTTACATGTAGTTGGTCTTCAGTGATTTTGCTCCAGCGGCGGCGGGGAATCTGTTGGGTGCGGTGGTGTGAGGAAGGTGAAGTGGATACAGCGGTGGTCGGTCCAGAGAAGTTCGGTGGTGTGGCTGACAGAGACGTGCGGTCTTGAGGAGAAGACGGGGTCAAGCGTGTGGCCGGCAGAGTGGGTAGGCGTTGTGACGAGTTATCTCAGTCCGAGGTTGGTGAGGTTATCGATCAGGGTTGTGGAGTTGTTGTCGATGTTGTTCTCAAGGTGAAAGTTCAGGTCTCCGAGGAGGATGTAGTTGGTGGAGGTCAGGGCGTGCTTGCTGATGAAGTCGGCGATGGAGTCGCTGAGCTGGGGGCGGGCTCCGGGGGGGTCGGTAGACGAGGGTGCCTCTGAGGGTGGAGTTGGGGTCTGTGTGGATCTGGAAATGCATGTGTTTGGCGGTGCTGAGCGCGTCGTGAGTGCTAGTCGAGACCCTGATGCTGTTCTTGTGAACGATGGCTATTCCTCCTCTGACTCCGTTGTTGAGGTCTCTGCGGGTGATCTTGTAGCCATCTGGGATGGCTACGGCGATGTCGGTGCGGAGGAGTTGTTCAACCAGGTCTCTGTCAGGAAGGCGACGTCTGGGGAGGTTGTGTTGAGCAGGTCCCAGAGCTCGACAGCATGTTTGCTTGCGGAGCGGGTGTTCAGTAGTATGCATCTGAGGTGGTTGAGTTCCGCCAGGTGAAGGCACCATGTGTGCGTTTTGGGGTGGCCTTGAAGCAGTTGTGGGTTCGTCCAGGGTTGAGAGCGTGCAGAGTGCTGGCGTTGTAGTGGCGATGGTGGTGGGTGCGGGGGCCAGAGGTTCTGGCGCTGGGCGCGGTCCAGGCGAGGACGGGCACAGAAGGGCTTGCCGCGCGCCAGCGGCGCGACCATGCAGCAGCCGGCATGTATGGGGCGGTGGGAGTGAGGAGCAGCTGGGAGGCGGGAGGCGGGGGCAGCGAATGGGCAGTCAGGGGGGCGGAGCTGTAGGGGACGCAGCGGCGGGGGCGGTGAGGGGCAACGGAAACAGAAGGCAAACGGGCACAACAATTGTGGGGGAAACGAGTGGCACAGAGGGCAGAAAGGTCACAAAAGGGCAAAAGGTCACAGAAAAATGGGGGAAACGAGTGGCACAGAAGGCAAAAGGTCACAAGAAAAGGGCAGAAAGGTCACAAAAAACGGCGGGAAACGAGTGGCATAGAAGGCAAAAGGTCACAAGAAAAGGGCAGAAAGGTCACAAAAAACGGGGGGAAACGAGTGGCACAGAAGGCAGAAAGGTCACAGAAATGCTTACACACCAACTGAGAGACTAATACAGACTTTCACACAGTTTAGTCACCAACCTATGCATTCAGTAAGACACGTTCAATCACTCACTTATACAGTCAGTCACGCACCTACTAAATAATCGCTTCAGGCACTTGTAAATCCACTCATTCTTCAATACACCATGGCATATATATATATATGCAAAATATTTAAACTTTACAGAAATACATTTACTGGATGATGTCATCAGCGATGTAATCAGTGATATCATGTGAGATGTCATCAGTGATGTCATCAGTGATGTCACTGACCATGTCATGAGTGATGTAATATGTGACGTCAACAGCAGTGCATTGCGGGCGCGTGAGTTATAGGTAGCTCAACTAACTATAACTGGCGAATTTCTCTGGTTTTATATGAGTCAAATGTCCAACTAACTATAACGTCCCTGAAACCTATGGTTTTTTCAGTGAATTTCTAAGGTTTTTTTTAAATGCTAATTCCTAACTATAACGTCTGTAAAGCCTATGTTTTTTTCAGTGAATTTCTAAGGTTTTTTTAAATGCTAATTCCTAACTATAACGTCTGTAAAGACTATGGTTTTTTCAGTAAATTGATTTCTTCAAATATATAAGGAAACTTAATTGCGCAAGTACCATGCAACACACAAACCTACCCCAGTACCTGCGCTGCACCCTCTCATTCAAAAAGTGCCTCAAACAACAATGAGCAACTCTGAGCTATCACAAGCAATATTGCTAATACAAAATGGCAATACAGTACCTGCGGTGGATCTAGACACAGGACACAATGTAATTACAGCATCTACACCATTCGAACTAAAATCTACGTTCTGCCCACTTATGTTGAGAGACAATATTGACTTGTTTCGCGACAAAGTCTCTCTTGAGCTGAAAGAACTATACCGGAAGCAAACCAAATCCAACACAAGACACCGTTATCGTGATTCAGCATACCATGAATTGGTTAAAAAATTACAGAGTAACACCAATATCGTTGTCCGCCAGTCCGACAAGGGTGGAAACGTGGTACTGTGGCCAAAACAAATGCACATGGAAGAGGCTCTGGGTCAGCTTAACGACAGAGAATGCTACAAGGTGGAGTAGTGTGGCTCACTGGTTAGAGGCGGCAGGCCTGAGAGCAGAAGTCAGCCCGGGACCAGGGTTCAATTCCCGACGCGGCAGGGTCGTGGACCTTGGTCAGCGGACTCGATAATTCTCGCTTTGGTGCTTACTCTATTCAGGGGTTCCACTCGGCAACTCTGGGCATTAGCTTGCCTAATCTCCACAACGGCCCCACCAATTCCGGGGATGCCTGGCTCCACCTTGGGGACTCCCAGCAAGGGACCATCCCACAGGGAAAGCCAGGACGGGTTCCCCAGAGTTATACAGCGCCGGGACGCCCCGTTGCTGGGGCAGCTGTGCGCTTTACAAGTATACTACATTTACATTTACAAGAGAGTTTCTATCAATTATATAAAACAGGCTTGGAGTGGTATATATACCAAACTAATGGCATGGAGAAGCATGGGACTTGTAACCA
Source organism: Lissotriton helveticus (assembly GCF_964261635.1). Lineage (NCBI taxonomy): Eukaryota > Metazoa > Chordata > Amphibia > Caudata > Salamandridae > Lissotriton > Lissotriton helveticus. Next base: position 334,853,336 of record NC_136058.1, on the reverse strand, counting down.
TGGATGAATTTAAATTCCTGAAAAAGGAGAATCCAGTGATGCCCGTAGCTTATTTCATTCCTAAAATCCACAAAAGTAACTACAAGCCTCCCAGCCGTCCAATAATTTCGACCCGCAACAGCATTTTAGAAAATCTAAGTAAATACGTGGATTTTTTTCTCCAGGATTTTATCAAACAACTACCTTCATTTGTTCTTGATACAGGTGATCTGCTGAACAAATTGTCTGATATTGAATGGCAATCCAGTTACTTACTAATTTCCCTGGATGTTTTGTCCCTTTATACTTCCATACACCACAGGGATGCACTGTGAGCTGTACAACACTATTTAAGTTCTAGACCCACATGTTTTTATCATCACAACATGATGCTATTGTCAATGATCAATCTTTGTTTGCATAACAATTTCTTCTTGTTTTCGAACCAAGCATTCCATCAGGTGCGAGGTGTGGCAATGGGTGCCTGTTTTTCTCCCAGTTATGCCTGTCTTCACATGGGTTACTGGGAGGAACAGGTCCTCTTGCCCCTTCACCTGGCTACAATATCTACCAAGGTAGTCAGGTGGATAAGGTATATTGACGACCTTTTAATTATATGGAATGGTTCGGAAACTGAGGCTAACGAGTTCATCAGTAATCTCAGTATAAATGACCTGAACTTGGGTTTCACCAGTCAAATCAGTGCAAGCACAATTTGTTTTTTGGATGTAGAGATTTTTATTGAAAATGACAAACTGGAAACCAGATTATTTAGGAAGCCCACAGCCGGCAATGCTGTGCTGCATGCATCCAGCCATCACCCCGCACATCTAATACGGAGTATTCCCTATGGGGAAATGCTCCGTATTAGACGGATCTGCAGTACTGAAATAGACTATAGAATAGCCCAGAATGAATGCAGGGCCAGATTTTTGAGAAGGGGTTATCAATCGAACATTCTTGATAAGGCCATGTGCAGAGCCAATGCACTGAGTAGACAGCAATTGTTGACAGGCAGCCAACGCCTACTTAGCAATTTGGATGGCGAAACTAGATTGATCCTTACATACAGTAGCCAACAACTAGCTATTCGCAAAATTGTCAAAAAGAATTGGCCACTGATTGCCAGTGATCGAATATTGGGGAAAGATTTAACACGGTCTCCCAATATTACCTACAAGAAAGCTAGATCAATGAGCAACTGTCTGGTATCCAGTAGTCCTGAGATTAGGTCCTCAAGTTTATGGTTAACAAGCAGCAAAGGATTCTTGAGATGCTCTGTAAGTGTAAAGCATGTAAAAATGGAATTAGCAAAACCGAGTATCATTCTCCTTTTACTGATAGACCTATCCTTATATCCAAGAAACTAACTTGCAAGACTGAGTACGTGGTGTATGTGCTGGAGTGTCCGTGTGGCCTGTGCTATGTGGGTAGCACGAAACTGCCGGCACACAAGAGGATACTCCAGCACCTGCGAGCCATTACCAACGGCGACACCGCGTACCCAGTCGCGTGGAATTTTAAGGAAAGCCACAATAAGAATTCTGCTGACCTCAAATAGTTTGTAATTGATTGTGTTCCTCCACTCAGGAGAGGGGATGACCGTGAGGCCCTCCTCCGCAAATTAGAGACTAGACACATCATTCTACTCGATTGCAAAGTACCCAATGGACTCAATCTCAGCTACGACTGTTTTACCTATCTATAAAAACTGTTAATGAATAATTATTGCTAGCTGCTTTTCCGACCCATTGTGGTCTTTTAACTTTTCTAACTTTTCACTGTTACATTTATATTCTTTTAACACTTGGTTTGCACTGCATGCTATAAAATCATTAATTTATTTGCGGGATGTTGCACATATTTATAAGATTTATTTATGTGGTTGTCCAATATTTGCCCACTTGGGCTGTACGGAGGTTGTCTGCAATATATATTGCTATACTGACTTATGGATTGTGAAGACATACAATTCCATAATCAAACAGCAATGAACAGAATATCAAAGAGCAAATGTATATATATTTTTTAACAGCATTAAGGCATTCGTTTATTGAATTTTAAAGTCTATATATGTATTTATGGTCTTTTTATTCTATATGCTGCTAATTTGTTAATATCTTTTATATATACTTGAAGCTCTAACAATGTATTTTACGGTTATTTATTCTGTCTTATTTTGGACATCCTTATGCCTGCAATTTAGAAAGACGATAGTATGTCTTCTATGTTTGTTATCAATTGATGAGTTTTTTTTAGCAATGCATTCACTTTAAATTTGCACTCCTTCTTCTCAGAAGTGTCATGTGATCAAGGCCCTTTTCGGGCTGAAACGCGTCATGGCGGTTCTTGGTGTTGGGCATGAATAAATAAGAAATTTGCACCAATTGCGGGTTTGCCTCATCTTGTTTCCAGTTTCAGAGAAGACGTTCTGTACCTTATAAATATATATATATACATACATATATATATATATATATATAATATATATATATATATATATATATATATATATATATATATATATATATATATATATATATATATATATATATATATATATATATATCCAAAACCAGTCCACACTTCTCCATACAAGAAAGGCGCTGACACCGTGAATTCTTTTCAAAAGTAAGATTTATTCCAAGTTGCTGCTCAGACGCGTTTCGGCGGTTAGCTCCCGCCTTGCTCAATACATCTGGCTAACACCAAACAGAGGATTTTATACTTTGGTATGACTTTTCTGACAGGTTTCAACTGGTATTGGTTGCCATACCAACCTTGTCATGACACTCTAGACAGACATAGAAGAGTTGTTTTGCATATGTCATAGTGATTTTCAAAAAACTTTTCCTGTACGAGGTGCATAATACCAAACAAAAAACTAAAAAAATGTGTGTTGCTGTTACATTTGACAATTCTTATTCTTGCACAATAATGATGTCTTGGTCAAAAAGAATGTGAAAACATAAATTAACGTAAGAATAAAATAAATACACAATTACACATCATTGTTAGATAAACTTTGTGTATAGCTGGGTTTAAAAACAATAAGGCAACTAACTCCTGGCAATATTCATTATGTGTCGGTGCACTGTTACAGATCAAAAAACACAACCCTGGAAATATACCAACCGCTGTGTCGTTACCTTCAAAAATCCAATTTAATAATACTGGATGTGTTCAATACATTAACTCGGTGCTCGCTCTGTTGCACTCACTGTCTCAGCAGCTTATCAGTTTAGTTCTCGCCCGGGAAGAGCATGGTTGCAATTATTTTGAATACATAATGTAAGGCAAATTACTGTGGGGACCACCCAAACTTTGGTGGCTCGCATTATCTCCAAGTGGAGTAATACCGGAGCGTGCCACCGGAAGTGATTACAACTTCCGAGCAGTCACACCCAATCAGCTGCGATCAGCTGACGCTGCACAGGGTAAATACCGGATGCGCAGCACTTACGAGAGACGAGACAGAGGTAGAGGTATAGACCGCCATAGCCATCCCGGACGGTTACAAAATCATCCGAAGGGACCGTATCAACCAAACAGGAGGGGGCATCGCCATCGTCCACAAGAACACCATCCGCATCACGACCAGCTCCGACGACACCCTCGCTGCCGCCGAAAACCTTCACTTCCAGATACACACCGACCTCAAGACCACACTCAGAGGCACCCTCATGTACAGACCCCCGGGACCCCGCACACAATTCAGCGAAGACATTGCTGACTTTGTCAGCCCACACGCTCTCCCTTCCGATAACTACATTCTCCTAGGGGACCTCAACTTCCACCTGGAAAATAACAACGACAACAACACCACCACCCTGCTGGATAACCTCGCCAATCTCGGACTCAAACAACTGGTGAACATCCCCACCCACAACGCCAGACACACGCTCGACCCAATCTTCTCCTCCAGCAAGCACATCTCCTTCAATCATGTCACGAGACTCCACTGGACAGACCACAGCTGCGTCCACTTTAGCTTCAGAAAGACCACGACCCACCACCACCCACAACAAGTTCCCCGCAGAAGCTGGAACAAAATTATCACCGACCAGCTCACCACATCTCTGAACCAAAACCCTCCCGCCACATCAAAAGACCCAAATCAAGCTGCCATCAATCTCACACAGTGGATCACCCACTGCGCTAACGAACTAGCACCCTTGAAAAACCATCCCAACAAGACTGGAAGCAAAAAAGCCTCCTGGTTCACCGATGACCTCAAAAACTCCAAAAAGAACTGCCGCACCCTCGAGAAAGCCTGGCGAAGAAACCCAACCACAGACAACATGACCGCCCTCAAGAACGCCACCCGCAAACACCACCAGCTAATCCGCACCACCAAGAAATCAGCATTCAAGGATCGACTTGACAACAACGCACACAACAGCAAGGAACTCTTCAACATCGTCAAAGAACTCACCAATCCCAACGCCGGCAACAACAACATCACTCCCTCTCAAGACCTCTGCGACTCTCTAGCCTCGTTCTTCCACAGCAAGATCGCAGACATACACAACAGCTTCGGCGACCAGCCCACTCCCCTCACCACTGAACCGAAGCCCCCCACCACCACCCTCCGTGCCTGGACCCTGATCAGCACCGAAGACACCTTCCGCTTGATGAAATCCATCCACTCCGGGTGGCCAACTGACCCATGCCCCCATCACATCTTCAACAAGGCCGACTCCGTCATAGCACCCCAACTCCGGGACATCATCAATTGCTCCTTCAACACCGCTGCCTTCCCAGAAAGCTGGAAACATGCCGAGCTCAGCGCCCTCCTGAAAAAACCTACAGCTGACCACACCGAACTTAAGAACTACCGCCCCATCTTGCTCCTCCCGTTCCCCGCCAAAGTCATCGAGAAGACCGTCAACAGCCAACTCGCCGCCTTCCTTGAGTCTAACAGTTCCCTCGACCCCTCACAGTCCGGCTTCCGAGCCAACCACAGCACCGAGACCGCCCTCATCGCAGCCACAGACGACATCCGAACACTCCTCGACAACGGGGAAACAGCGGCCCTTATCCTCCTGGACCTCACCGCAGCGTTCGACACGGTCTGCCACCGCACACTTGTACAACGCCTCAGGGACGTCGGGATACAAGACAAAGCATTGGGTTGGATCATCTCGTTCCTCGCCGGAAGAACACAGAGAGTCCCCCTCGCCCCTTTCAGTTCAGAGGCCACCGAAGTCATATGCGGCGTGCCACAAGGATCATCGCTCAGCCCCACCCTCTTCAACGTCTACATGAGTCCCCTCGCATCCATCGCACGACAACACAACCTCAACATCATCTCCTACGCAGACGACACCCAGCTGATCCTCTCCCTCACCAAAGACACAACCACCGCCAAATCCAACCTACACGAAGGGATGAAAGACGTAGCCGAGTGGATCAAGAACAGTCGCCTAAAACTGAACTCTGACAAGACGGAAGTCCTCATCCTAGGATCATCCCCCTCTGCATGGGACGACTCATGCTGGCCCCCGGCCCTAGGCAACGCACCCCAACCAACGGACCATGCTCGCAACCTGGGTTTTATCCTAGACTCCTCCCTCTCAATGACCAGACAGGTCAACGCCGTCTCTTCATCATGTTTCAACATCCTGCGCATGCTCCGTAAGATCTTCCGATGGATCCCCACTGAAATAAGGAAGTCGGTCACCCAAGCACTCGTCACCAGCCGACTAGACTACGGAAACACCCTCTATGCCGGAACCACAGCCAAACTGCAGAAAAGACTTCAACGCATTCAGAATGCCTCAGCTCGGCTCATCCTAGATATACCTCGCCACAACCACATATCCGGTCACCTAAGAGACCTGCACTGGCTCCCCATCAACAAAAGAATCACGTTCCGTCTCCTCACCCACGCACACAAAGCCCTCCACGACCTAGGACCCAAATACCTCAACACTCGCCTGACCTTCTACACTCCCACCTGCCAACTACGATCGTCCAACCAATCCCTCGCCGTGATTCCACGCATCCGAAGAGCCACCATGGGAGGAAGATCCTTCTCCTACTTAGCGGCCAAGACCTGGAACTCCCTGCCCACCCACCTCCGCCTTACACAGAACCACCTCTCCTTCAGAAAGCAACTCAAAAACTGGCTGTTCGATCAGTAGCGAACCCCTCTCCCTTAAGCCCCTTGAGACCCTCTGGGTGAGTAGCACGCTATACAAATTTCTAACTTGACTTGACCTAGGAGCGCCGGGAAAAGGGCTCCGCTCTTCTTGCTGTGATTAATATAACTACTACTATTCTCACCCAGTACTAGTTTCTATATCATTTTGCACAATTGTTCATTTTAACTTGTGACTTAACGTGTTTTTAACGATACTGTATTTTTAAACGATTTAGGGATTAAAAATACTGTCAGCTTCTTACCGATTCTGCGACGCATAATAGCACCAGGGCCCCGGTCCACCGCCGTTTCTTCAGTTTGTTGTGGAGGGACCGGAGCGTGCCACCGGAAGTGATTACAACTTCCGAGCAGTCACACCCAATCAGCTGCGATCAGCTGACGACCGCACAGGGTAAATACAGGATGCCGAGCGTCCCGCGCAGCACTTACGAGAGACGAGACAAAGGTAGAGGTATAGACCTAGGAGTGCCGGGAAAAGGGCTCCGCTCTTCTTGCTGTGATTAATATAACTACTACTATTCTCACCCAGTACTAGTTTCTGCATCATTTTGCACAATTGTTCGTTTTAACTTGTGACTTAACGTGTTTTTAACGATACTAGATTTTAAAACGATTTAGGGATTAAAAATACTGTCAGCTTCTTACCGCTTCTGCCACGCATAATAGCACCAGGTCCCCGGTCCACCGCCGATTCTTCGGTTTGTTGTGGAGGGACCGGAGCATGCCACCGGAAGTGATTACAACTTCCGAGCAGTCACACCCAATCAGCTGTGATCAGCTGATGACTGCACAGGGTAAATACCGGATGTCGAGCGTCCCGCGCAGCACTAAGGAGAGACAAGACAGAGGTAGAGGTATAGACCTAGGAGCACCGGGAAAAGGGCTCCGCTCTTCTTGCTGTGATTAATATAACTACTATTATTCTCACCCAGTACTAGTTTCTGCATCATTTTGCACAATTGTTCGTTTTAACTTGTGACTTAACGTGTTTTTAACGATACTGTATTTTTAAATAATTTAGGGATTAAAAATACTGTCAGCTTCTTACCGCTTCTGCCACGCATAATAGCACCAGGTCCCAAGTCCACCGCCGATTCTTCGGTTTGTTGTGGAGGGACCGGAGCGTGCCACCGGAAGTGATTGCAACTTCCGAGCAGTCACACCCAATCAGCTGCGATCAGCTGACGACCGCACAGGGTAAATACAGGATGCCGAGTGTTCCGCGCAGCACTTAGGAGAGACAAGACAGAGGTAGAGGTATAGGCCTAGGAGCACCGGGAAAAGGGCTCCGCTCTTCTTGCTGTGATTAATATAACTACTATTATTCTCACCCAGTACTAGTTTCTGCATCATTTTGCACAATTGTTCGTTTTAACTTGTGACTTAACGTGTTTTTAACGATACTGTATTTTTAAACAATTTAGGGATTAAAAATACTGTCAGCTTCTTACCGCTTCTGCCACGCATAATAGCACCAGGTCCCAAGTCCACCGCCGATTCTTCGGTTTGTTGTGGAGGGACCGGAGCGTGCCACCGGAAGTGATTGCAACTTCCGAGCAGTCACACCCAATCAGCTGCGATCAGCTGACGACCGCACAGGGTAAATACAGGATGCCGAGTGTTCCGCGCAGCGGATGCGCGCAGCGGGCGCGCCAATGGCGCGCCAAAGGCAAGCCCGTCTGCGCCCGTCCGCGCATGACAGTGCCCAGGGCCGAGTCCCCCTGGACCAAAGGGACCAACATCACATACTCAAGACATCAGCTTATGGCAATAAGGACACCGGAAATAGATCAATGTGGCCACTGCATCGACCCCGCATCTAGCGCCCACCCTTGTCCAAATTGCAAAGTCCTAATCACTAAAGCAAAGCCCGCACCTCTAAACAAAGATAAAGACACAGAATATAAACTACTCCTAGTAAACTGCAGATCAATGCCAAAACACCAAACAGAATTAAACATTCTAATAAGAGAAGAGGAGCCGGAGGCCCTTTTCCTTACTGAAACATGCCTACACACTGACTCAGGCCCAGATGTGGCGCAAACACTCCCCCCAGGATATCATATACTGAGGAACGACAGGAAAACAGGGAAGGGAGGAGGAACGGCCATAATCATGAAAGACCACATAAAAGGCCGCATAGAACCAGACATTGCATTGGACTGCGAGAGTATGGGTTTGCAAATTATCCTTCACACACACCTGTTCGATATCCGGGATACTGATATATAGACCCCCTGGCCCCTGCGGAAGGTTCATTGAATCACTTACAGCAGCCATGGCAAATCTAACCACAAATTTCATCATTATAGGAGATCTTAATATACATCTTGAAGACCCCAAGAATGCAGAGGCATGCAACCTGACTCAAGACCTTCTAGCACTTCAAATGTGACAACGAGTAACCAGCCCAACCCACAGTAAAGGACACTTACTAGACCCAGTATTCTCGAAAATGAACCATCTAGAGACGCGGGAACCCGTCCCCATTCCCTGGTCGGACCATTTTGTAGTCCTCATAAGCTGGAAAACACCGCACCCCCCACTATATTACGAACCATTGAAAGAATGGGACCGAGCATGGGCAAAAATCTCCCCAGAAACATGGACAGAGCAACTAACATCCACCTACCCTAGTAGTGCCACAGAACCCACTAGCGCATATGAGTAATATAATGAGTGGATCACTGCTTCTCTTGATGCAACCATCCAACATAAATGGAGGGCAAAGAGACCCTCTAACAAAAAATCACCATGGTACACCTCAAATATTCGGGAACTCAAACAAAAATTAAAAAAACTTAAGAGGGCATGGAGAAGGAACTTCTGCCTAGAGAAAAAACAAAAATACAAAGAGGCGATAAAAATGTATCAAACAGAAATAAGAAACGCACAAGCACTTTATTTTGAGGAAAGGATCAAGGGAGCAACTAACGCACCTCGAGAAATAGCAACAATAGTGAAAACACTATCCTCAGACCCACACCGGAAGGGTCCAAAGAAGGAATCCCCCAGAGATGTGAGGAAATTGCGGAATTCTTTAACAACAAAATACTCAACATATACAATCTGTTTCAACCCTCCCAGGATAGGGAGCACTCAGTTCGCCCCAATACACTCAATGGACCAGATTCTCCTAATGGAGCAGGTAATCTAGGGAGTATGGAAGACATACCGATCATGGATCTTAACACCCTGGATAACATTTTTGGGAAAAACAAATCTGGGTCGCCCAGCGACCCAGCCCCCGTACACATGTTAATAAAAGTTAAAGAAACAGGCGATGGTGAGGGCTCTCATAAAAAAACCAAGCCTTAATCCAGATAACTGGGGTAACTACAGACCAGTTTCACTCTTACCATTTGTCAGTAAAATCATAGAGAAACATGTGAATACGGTACTTTCCAACTATCTAGAAGCAAGAGACATCCTCCACAGATCACAGACAGGTTTTCGCCCCAACCATGGGACTGAAACAGCTCTCCTAATGGTAATGGAGGAAGCTAGAAAAGTACTGGATCAAGGAGGAACAGTGGCAGTGATCCTACTGGATCTTACGGCCGCATTTGATGCGGTTAACCACAGTATCTTACTAGATAGGCTCGGAGAGATAGGAATCAGAGGAAGGGCCCTAGAGTGGGTGAAGTCCTTCTTATCTAACAGAACCTTCCAAGTATTTGAAGGCAGGCACAAATCAAGAGAGATTCCTCTCACGTGCGGAGTCCCGCAGGGCTCCTCTCTTAGCCCCACTCTTTTTAATGTATTCCTAAAACCACTAGCAGAGATAGTACAGCCGTATGGTGTGACTATAGTCACTTATGCAGACGATACCCAGCTGGTGGTAACCCTGGAACACGCAAAGGAAAACCCCATTGACCTTAAATCTTGCCTGGAACAAGTAGCCACTTGGATGGAATAATCGTTCCTCAAACTCAATGGAGACAAAACGGATCTAATGATCCTGGGAAACAAGGCCGAAAGGCACACAAAATTAACCTGTCCAGTCGCCTCGGCCCCAACCCCCAGCCTAAAGAGAAGATCAAAAGCTTGGGAATCTGGCTAGACAGGGAACTCAAACTCAGCCATCAGGCAGTCACAGCAGCAGCCACCTGCTTTGGCATCCTAAAACAAATCAGAAAGATTCTTCCACTTCTCCCGGACACTGTACGTAGAACCTTGGTACAATCTCTGATTCTACCCCGGCTAGACTACTGCAATTCACTTTACCTTGGAACCCCGAAAACCACGATCAGGAAATTACAAATAGTTCAAAACGCAGCAGCCAGACTACTCCACAATATCCCAAGCAGACAATCAGTGAAACCAGCACTAATTGCTTTGCATTGGCTACCCATTGCAGATCGCATCAAATTCAAAGCACTATGCATTGCTCACAAAACGCTCTGGAATACAGGCCCAAAAATAAACAATACCCTCCTTACATTCCACCGCCCCACACGTCACCTGAGATCTGCCATCCTCTTCCAATCTAAGATACCGAAAACAAAGAGAGCAAGAGCCGGCGGACGTATGTTCTCCTATAACGCAGCTATACTTTGGAACTCTCTCCCGACCAATCTCAGATCCAACCCCAACCACCTTACGTTCAGGAAACAACTAAAAACATGGCTATTCCAGAACAGTGTCTAGATCCCCTATATCCTGTCTTGTCTATCGCATGATAGCGCTGGGATGCCTGAGTGTAGCCATGCGCTCAATAAGAATTAATTAATAATAATAATTAATAATAATAATACCATCAACTGTTGCCCATGTTCGACATGCTGTGGGGTTGTCCAATGCTGTGCCTGTGATCACGGAAATTGTGATATGTCCAGAGTTACCCTTAAATGTAATACCATGTCAAATTAAAGTGTGCTCTAACATGTCAACCAAAGAAAAGAAAATAGAATTTAAATAAAATAAAATTAGTAAATCCTAATATTAAAAATTTCCCACTAATTGGTAATTTGGTGAGCCACAGATGTTACTGGAGTGGTTAAAAGGAATTGGGACAAGCAGACTAAACTAGAGGTGTACATTAAGTGCCTCATCGGCATTCAACCCATTAGGAATCTTGGAGTTCAGTAAGATTATGTACCTTGACTCTAGTCATCGCAACGCTAGTTGACAATTGCCGCCCCTGATGTTTTTGGGTACATTGTCGATCACAAAATACGACAAGTTTTGGGTGTTTCCTGCGTGGTATGTATTTATGTGCCTTGCCACGGGGTAAGCTTGGTCATCATTGGTTATTGCCCTCAAATGTTGTAAGATTCTTACATGTGCCTGGTGGATTGTGCTTCCCACATATCTTTTACCGCATATGCAGACCAGTACATACACTGAGTACTCTGTCTTGCAAGAATAACTGCCTCTGATCGCGTATGGTTTCAGTCTGAATGGTAGTGTGATAGTACTGGTGTTAATCCCATGTTGGCAGGCTTTACACTTCGTACATTTCCTGAACCCCTTCTATGTCTGTAGCCACGTGGTAGGTTTGGTGACAGTGGTGGCATTACGGACCAATTGGCTTCTCATGGACTTGGCATTCCTAAATGTTACTGAAGGTGCATTGCCACATAGGGGACCTATGATCGGGTCATTACGTACCAACGGCCAGTGCCTATGCAGGATCTTGAATGATACGTATTATAGCCTGTGATAAGTCTCGGGGTATTGAGTGTGTCTTTTTCTTTTTGGTTTTTGGGTATAGTTTTCTCTTGAAAAAGGAGATCTTTTCTATTTTTGTTCTTACACTTAGTTTCTGCCTAGTCTAGGGTCTTTTGACTGTAACCTCTCTTTCTAAGTCTGGAGAAGAGGTTTACTTTCGCATCAGTTCGGTACTGCAATTACGGGTCATTCTCAGGCACTCCGCATATGGGATAGATTCCTTGAGTTTCGTCGGGTGGAAACTTTGGGCATGTAGTAAAGCGTTACCTGCCGTGGGCTTCCTATATGTTTGTGTCTGTATTTTGTTGTTGGCTATGAACAGTTCCAAATCTAGGAATTGTATTGTGGTTTTGCTAGTGGTGCAGGTGAATTTTAGGTCCAATGAGTTTTCATTGATCTCAGATGCAAAGGTTTCTGCACTCTCACATGACCCTTTCCACAAGATGAAAATATCATCTCTGTATCTCTTGTAAAGCACTACATTGTTTGTCATTTCCGCTAAATGTGAGACCCTTAAAACCTGCTCCTCCCACCAGCCCATATGTAGATTCGCATAGCTGGGGGAGAAGCAAGTACCCATGGCCGAACCCTGTGTTTGCTTATAGTGTAACCTGTCAAAGATGAATGTGTTATTCTTTAGACACCATTCGGTCATCTCTAATAGCATGCTGGTGTGTTCGTAGCGGGATATGGGTCTTTTCCCTAAGTAGTAGTGTAGTGCTCTCAGCCTATCATTGTGTCTTATGCTGTTGTACAGCGACTGTACGTCTAGGGTCATAAACAAATAATCATTATTCCAATCAAAATCATACAGTTTGCTAAAAAAATCCCCACTGTCTCTTATGAACGCCATCAGTTCCCACACTAGAGGTTGTAGAAAATGATTAAAAAAAATACTGGTGTTTTCGAACAAGCTTCCATTGGCCGAGATTATGGGTCTCCCCGGAGGCTGTTCGGCGTTCTTGTGGATTTTAGGTATCAGGTAGAGTTGGGGGGTTATTGGATAGTCACTATATATATATATATTCCTCCACAGTGACCGTTCATCAAAAGCGATCCAGCCGCACTCAATCCGAGAAAAAAGGCAAGAAAACTCAGGTGAGTCTGTTCTCATTAATCATGCATTTTTTTATTTTATAGATCAATTCATGTGCTGCAACACCCAACACATGACGCCTACGCTTTTTGGCTTCCCCCTTCAAATGGGAAACCCCATTCCCACAACCTACGTGAATTTTAAAAGAGCAAGTATTCCTCACATGACCCTCTATCATTTCCTGTTTACAATATCTAGACTGCAACCAGCGTTTTCACTTGATCAACATTCTCCGTCATATTGATTTACACTGTGACGAAGTTCCAACTCATATTGTTTCAAATCAAAACATTCTTTTTAAGAAGATAATACCCAATAAATATATATATCATCAAACAAAGCCTCCCCAGTTTGAAGACACACTTGAAGAGCAGATGAATTTAAAAGAAACTGGTATTTTCATTCAGATGCGTTTATTTGCCTTACGCGTTTCAAAGCCCTCAGCTTCTTGTTCACAGGCGTGATGATACTGCATAGAAATAGTGAAAAGGCATTCCCCTCTGCATGTCCATTTAATTAGCCCTCGGTGGGCCTCACAGGTGAAATCAACTAAGTATTGCATGCTGGGATCAGTTGTGCACTTTCAAAATTTCTTTACCTTTAGTAGGCTTCTGTGCTGTGTCAAAGTGTTCATTTAATTAAAGAACCCTCCGAGATGAAAATGTTCAGTTTTTTATTTTTTACATATATATTTTCACTGAAAAATCCAAAAGGGTACAGGGACATTGTAGTGTAGTTAGGCTCAGATTTCACTCGTACAAAACCATAGCAATTTAGCAGTTATAGTTACCTGAGCTAAGTAACCCCTGCAATGCACTTCTTTTGACCTCACATATTACATCACTTATTACCTGGTCAGTGGCATCACTAATGACATCACTGATTACATCTCAAATAACATCACTGATGACTTCATCTACAGACTCCCACTCACACACCCACACAACCATCCACATACCCATTCACAGACCCATACCAGTACTCACACACCCACTCACTCCTCCATAGAGTCACTCACATACCCACTCACTCATTCATACAGCCACTCACACAATCATTCACTCACCTGTACCACAAATCACATAGCAACACACTCACTCATACAGATACTCAGATACCCACCTATTTACCTACACAGTCACTCCCAAACCCACTCTCTTACCCATGCAGCCTCCCAACACAGCCACTCACTCACCCATACAAGCACTCATCCACTCTCACTCTTACACACCCGCACCCACACAATCACTTATATACCCATTCACACATCCATACAAGCACTCATACATTTACTCAATCATCCATGCAACCATTCACACATGCACTTACTCGCCAATACAGGCACCCACACAATAATTCACTTAAATATATCCAATCAAACAGCCACTCACTCACCCACACCGTCACTTACACATCCAGTTACTCACTGATACTGCCATTCAGACACCCACTTGCTCACCCATACAATCACTACACAACCACCTACCCACCCATTGAGTAACTAACATCACCACTCACTCACCCAGAATGATGTAACGTTAACAAAGAAGCTTGATCAGTGTCTTCGTTGAAACAATCTTTATTTAGGCAAATCTAAATGCATAGAAAAATACATCAGCCAACGCGTTTTGTTCATGAAATGAACTTCGTCAGGGCTGGAAAGGAACCTAGATAATATAAATAAACACATAGGTGATATAATAGATACAAAATGAACATAAACATTTGATCAAAAACACCTGAAACACACAACAAAGGGTGCTATGTACATAGGTGTGACCTGGGGCCACATCCTTGCAACAACCAATTAAAAACATTAAAAACTATTTTTGCATTCTGTTAGAATTGGGGGTCTCTAGTTGGCACAGGTAGGTACTTGTGACAAATAGGTACCCTCTCCTCTAGTCAGGATAAGGGGGATTACACTCCTAAAATAACCCCTGCTCACCCCCTTGGTAGCTTGGCACGAGCAGTCAAGGCTTATCTGAGAGGCAGTGTAAGTTAAGCATTTGTGACCACATACAGTATCAAAGTGACAACACTACAAATGGACACCACACAGGTTTTATATAAAAAATAAGTATTCTTTATATAGAGTTACTAAAAGACCAATAAATGACAAAAAGAATCCACAGTACTATTAGAATTCAAGAGTTCTGGTTAAAAAGGCTTAAATCAAAGTTTTTCACGGTGCAGAAAGGAAGGGTTGCAAGACGCATTGTCTCTCGCTGCAGTGCAGGCAGCTGCCCGTTGACAGAGTCGGTGGATCCAAAGCGTGCGTTGCAGGGCAAGACGGTGCTTCGATGCGGTGCTTGCAGCTTGCAGTGCGGCGACAGAGCCGGAGTTCGGGAGCTGGCGTCGATCAGTCCGGACAGCGGCGAGAGTCGGGCTGTGTGTCGTGAAGCATGGGAGGCAGTGCCCAACTCCGGTGCGGTCACAGGACTCGAAGTCAGCAGAGGTGACTGCGTCGGTCAGACCAGTACGAGTCGGGGGTAGGGAGGCGATGCACGTCGCAGTGTCCACCAGTCGCAGTGCAGTCTACGGTTCGGTGACGGCGTCAGAACGAAGTCGGTGAGCTCAGAGCTTGTGTTGTTTGAGGCGGACATTGCTTCATGCGGTGTCTACAGGACACCAGGCCGGTCGTGAGAGTCGGTCACAACTCCCTGCCTCTGTAGCCACTTAAACAGCGTTTCCAGCAGCAATTCACAAAGGCTGGTCCTGGGACTTTGGTCAGGGGGCAAGCTCTCTTCCAATCCCTTGGAGATCTTTTGCACAAGTTGAAAGTAAAGGCCACAAAGTTTTCTCTCCTCTCTTTGGCAGTCAGGCAACCACTGCAGGCCAATCCCCCAAGCAGCCATCAGCTTGGGAATAGTCTCTCCTCAGTTTCTTCATGTTCCTCTCCTCAGCAGATGTTTTGTCTTGTAAGTCCAGAAGTGATCTAATTTCTTGGGATCAGGGTCCCAATATTTATACCCCAAAATCCTTTGTTCTCTGAGGGGAGAGGGGCCTTTGCCCAGTCCAAACCAGTTCCTGAGAACTCTGTTTACCAGACCTCTCCTTTCCTTTCACAGTGCAGGGCAGAAATATCAGACGCCCCACAGGAGGTGGAGCCAGCATTGAGGAAGGCAAGTACAGACCTGGAGCACTTTGTGACAGTCTTCCTTCTCTTCTTTCAGTGTGCAGGGCAGAGATATCAGACGCACCACAGGGGGTGGAGCTGGCATTGCAGAGGGAAGGCCCAGCCCTATTCAGGTCCCAGGTGCAACTCCTCCCTCCCATCTAGATGCAGATCTCACTATTCACCACTGGGCTGCCCTAGCCTGTCTCTTGGAATCCCCCAGTCCTGTCACTCACAAACCCAGACAAAGGAATACACAACCTCGCAGAGGCAGGCTTGAAAGGTTAGGCAAGCAAATACCTACTTTCTAAAAGTGGTATTTGCAAACACAGAATGTTAAAAACCACTTTACTAAAATATGTATTCTATCAGTCTGAGTCCAGGCATACTAAACTCGAATTTCTACCAGGTTCTCTGAGTCAGTTGGGATTATAAAAAGTAATAATTCTAACAGCCCATTCTGGCCTATCGAGAACAGGTAGCCTTGCAATAGTGAAAAACGAGAATAGCTGTAATTCACTATTAGGACATGCCACGCACTTCAGGGCTTGTCCTACCTTATACTTACAATGCTCCCTGCCCGTGGGCCTACCATAGGGGTGGCTAATATGAAGTCAAGGGAAGATTTAGGGACTGGCAAGTGGGTGCCCTTGCCCAGTCCGCATGACAGTAACAGTCTGCACGCAGGCTCTGCAATGGCAGACCTTAAACACATTTTACAAGGCTGCTTCTGTGGGTGGCACAACCAGTGCTGCAAGCCCACTAGCAGCATTTGGATTTACAAGCCCTGGGCACTCCTGGTGCACTGTACTAGGGTCTGACAAGTAAACCAAATAGTCAATCATGGAATCACCAATTAATACATACATTTATAATAGGGAGAGCATATGCACATTAGCACTGATCAGCAGCGGTAAAGTGCCCAGAGTCATAAAATAACCAACAACAGGTCAGAACAAATATAGGAGGAAGGCAAAACGTTCAGGGATGACCCTCCAAAAAGGCCAAGTACAAAAAAAAAACCTTGCAGCCAAAACGCAGGGTAGACCAATCACTACCTTGATGGGCTTCCCTGCTTAGGGCGATAGATAGAACATGGACCTGGCCCGCAACAGCAGGGGCATATTCCAGTTCTACGCCAATCTGAACCCATTTCAATTCCTCTGTCCATACTCTCAGGGTCTACCAAGCTAACCCATGGGGAACCCTCTGCTTCACCTGTGGGCACCACCTGTGCAGCATCTAACCTTAACTTGCTCACAGGTGTGTCCCACCAGACAGACAGCAAGTCACAGTGGCCACTGACAGTAGTCAGGGATGAGACCCAGGCCTTATGCCTCTCAGGGCTCTCAATCCTCTGTGGTGTTAGAGAGCGGGGGCAGTAGCCCCAGGTGCTTGGCACCCTTTGTCCGCTCCCCCTCCTGCCAGGTTAGGTATGACATCCTGGCACTGACCCACCAGCCCCAGGCCTGTACCCGGCGGCTGGACCAGAGACTGGGGTGGGCTCTCCCACACCCGGTCCACCTCCTTGGGGCTCTGTACCCTCTGACCTGGAGCGATACCCCTTTCCAGAATTGTCAGTGTGCCTGTAGAAGGTGCCCTGCACAATTCGCCCATCAGTTTCGGGGTTCTATCCTGCAACTGGGCTTCCAGGTCAGGGGGGATACCCTGAACCTGGCCCTCCAACCTAGGGTCTAAACTCTCAGGCTGCACTGGGGTCGGAGGCGAGGACTACCTCCCTCTGCAGCCCCTTCCAGAGCACTGCATCCTCCCAACTGGAGTGGAACCCCTAGAAGATACCTCAGTCAGGAAACTGATTACAGTTGCCCCTTCCTCCAGGTCAGACAGCACCTGAACCTGGCTTCCCAACCCAGGGACCAAACTCTGGGGTTGAACACTTGCCGGCACACCAGGACTTCCTTGGGAGCACGCATGTCCCTTCTGAGGGTAACACATAACTCATGTGTTGTGTGATAGTCTGCCTGGGGCAGATCTCCTGACCCCTGTCCATCTGACAGTGCGCGAAGATCCCCCAGGACAGAAGTGGTGTCACCACGGTCATTCACTTGTGACGCAGCCCTTCTGGCTGGCAGCAGACCCACTGGTTCTTCCACAGGGGACTCTTTCCCCCTCTGACCCCCCCATCTGGACTTCTGCACCCTCCCAACTGGAGTGGCACTGCCAGATACCAGAACTACAGGAGCTCTGCTTACAGGGGCTCCACGTTCTCTAGACACTAGGAGATCTTCCTCAAATGGCCTACAAGTACAGCCTAGGCCCCGACCTGATGTTCCCTTAAGAAACCATCCAGGCCCTGAGACTGGGTTTCGGGTACCTTGGGACAGAACCCATACTCACTCCTCCTCCTCATAGACAGGACGTGAGCCCCTACACCCCTTCCACTACACTGGGACCTAGCTGGCCTACACTGAACCTCTTCCATCACACAGGACTGGAAGATACCTGAGCCACTCTTGTTGGAATCACTCCCCAATGCCTCTTCAGACCCTCTGGAATCCACCAAAGGGTCTGCCTCCAATGTCAGCTCCCTGCGGTCAGAGAACTCACTCTCCAACAGGTGCTGGCATAGCTCCGGAAAACAGGGACTTACAATATGCTCTCCCACAATTGGATCACACAGCCCCCTACAGGGGTTAACCAAACTATCCTTCGCCTCACCATCCAGTGCCTCGCACACGTACTCCACACCACTCTCCTGAGATTGGCAAGACAGTATCTGACTGTCTCTGTCACACAACCCACACTCTTCTGGGTGATCTTCACATTCACATATCAGGACTTCAACTTTGGGGGAACCCCTCTCCCTGCACTTCTCATCTAGAGTCAGTAGAGTGTCCCTCCCACCACTAGGACCATGAACCCCTGCACCAGTTACCCTATTCCCCTCAGGGACACTGCGCACTACTGGAACTACCTCATGTCCTTGAACCTCCTGGTGTATATTAATCACCTCCAAGTCAGGTGCCTCATCCCCGGGTGTGTGTGTACTACTACCTCAGCACTAGAACATTCAATTTGGCTGCCACCATCTGAGCTGGACTCCACCTCCAACTCAGAATAGCTCAATCTCTGAGCTACTCACATTTCTTGTTGCTGGGCTGAGACACTCATGGCCTCAAGCCCCTCGAGCTCTAAATCAAGCTCCCTCATTATCAACTCATGCTCCCTTTGCATACTCTTTTCCTCTAGGGCCAATTTCCTATTCTCTAACTCAACTTGTACACTCAACTGGAGCTTGGCCATCTCCATTTCATACATCCTGTTTTCTCTCCTGTCTGCCAACTCCTCTGGAGACAGTCCTCTGGCAGAAATACTGCTACCCACTGGGGAGGGTGCACCCCCCTTTCCAAGACCCAGTGGTCTATCACGCTGCTGCTCTGCATCCTCATACTCCACCAAACCTCCAGGGGCATTCCTTGCCTCAATCCAGACCCTCAGCGCCTTGTCGTACTGCTCCTTCTTGGAGATTCCGGTCAGGGGAATTTTAAACTTTTTGCAGAAGCTCCTGAGCTGCTTGTTGGTGTAGCTTTCTATTTTCTTTTCCTCCCAATCACAGTCAACAGATGCAACGGATGCTGCCTTTTCCATGATGATTGAATCAGGCATTTACTTGGCAAAGATGGAGATCCCTGGCAAAAACAAGTATCAGAAGTACATGGTTGCGTTATGGTCTGCCTCACTAAGTAGTGTTCACCAGTCAGTGCATATGAGTCACAAATGCAAATCCAGAATCCCTCCCCTGACCAACTTTGTTAAAATTGGGGGTCTCTAGTTGGCACAGGTAGGTACTTGTGACAAATAGGATCTCTCTCCTCTAGTCAGGATAAGGGGGATTACACTTCTAAAATAACCCCTGCTCACCCCCTTGGTAGCTTGGCATGAGCAGTCAAGGTTTATCTCAGAGGCGGTGTAAGTTAAGCATTTGTGACCACATATAGTAACCAAGTGACAACACTACAAATGGACACCACACAGGTTTTATATAAAAAATAAGTATTCTTTATATACAGTTACTACAAGACCAATAAACGACAAAAAGAATCCACAGTACTATTAGAATTCAAGAGTTCTGGTTAAAAAGGCTTCAATCAAAGTTCTGTGCGAGTCGGTAGCCCTGTCTGGCTACAGCGTTGTTGAAATTACACAGAGGCTAACAAATCCAGCGGATCGCGTCGATACGGGCCCACTCAAAGGTCGACAGACTCGTTCACAGTACCTTTTACTTGAGGCTGCCGGCACGGATGTGCGAGCCGGTTCCGGTGTTCGTCGCGGTGCAGAAAGGAAGCGTTGCACGACGCGTTGTCCCTCGATGCGGTGCAGGCAGCGGCCTGTTGACAGATTTGGTGGATCCAAGGTGTGCTTTGCAGGGCGAGACAGTGCTTCGATGCAGTGCTTGCAGCTTGCGGTGCAGCGACAGAGCCGGAATTTGGGAGCTGGCGTCGATCAGTCCGGACAGCGGAGCAAGTCGGGCGGTGCGTCGCAAAGCATGTGAGGCGGTGCCCAACTCCGCTGCGGTCACAGGACTCGAATTCAGCAGCGGTGACCGCGTCAGTCAGATCAGTATGAGTTGGCGTATCGAGGCGTTGCACGTCACGGTGTCCACCAGTCACGGTGCAGACTACGGCTTGGTGACGGCGTCAGGATGGAGTCGGTGAGCTCAGAGCTTGTGTTGTTTGACACGGACGTTGCTTGATGTGGAGCCTACAGGCCACCGGGCCGGTCGTGAGAGTAGGTCACAGCTCCTTGCCTCTGTAGCCACTGAAACAGCGTTTCCAGCAGCAATTCACAAAGGCTGGTGAAGTCCACTGGTCCTGGGACTTCGGTCAGGGTGCAAGCTCTCTTCCTAGCCGTTGGAGATCATTTGCACAAGTTGAAAGTAAAGTCCACAAAGTTCTTTCTCCTCTCTTTGGCAGTCAGGCAACCACTGCTGGCCAATCCCCCAAGCAGCACTTTAGCTTGGGAATAGTCTCTCCTCATTTTCTTCAGGTTCCTCTCCTCAGCAGAGGTTTCGTCTTGTAAGTCCAGAAGTGATCTAATTTCTTTCTTGGGATCAGGGTCCCAATATTTATACCCCAAAATCCTTTGTTCTCTGAGGGGAGAGGGGCCTTTGCCCAGTCCAAACCAGTTCCTGAGCACTCGGTTTACCAGACCTCTCCTTTCCTTTTACAGTGCAGGGCAGAAACACCAGATGCCCCACCGAAGGTGGAGCCAGCATTGTGGAAGGCAAGTACAGTCCTGGAGCACTTTGATGACAGTCTTCCTTCTCTTCTTTTAGTGTGCAGGGCAGAGACATCAGATGCACCACAGGGGGTATCCGGCATTGTTCAAGGGAAGGCCCAGCCCTATTATTCAGGTCCCAGGTGCAACTCCTCCCTCCCATCTAGATGCAGATCTCAAGTTCAAGTTCAGAAATTTGTATAGCGCACTACTCACCCAGAGGGTCTCAAGGCGCTTGAGTGAGGGTGGGTACACTATTTATCGAACAGCTAGGTCTTTAGCTGCTTTCTGAAGGAGAGGTGGTTCTGTGTAAGGCGGAGGTGAGTGGGGATAGTATTCCAGGTCTTGGCCGCCAAGAAGGAGAAAGATCTTCCTCCCATGGTGGATCTATTGATGCGCGGGATTGCGGCGAGGGCTTGATTGGATGAACGTAGTTGACGGGTGGGTGTGTAGAAGGACAGTCGTTTGTTGAGGCAATCGGGTCCTAGGTCGTAGAGGGCCTTGTGTGCGTGGGTGAGGAGACGGAACGTTATTCTCTTGTTGACGGGAAGCCAGTGGAGATATTTCAGGTGACCGGAAATGCGTGCTTGACGGGGGATGTCCAGTACAAGTCTGGCTGAGGCGTTTTGGATGCGTTGGAGTTTTTTCTGAAGTTTGGCTGTGGTTCCGGCGTAAAGGGTGTTTCCATAATCAAGTCGACTAGTGACTAGTGTGTGGGTGACTGTCTTTCTTGTTTCGGTGGGGATCCAGTGGAAGATTTTTTTGAGCATGCGTAGGATGTTGAAGCAGGATGATGAGACGGCGTTGACTTGTCTGGTCATCGAGAGGGAGGAGTCTAGGATGAAGCCAAGGTTACGTGCGTGGTCCGTTGGTATGGGTGCGGTTCCCAGGGCCGGTGGCCACCATGAGTTGTCCCATGCAGAGGGGGATGATCCTAAGATGAGGACTTCCGTTTTTGTCCGAGTTTAGTTTTAAACGGCTGTTCTTCATCCATTCGGCTACTTCTTTCATTCCTTCATGTAAGTTGGTTTTGGTGGTGTTTGGGTCTTTGGTAAGGGAGAGGATCAGCTGGGTGTCGTCTGCGTAGGAGATGATGTTGAGGTTGTTTTGTCGTGCGATGGAAGCGAGGGGACTCATGTACACGTTGAAGAGGGTGGGACTGAGTGATGATCCTTGTGGTACGCCGCAGATGATTTTGGTGGCCTCTGATTTGAATGGGGGGAGGCGAACTCTCTGGGTTCTTCCGGCGAGGAACGAGATGATCCAGTCCAACGCTTTTCCTTGTATTCCGGCGTTGCTGAGGCGATGTATGAGGGTGTTATGACAGACTGTGTCGAAGGCGGCGGAGAGGTCAAGTAGGATGACGGCAACTGTTTCTCCGTTGTCCAGAAGCTTTCAGATGTCGTCTGTAGCAGCGATGAGGGCGGTTTCAGTGCTGTGTTTGGCTCGGAAGCCGGATTTTGAGGAGTCGAGTGAGTTGTTGGATTTGAGGAACGCGGCGAGCTGACTTTTGACGGCTTTCTCGATGACTTTGGCCAGGAAGGGGAGGATTGAGATGGGGCGGTAGTTCTTAAGTTCAGAGGGGTCCGCTGTGGGTTTCTTCAGGAGGGCGCTGAGTTCGGCATGTTTCCTGCTTTCTGGGAAGGTAGCGGAGTTGAAGGAGCAGTTGATGACGTCGCGAAGATGGGGTGCGATGATGGAGTCTGCTTTGTTGAAGATGTGGTGGGGGCATGGGTCAGTTGGTGAACCTGAGTGGATGGAGTTCATCAGGCAGATGGTGTCTTGAGTAGTGATTGGGTTCCAGGTGCAGAGGTTGTGAGAGTGCTGTTTTGGTTCGGAAGTGGGTAGAGTGGATTGTTCTTCGGACAGGTTTTCAAAGCTGTTGTGAATGTCGGCGATTTTGTTGTGGAAGAAAGGGGATAGAGAGTCGCAGAGGACTTGGGAGGGAGTGATGTCGTTGGAGCCGGCGGTGGGGTTGGTGAACTCTTTGACGATGTTGAATAGTTCCTTGCTGTTGTGGACGTTGTTGTCGAGTTGATCCTTGAATGCTGATTTCTTTGTGGATCGGATCAATTGGTGGCGTCTTTGAAGGTGGTCAGGTTGTTAGTGGTTGGGTTTGTCCTCCATGTTTTCTCGAGGATACAACATAGTTTCTTGGATTTCTTAAGGTCATCATTGAACCAGGGGGCCTTTTTGTTACCTTGTTTGATCTGATGGTTTTTAAAGGGTGCTAATTCGTCTGCGCTGTGAGTGATCCATTGTGTGAGTTTGGTGGCAGCTTGGTTTGGGTCTGATGATATGGCGGGGGGGTTTAGGTTCAGTGATGTGAAGAGTTGGTCGGTGGTGATTTTTTTCCAGTTTCTTCGAGGAATAGGTTGTGGTGGGATGTGGGTTGTGGTCTTTTTGTAGCTGAAGTGAACGCAGCTGTGGTCCGTCCAATGGAGAGTTGTGGTGTGATCGAAGGAGATGTGTTTGCTGGAGGTGAAGATAGGGTCGAGCGTGTGTCCGGCTAAGTGGGTGGGGGTGTCAACAAGTTGTTTGAGTCCGAGATTGGCCAGGTTGTCCAGAAGGGTGGTGGTGTTGTTGTCGTTATTCTTTTCCAGGTGGAAGTTGAGATCTCCCAGTAGGATGTAGTTCTCGGAGGAGAGGGCATGTGGGCTGATGAAGTCAGTGATGTCTTCGTTGAATTGTGTGCGGGTTCCTGGTGGTATGTAGATGAGGGTGCCTCTAAGTGTGGACCTGGGGTCGGTGTGGATCTGGAAGTGAAGGTGTCGCGATGTTATCGTCTGAGCTGGTCGTAATGCGGATGGTATTTCTTATGGACGATGGCGATGCCTCCTCCTGTTTGGTTGGTGCGGTCTTTTCGGATGATCTTGTAGGCGTCTGGGATGGCTATGGCGATGTCGGGCGCTGATGAGGCGTTCATCCAAGTTTCTGTAAGGAAGGCGACGTCCGGCGATGTAGTGTCGAGTAGGTCCCAGAGTTCAGTGGCGTGTTTGTGGACCGAGCGGGTGTTCAGCAGGATGCACTTCAGGTGGTTAGAGTCGGAGCTGAGTTGGGAGGAGGAGGATTTGGTGTGAGTCCTGATGCAGGCGAACTTGCAGGAGTGGCAGGCAAATGGTCCGTGGGTGTGTCCTGGGATAGCTACGCAGCATTGTGGTTTGCGTCCGGGGTTAAGGGCAAGGAGAGCTGCGGCGTCATACGTTATGCGGGTGGAGTGGGTTTTGCGAGGGCCAGGGGGTCTGGCGCTGGGCGCGGTCCAGGCACGGACGGGCGTAGACGGGCTTACCTTTGGCGCACCTGCGGCACGCATGGGGCGCCCGCTGCGCGCAATGGCATCTGTCATATGTGGATAGTGGAAGGGGAGGGACGAGGGAGGGTCAGCTGGGAGGCGGGGAGCGGGGTGGAGCTCAGGGCAGGGAGTCACAAACAACAACAACAAAAATGGCCGCAAGCCAGTGACCAAACGGGACTGGGGCACGATCGGTAACAGCGCGAAGTAAATGGCAGTGGCGCCGGCACAATTAGGCAAAATGAAACTGCAGGCAGCGTAGCAGCACAATTTAAAACTTCAACAAGCGCACCTTGGCAATCAAGCGCTACGATGAACTATACCTCAGCAATTGTAATTGGTAATAGGCAGGCGGGGCAATCTATCGCTACTAATTTACATGAAATAATGATGCAGGCAGGCGGGGCAGTCTGTCGCTACCACAGTAAATGAAATAAATAAATATGGAGGCTGAAGCAGTGCAAGGCGAGATCGCTACGATACCAGCAATGAGAGGCAGGGAGCAGCGTGTGGAGCGGCCGCTTCTGCAGGGAGCAGGACGGTCACCATTCTCACTATTCACCACTGGGCTGCTCCAGCCTGTCTCTGGGAATCCCCCAGCCCTGTCACTCACAAGCCCAGACAAAGAAATACACAACCTCACAGAGGCAGGCTTGAAAGGTTAGGCAAGCAAATACCTACTTTCTAAAAGTGGTATTTGCAAACACAGAATGTTAAAACCCACTTTACTAAAAGATGTATTCTATCAGTCTGAGTCCAGACATACTAAACTCAAATTTCTACCAGGTTCTCTGAGTCAGTTAGGATTATAAAATGTAATAATTCTAACAGCCCATTCTGGCCTATGGAGAACAGGTAGCCTTGCAATAGTGAAAAACGAGAATGGCTGTAATTCACTATTAGGACATGCCACACACTTAAGGGCTTGTCCTACCTCATACTTACAATGCTCCCTGCCCTTGGGCCTACCATAGGGGTGACTAATATGAAGTCAAGGGAAGGTTTAGGGACTTGCAAGTGGGTGCACTTGCCCAGTCAGCATGACAGTACCAGACTGCATGCAGGCTCTGCAATGGCAGACCATAGACACATTTTACAAGGCTGCTTCTGTGGGTGGCACAACCAGTGCTGCAAGCCCACTAGCAGCATTTGGATTTCCAAGCCCTGGGCACTCCTGGTGCACTGTACTAGGGTCTGACAAGTAAACCAAATAGTCAATCATGGAATCACCAATTAATACATACATTTACAATAGGGAGAGCATATGCACTTTAGCACCGATCAGCAGTGGTAAAGTGGCCAGAGTCATAAAATAGCCAACAACAGGTCGGACAAAATATAGGAGGAAGGCAAAAAGTTCAGGGATGACCCTGCAAAAGGGCCAAGTCCAATACATTCCTTGTAACTACCCTGGAAGAATGGTGACATTCCTGATTGCTGATACAGTCATCACAGAGAGGAGAATATATTTGAATATTTAGTCAGGCATGAGTGTATGTGAGGTGGGATAGGGATATCTCTCATGGTCCGTTGCAACATATACTCATTGTCCCGAATAGCTGTAGACATAGTGCTAGGTTGTCTATACCTGTGTATGAGGTTGTAAAAAGATCCAAAACAGTGGAGTGTGGTAGCGAGTTCCAAAATAACGTTAACATTGAAATGAGCACACGGACAAAGGATGTGAGCATCTGCAAGGTGCATGGTCATATCCGGGTACTTAAAAGCAGGTAGTGCCTTAAGGATAAATTGAGCATATGGACATTGGAAATGATCATCCATAGGGTGCTGGTAACCTCACGCCTAGATTACTGCAACCTGCTGTACCTGGGCGCAAATGTTAAATGTTTGCAACGTTTGCAGTGCATTCAAAATGCAGCAGCAAGGCTAGTTCTTATGCTCCCGAAAAGGGCCTCTGCCACTGGTGCGCTGGCCTCTCTATATTGGCTCCCCATAAGGGAAAGAGTAAAGTTCAAAGCCTTGTGCGTGAGCCATCGGATTTTACAGAGAAAGGGGCCACGGTACCTGCATGATTTCTTAACCCCCTATCTTCCGTCTAGGCTTCTAAGGTCAAGTGGGAAACAAGACGGTGTATGTTCCGAAAATCCGGAGAGCAAGAGTGGGCGGCCGCTCGTTCTGTTATCTGGCAGCTCAGCTGTGGAACTCGCTCCCTCAGGCACTCCGGCTGGAGTGCTCTGAATCTACCTTCCGGAAGGGTCTTAAAACACATTTGTTTCCGGCCTCCTAATCTGAATTTGATCTGTTGAGCTGACTGTTGATTGTTGTTGTCTTTTGCTCCGTAGCGCGGGGACACACTGGCCTCAGTGTAACCAGGCGCTTTACAAATGTAATTATTATTATTATTATTATACCTGGGTATTAGGAATAGCAAGCATTAGGTATTAGCAAGAAGTGCCTTCCCTACACCACTCGGTAGAGCACTAGAAGTGCCTATTCTATGGTGGATCGTAAATATCAATCACCACCACAGCTGCTCCTAACCCTGCTAACGGCATGTTATACTCAGGGGAGGTATGTGAAACGCGCAACGCGTGTAAACCCACATATACGGATGAGAGAAGGTATCCAAAATCCTTCATTAATTCATGTGAGGATTCCTTAGCGCAAGTTCGGCACATATGGCACCAACTTATATACCCATACAGCCACTTACACACCCATACACACAAGGACACATACAGTCATACAGCCTCTCACATAATATATGTTAGAAATAGTTTCACTCAATAGTAGTCCAGCTAGTATACTAATTTAGCTTTTGTAGTAGGTTAGCATATATATTTAGCCCCTTAAACTCTTAAAAACGCACCCACTTGATGATGTCATCAGTGATGTCATTTAAAATGTCGTCAGTGATTTCACTGACCACCATGTCAAGAGGGATGTAATATGTGAGGCCATAAGCAGTGCATTGTAGGGGTGTATATTTTTTTTTAAAGTTTTATATAGCGCTAGCTAGACCCGAGGGTGAATTTCCCTGGGCGTGTACAAGTGAAATCTGAGCCTAACTATAACGCACTTGTAATCTTTATTTTTTTCAGTTAATATATCTATATATATGTATATTTATATGTGTGTGTGCATGCGTGCATGCACACATTTACAAGACTACATATACAAAGCATTAGAAATGGATTGACATCCACGCCTTTTGTTTATTTGAACATCTACCTCATATGTAAGTTAACTATGATTGCTAAATCCCAGGTGCACCTTCTAGCCTTGGGGCAAGTGAGATTTCATCATCTCAAAATAAACACAGTCAAATCCATCCCCACTGAAGCCAGCGCCTGGAGTCTTGAGGGCATATTTACAAGGCCCCCCCTTGCGCCTCCACAGCGTCACTTTTTTGACACTCCGGTGGCGCAGTGTGCTGACCCATATTTACTAGGCCACACAAAGCCACCCTTGAGTGTTTTTTCATTGTCTTCTAAATATATCACCCTTTCAATCATTACTCTACGTGAAAGGGGTGTTCCATGGGTGTTGCTCTGGGTGTTCGCACGCAAAACCCTGGAATCAGATGCATTCCCAGATTTTCAAGGTTTTATTAAACCTGGGATGCATAAGATTCTAATGCCTCTCCAGGCAAGGCGTAAAAGTGGGAAAAAGTCGTTTTTTCCTCTTTCTATGTATGCTGCATTCTGCAGCACACATAGAAGGAAGAAAACACTATCAATGATAAAGACCTCTGATCTCTTACTCAGGATACTGCTCTCCCCTCACACAGATCTGCTGTAAGTATCCTGCCTCCAGCGCTGCCTGGCAGGTGTTCGAGGCCCCGGTGACTAGGTCCTTCCACTGCCGCTCTGTCTCTGGCCTCTCTTCCTGGTGCATTGCGCATTTGCCTTTCTCTTTTCATTCCTGCCTTTTTCTGTTCATGTTTTTTTCCCTTTTTCTGCCTTGTTTTAATTCTTTTGCCTTTATCTAAACTCTTACCTGTGTTGTTTTTCCCTGTTTTTCCACCTCTGTGCCTTCTGCCTTGTCTCCTTTCCCGCGGCTGCTGCCGCCATGGCCCCTCCAGCGTTCTCTCGCTCACGCCTCCCAGCTGTCCCACACTCCCCCACCCCTACTTAATGGTGGCAGATGCGCAGACACACACAGCGGATGCACCAAAGGCAAGCCTGTCTGCGCCCGACCGTTACCAGTGCCAGGGATTCTGGTCCTCAAACCTGCCAGCGCTACAACTCCTCAGCTCTCTACGCATTCAACACTAGCATAGACAACAACTGCAAGCTTTCTTCACACCCACGGACTCTTCACCTGCCGCCACTTCCACCACTCCTTCTTCCTCGCCGAGACCCAGGACTAACCTCAACCCTCCAGCCAAAACTCCACCACTCCTGAAACCCTGCAATGCATCCTCCTCAACGTCCGCTCCCTCCACAGACACGCCGCATAAATCTGGGACCTCCTCGACATCACCTCCCCCGATGCCTCCTTCCTCACAGACACCTAGACGAACGCCGCCTCATGACCAGACATCGCAATCGCCATCCCCAAAGGCTACAATATCACCCAGAAGGACCACCCCAAACTGCCCTAGAGGAGGCATTGCAACTGTCCACAAATCCAACCTCCGACTGAGCACCACACCGACGGGCCCTCAGACTGGATGGAACACCTTCACTTCAGGAACTAGACCAACCTTTCTACCACACTCTGAGGCACTCTTATCTACCGGCCCCTCGGACCTCACGCACTCTATGCCAACTCCATCACCGACATCATCTCCTGCAAGCCATCACCTCCACTGACTACACCTTGTTGAGAGACCTGAACTTCCACTTCAACAACCTCCAAGACCCCAACTCCACCTCCCTCCTGGACAACCTCCACAACATCGGACTCAAACAGATCACATCAGAACCCCCGCACTCAGCAGGATACACCCTTGACCCATCTTCACAGCGAGAAAGTCCATCACCTTCAACCACACCTCTGAACTCCCATAGATGGACCACCGTTGTATCCACTTCACCTTCAAAACAACCATCACCCGCAAACGTCCAAACCAGCTACGGCACAGAAATCGAAACAAGATCTCCGGCGACCAACTCACCGCCTCCCTCAACAGCTCCGCTCCCACCACCACAGACAAAGACCCTACCATCGCCACCCGGACCCTGCACAACTGGATCTCCAAATGCACCAACATCATCGCACCCCTCAAGAATACTACCAACACACATGCCAAGACAGCCAGATGGTTCACCACCAAACTCCGAGAATCTAGACGAACATGCACACGCCTCAAAAACACATGGAGGAACTCCAAAGTCACAGCAGTCCTTGACAACCTCAAAGCAGCCACTGCCGCCCACCACAAGCTCCTCAGATACACAAGGAAAAAAGCACTCCAAGACAGAATCTCTGCCCACGCACATAACAGCAAGGAACTGTTCAACATCATCAAAGAGTTCGCCCAACCCAACAGCGAGACGACTGACACCCCCACTTCCAGGACCTCTGCGACAAACTTGGCATCTTCTTCCATCACAAAATCAAGACCATCTATGACAACTTCGACTACCACCTACATGCGGAACCCACACCCACCATTCCCTACACTTCACAGCCTACACTTGACAGCTGGACCACCATCACCATCAAAGACATCCTGTAGACCATAAAGTCTACCCACTCCGGGGCCACCATGGACCCCTGCCCACACCATATCTACCACAGAGCCACAGACCTCATTGCCCCCAAGTTTCAACAAATCAACAACTGGTCCTTTACGACCACCTCCTTCCCCAACTACTGGAAACACGGCAAGATCAACCCTCTCCTGAAAAAACACTTGGCGGACCCCACAACCTCAAAAATTATAGACCACTCTCCCTAGTTCCGTACCCGGAGAAAATCATTAAAACAGCGGTCAACAGCCAGCTCGCCTCGTTCATAGAAGAAAACAACACCCTCGGCATCAGGAAAAACCACAGCACCAAGACAACCCTTCTTGCTGCAAAAGATGACATCTGCTCTCTACTTGACAGAGGAGAGACTGTGGCCCTCATCCTCCTGGACCTCTCCGCAGCTGTCGACACAGTCTCTCACCACACCCTAACCCGCAGACTTCAGAATGCAGGAATCCAGAACAAGGACCTCGACTGGATCCGCTCATTCCTATCTGGCAGAACGCAACGGGTCAGACTTAGGCCTTCCTCTCGGATCCCACACCTACCACCTGCAGAGTCCCACAAGGATCCTCCATCTGCCCCACCCTGTTCAACATCTACATAGCCCCCTGGCACCCATCATCGATCCCACGGACTCAACATTGTACCCTAAGCAGATGACACCCAACTCATCCTCTCACTATCCAACAAACCCAATGTCTCTAAACTCAACTTTCAAGAGGGAATGGAAGCAGTCGCCAGGTAGATGAAGAATAGCTACCTGCAACTAAAGACTGACAAGACCAAATGACTCATCATGGGCCCACAACTGAACACATGGAACGACACCTGTTGGCCCCCCACCCTTGGGAACCCGCCCACACCCATGCACGCAACCTCAGAATCATCGTAGACTCCAAACTTAACATGAACCGACAAATCAACGCTGTCTCCTCCTCCTGCCTACAAACCCTCTGACTCCTACGAAATACCTTCAAGTGGATTCCCCTTGAATATAGAAAAACAGTCACCCACACCCTTGTCAGCAGTAGACTGCACTACAGCAACACATTCAATGCCAGAATCAACAAGAACCTCACCCGCAAACTCCAAAACGTCCAGAACACCTTCACCAGACTGGTCCTTAACCTACTGCGCCACTGCCACATCACCCAACACCTGCGGACACTACACTGGCTCCCCATCGAGAAGAGAATCATCTTCAAGATTCTCACCCAAACCCACAAAGCCCTTCACAACACCAGCCGTGCCTACCTTAACAACCACCTCTCGTTCCACACACCCCAAAGATCCCTCCACTCAGCACTGCTCATCAAGACCAGAACAGGACGATCCTTCTCCTACCTCTCGACCAAGGCATGGAACACCCTCTCTCTTCACCTATGACAGACACCAACACTCTAAAAGTTCATGAAGGACCTCAAGACTTTGCTCTTCGACCAATCGGCGGCATGAACTCATCGGGAGCTGCGCCCCCCTTCCAGCGCCTCAAGACCCTCTTGGATGAGTAGTTGCGCTTAATAAACCACTGATTGATTGCTTGAATGATTGTTTATGTGCAGGAAGGTGTCCCTTCCTGCACAAAAAAATCCTTCCTGCAATGCATGCACCGTTGCAACATGGTGCAAGGGTGCTTGTGTAGGCGCTAGGCAGCCAATTGTGTGCCAGCTCGGGGGAAAGTACAGGGATGTGTCACATTGCTGTAAATACAATGCATCCCTTCACTTTCCTAATGGCTCAGCGAGGCGCTGCATCATTTTTTTGTAAATATGCCCCTTGGTTTAAGAGTTCCTCACACCCTGTCAATCTGATTTCACATGCCCACGACCTTCTGAGCCCAAAAGAGGCAGGGGTTTTCAAGTTTTACAACCACTGATTTGCATTTTAAATATTTCACTAGAAGTTGGATCACATAAAGGTGGCTTATTGGTGATTTCATCACAATAAATCAC
This sequence comes from Lissotriton helveticus, assembly GCF_964261635.1. Taxonomy (NCBI): domain Eukaryota; kingdom Metazoa; phylum Chordata; class Amphibia; order Caudata; family Salamandridae; genus Lissotriton; species Lissotriton helveticus. The sequence continues at coordinate 334,821,159 of NC_136058.1, read as the reverse complement.
AGTTCATTGTGTGGGAATCAGCTCAGAGAAAAAAAGACCAGATGGATACTTACCCAAAGTGTCATGATAAAAAAAATCAACATTTTTGCATTGTGACATAGAAACACAGCCACCCTCACCTACTGTACAAGGACCTCCCGGTGGCTCTTCAGACAGTGGTTCAAACAGCTGTATACAAACTCACACACATCACAGGCTTGATGGGCAGTAGTACAAACAGCTTTGTGCACACTCACACACATTACTGATTCTACAGGCAGTGGTACCAATGGCTGTGCACACACTCATAGACCTTACAGGCTCTGCAGGTAGTGGTACAAACAGCCATGCACATACTGACAGACCTTACAGGCTCTACAAGCAGTGGTACACACTGCCATTCACACACTCACATTACAGGTTCCTCAAGCAGTGTTATACACTGCCGTTCACACACTCACAGACATTACAGGATCTACAAGCAGTGGTACGCACTGCCATTCACACACTCACAGACATTACAGGCTCTACAAGCAGTGGTACACACTTCCGTTCACACACTCACATACATTACAGGCTCAACAAGCAGTGGTACACACTGCCGTTCACACACTCACAGACATTGCAGGCTCTACACGCAGTGGTACACACTGCCGTTCACACACTCAAAGACATTACAAGCTCTACACGCAGTGGTACACACTGCGGTTCACACACTCACAGACATTACAGGCTCTACAAGCAGTTGTACACACTGCCGTTCACACACTCACAGACATTACAGGCTCTACAAGCAGTGGTACACACTGCCGTTCACACACTCACAATACAGGCTCTACAAGCAGTGGTACACACTGCCATTCACACACTCACAAACATTACAGGCTCTACAAGCAGTGGTACACACTGCCGTTCACACACCCACAGACTTTACAAGCTCTACAAACAGTGGTACAAATGGGAAACGACCTTTACAACGCAGTCATCACATCGTACTGAATTTAAATCGCAGTCATTATGTTGCAACATCCTTTACAACGCATGTCACTACAATGCAGCATTTACATTGCATGTCCCTACAACGCATGACACTACAACGCATGTCACTACAACGCAGGCATTACATCGCTTGTCATTACACCACATACCAATACAACACAAAGTACCCCTACACTATCCAACACTTACCCTACTGTTGCACCCCCTGGAGTTATAATAGTAATGTTTACCCCTACGCTATCAAACACTTACCCTACTGTTGCACCATCTGGAGTTAGAATAGTAATGTTTACCCCTACACTATCCAACACTTACCCTACTGTTGTACCCCCTGGAGTTAGAATAGTCATTTTTACCCCTACACTTGTCGTAATTTGGCAGCACCTGAGTTAGCGTTTAGCTCAGCTACACAACCTTTTTATTAACTTGACTTAAGTGTACGGGGGCCATTTTGTATTTTGTGGCTTCCATTTTGTACGAACATGCGGCCTCGTGGTAGAGTGTCCTTTTGTCCTTCCTTCATGCCAATGAACCTTCACTTTGCCCAGCAACAGGCTATATTTAGCGATGGTTAGTTTCCCGCATGCGCACACACGATCTCCGGACTAAGAGAGTGGTCACTCTTTAGGAATGTTCCCCTAACTGACCAGTGGTATTAAGCTCCTCCGACATGCTGGCTGTGCGCCAAAAATGTCCTTATATGTACCTAAAACTGTTCAAATGTGTACCGCCTATCTTTTTATTACCTTTAAACTGTATAAAAGAGGTCGCGCACCGATGTTCGGTGTGATACTTCTTGCATTACCGAAGGGTGCTGTAGGAATGTACCACCACCCCATGGGGTCCTAATAAACTTGTCTCTTTGCATTTTCAGTTTCCGTGCCAATTTCCGTCTATGGTGTTTGAGTGTTTTTGCAGAGTATGTAGGCCTGACAGAACCCGATACCTCAATTGGCGACCACGAAGGGACTCATCGGCGACTCGGATGCCCGAAGGAGAGGTCACGATGAAGGATTGGAAACTCGCTATGGACGCGTACGCTGCCACTGAGTGACCCGAGTCTTGGCACCCACGGTGTTTTTCCCTTCCTTCTGATCTGACCTTCCAGGTGGCGCCGGTCTTCGACTGAGATCCTGATCGATTGGTTTGTCGTGTAGTGCCTGTTTTGGCTGATTCGGCCACGGAACTTGGCAGTTGGAAATCTGGACACTTTTGAAGATATTTGGTAAGCTTGTGTTTGGTAAGGTAGTCTACTGACACTTACTGTGGCTTTTTTTTTAATTTGAATTTGAATTTGAATTTGTATGAGTTAGCTAACGTTTGGACCTATGATTTGAATTATATGTGGAGTGCACCTCACATAGGCAGGCATGTAGGGATATTTCTCAGATTTTGAATTTATTTGAACGGCACATCGTGAGTAAGTACGTTTTAAGTGCCATTTGTTGTAATATCACGTTTCTGTGATATTTTGAACATGCCTGTTCTCAGCACACTCCGAGGAATGTGCTGCTTTGGAAATGGTACCAGTTATCGATTAAATGAATCTCAGCCGGCTACCCCAGAGGGGACTCCTAACCGTGAAATGTACATTAAATTTGGCCTTCCTCCCATAATGTACAGCACGTTATGGCACAAATATACAAAATCTGATCGTGAATTGCAGTGGCCACTACATGGGTAATTCGATTTGCGAAAAGTTCAGTATGTGGAGCAGTGTTTGTTCCAGCGTAGGTCTAGACAGGACATGTTTGATTGTGGCAGTATGTGGAAGAAAGCGGTGCGTGAACGAATGAAGCGTGAAGAAGCCTTGGCGGACAAAGAGCAGCGCAAGGCTGCTCGGGAAAAAGATTTGCAGCTACAGGAGAAGGAATTGCAGGAACAGAAAGAAAAAGAGAGTCGAGAGCGTAATTTACAAGTTAATGGTCAGTTTCCTCTTCGGTGTCCTCTCTATCCTGTCCTTACTAATGAATTAGATGATTTTTCATTGTTAGATCGTTGCCCGCCTCCGTATGTTCAACCTACGGCTCCGGATGTGGAATCGGACGAGGATAATCAGGACAAACAACGTACCAGGTTACATGCCGAGCGTATGACGGAATTGCGTTCGATTGCCCGTAAACTTAATGTAAATTCTATAACTGTTTCAGAGGTTGATGATATTATGAGTAAGTGGTCCGACAAGGAACAATTGTATTTTTTAGATCATTTTGCAGGCGAAGTTGTTGAGCGGTTTAGAAAACAATCTCCTGAGTTTGAACCTAAGGATATATCAGTTGGTCGTGAGAATTTTCGTAAAGGTGTTTTTGCTCTTTCAGATGCGGAGGAATTTTTCCGACGGTTGATTTGGTTACGGGGTGAGGCGACACGATTGCGAGCGGTGAAAAAGGCATCGAGCCCACCAGCGTCTGAATCGACGGAAACTTCTTGAGTGTGCCCTATCTATGGATCAGATAAAAGTGTTGCGATTAATGTTTTGCCTATGCGGGAAGCCGCACCTTTGTATGTCCCTCCCAAAGGGGACGGTACGGATGATGATAAGATGTCTAAAGATTCAAAGGGCTATTTTGTGTATAATTGGGTTTATACGCCACCGAATAGAGCAGATGTTATGGCACTTAAGAATGCTTTGCCTGACCCCCGTAAAAATCCAGCAGCTTTCTATGAAGGTGTGGAGGGCGCTATTTCTTCATGTATCATGACGTTAGTCGATATTGATCTTTTCTTTGGGTTGATATTGCCTCCTGATATGTGGAGAGCGATTCGTAAGTTTGACGATCGTACGATATTAGGTGCAGATTGGAAGGAGATAGTGAGGGCTGACCTAGATAGGGAACCTGCATGTAAGCCGGGCCAGTTAATTTTAGAATTACCAACGACTAAATTAAAAACGCTTGTCCCCCCTAAAAAGATAGATTGGACAGTATTGGCATCTTGTAAACAGAAACTAGATGAATCAGTTTCTGACTTCTTTTCACGTTTCGAGGAAGCATTCCATGATTACAGTGGTCAATCATTAACAGAGTACACGGGCAGGCATTTGTTTGTAGACAAGTATGTGGCTAATCTCCTTCCGGAGATTGCAAAACGATTAAAGGCTAGTGAAAGTTCATGGACTACTGCAACGCCAGCTTCTTTATTAACCATGGCTCAGTATTATGAACGACAGGAATTAGAGGCAAAAGAAAGTAGTGATAAGAAAGTGAAAGACTTAAAGACGAAGGTAATGTTGGCACAAGTTCATGCTACGCAATCGAGAGGGAATGATAGGGGTAGACGAGGATCGTACGTTACGTCTCCCCCTCGTTCCGACATTTCTGAGGATCAGTGTGTATACTGTAAACAGTTTGGACATTGGGTTGCAGATTGTCCGGTACTTCGTGAACAGCGTAGTCAGAGGGGTCGAGGTAGTGGAAGGTCACGGAATAGTTATTCAGGACCAAGAGGTGGAGCGAATGACCGTGGTAGGTTTGAAGAGAGGGGTCGTGGTCAGGTTGAGCATAATACTTTTGATCGACGGAATCAATATCAGGTAGCTGAAGGAGAACATATTGAGTCACAGGATAATAGATATGCATAGGATTGCGTAGGATGGGGTGTGGAATCGTTTGAGGTACCAGTCGATCAGAGGGGTCCATATATATCAGCACATGTTTTGGGTTCTACTGATCAGTTTCTGGTTGACACAGGAGCTACTCGTAGCGCTCTGTCCAAACCCTTGGTTCCAAGGGCTCCCCTGTCTGGCGAAATAATTACAGCAATAGGGTTCGATGGAACACCTTCTCTAAGCCCATTGTCTCAACCCCTTACCTTTCATGTTGACAAATTCACTGCCCCATGTCCTTTTTTATTATCCCCAAATACACCAGATAATATTATGGGACTTGATATGCTAAATCATTTTCGTGCAACAATACGCTGTGCCCCTGAAGGGGTGCAGGTTATTTTGAATGAAAACTACCCAGAAATTGAGAGATTGTGCCTCATGCAAGAGTCCGATGCATTAGCTTCCCTTCCAAGCACGTTATGGGCCTCTTCTGATACTGATGTGGGTAAAATGATTATTCCACCTGTGCACATTACTGTGAAGGAGGGAGCGATATTACCTCGTGTTCCTCAGTATAAGATCTCTAGAGAAGGCGAACTGGCGTTGACACATATTGTGAATGATTTGATAACGGCAGGGGTGGTGGAGGAAGTTCCCTACAATGTTTGCAACAGTCCAATTTTGCCGATTCTAAAGAAAGATACAGATTCCAAGGTTTATCGTTTTATTATTGATTTGAGAGAAATGAATAAGATAGTTGTACCCCAGTACCCAGTAGTGTCAGATATCACCACGTTACTTACTCTGGTTCCACCCACAGCTACTACATTTACGGTGATCGATTTGAAAAACGCTTTCTTTTCGATTCCCATTCATCCTGATAGCCGATATTTGTTCGGTTTTCCATTAAATAATAAATCTTATAGATTTTGTCGAGTTCCTCAAGGTTACACAGAAAGTCCTAGCATTTACAGCCAGGCTTTGAAAAGACAGCTTGATTCTTTTGATTTGCAGTCTGGGGTGGCGCTTATACAATATGTTGATGACATCTTGCTTGCAGCAGATACACAGGAGCAATGCGAGGAGAGTACGCTCTCCCTGCTTTCTTTTCTTGCTGAACATAATCACAAGGTTACACGGAAGAAGCTGCAATACTGTAGACCAAAGGTGACATATATTGGTCATCTTTTGTGTAAGGAGGGACGTGCATTAACATCAGACCGAATTCAAGCAATCTTAGATACACCAGTCCCTTGCACACAGAAGGATGTTCGTGCTTTCATAGGTTTGACGTCCTTTTGCAGGCAATGGATACTAGGATTTTCATACATTGTAAAACCTTTGTTAGCATTGCTGTCCAAAACTGCACCAACCTCCCTTGAATGGACGGATGAATGTCAGAATGCTTTTGAACAATTGAGACAAGCTCTTTGCTCTGCACCAGTGTTAGGTACACCAGATTATACAAAGCTCTTTGCACTGTATGTACATGAGAAGGATGGATGCGCATTGTCAGTCTTAGTACAGTTACACGGAGACAAACAGAGACCCTGTGCATATTTTTCAGCGGTACTCGACCCTGTGGCTCGAGGACTGCCTGGATGCCTTCGAGCAGTTGCAGCAACAGCAGTAGCTATACGGCAGAGTGAGGGAATAGTTTTATCGCACAAATTGTTGGTGTTAGTTCCCCATGCAGTAGATGCACTATTGAACCAAACGAAAACGCAGCATCTAACCAGTGCCCGTTTAACAGGATACGAGGTAACACTGCTGGCGCCACACATTACATTGAAGAGGTGCGCCACTTTGAACCCCGCCACTTTATTGCCATATCCTGTTACTGAGACCCAGGAAGAAGAACAACATGATTGTGTTTTTCTGACTGATGAACAAACAAAGGGTCGTGTCGATTTACAGGATACGCCACTTCCAGATGTAGATGGGGAACTGTGGGTTGATGGGTCGTGTGTGAGATTGCCAGATAGAACGGCTTCCACGGCCTTTGCGATCACGACACTTAAGACGGTGGTAGAAACAGCACGGATACCGCAGAAATCGGCTCAAGCAGCTGAATTGATAGCCTTAACGAAAGCATGTGAGCTAAATGCTGGATTATGTGTGAATATCTATACCGATAGTCGTTATGCCTTTGGAGTAGCGCACAATTTTGGCCTACTCTGGAGGGAACGAGGGTTTATGACTTCACATGGAACACACATTATGTACGGAGAGTTGGTATGTGATCTCCTGAATGCACGAAGAAGGTGGCGATAATAAAATGTAGTGCACATAAAAAGGTGACAGACAAAATAGGGCAAGGAAACGCTTTTGCAGACCGCATAGCGAGAGAAACTGCCATGTTGCAAAATGACTCCCCTATGTATGTGGTGAGATCGCAAGCCGAGCGATGGCATGATACTAGAGAGAAAGTTTTAGACATACAGAAATCAGCGTCTGAAGCGGAGCTTGCAGCATGGGCAATAGAGGGAGTGTTGGATGATGAGGGTTGCTGGAGAAGCAAAGACATGAAGAGATGGAAATTACCTGCTGCTTACTTGCAAGCAATGGTTCAGATGGCACATGGGCTGGCACATATTGGAGCTCTTGCAATTACTAAATTGCTTACACGAGTTTGGGAGCATCCTGAGATTACCAGCACGGCTAGGAGAATAGTACAGACCTGTCTGATATGCCTACAGTACAATCCTGCTAAAGGGACCTCTACTCCTAAAGGAGGGTTCGTCCCACCTACTGCACCATTCGAAGTACTGCAAATGGATTACATCCAGTTGGAGCACTGTAATAACCTCAAGTATGTCCTAGTGGTGGTGTGTGCTTTCAGTAAATGGGTTGAAGCCTACCCCACGAAGGATAATACAGCATTAACAACAGCTAAGGTGTTACTGAAAGAGTACTTCCCACGTTATGGTGTTTGTAAATTTTTGTGGAATGATAATGGTCCTCATTTCGTTGGGAAAATAGTGGAGCATGTCCTGAAAGGATTGGGAATAAGACAAAAGTTCCACGCTGTATTCCACCCGCAGTCAGCAGGTCTAGTAGAAAGGTATAATGCGACTCTGAAGCTGAAGCTAGCAAAGATCGTGGCATCCACGTCTTTGAAATGGCCGGACGCTTTGCCATTGGCATTATTGTCTATTAGATCAGTGCCACACTCTCGAACTGGCCCCACACCCTATGAGGTGGTGTTTGGAAGGCCGATGAATATTTGGGGAGTTCCAAAGCCTCGTTTGATACATGATGTGCCTTGTATAATGATGAACCATTATTTGGCACGATTAACAAATGATTTATCTTCTATTCATCAGCAGGTTCGAGAAGCGCTCCCCGACAATTCCATTGGAGAGGCTCACAATCTTCATCCTGGCGACTTCGTGATGATCAGGGTGTTTGAGAGGTCCAGCAGCTTGGAGCCGAGGTGGCGTGGCCCTGAGCAAGTGCTGTTGGCAACGCGGACGGCTGTGCGTGTCACGAATAAGAAACGGTGGATACATTCGACGCACTGCCGACGTGTCTCTCCAGATCGGGTGAACCCTACTGTGCTGTCTGACTACAGAGACATCTTGGACGCGGAGAAGAGCCCAGCTGTTACGCCTCACGAGTCGGAGGGAGCCTTCCCGGACCACGCAGATTCTGGTGGAGTGAAGTATAATCTACGGCCAAGGAAATAATTTTTATTTTTATTTTTCATGACTGGTTGGCAACCGTTCCGAGGTTTGTGAAACGGAAGCCGGGAATATCAAGGGGGGGGGGGATCAGTTCTGTCCAGTGTAGCGACACCCGTCTTGAATCTCGGAGAAAAACCCAACGGCAGCCTCGGTTCTCAGCACCATATTTTTATTTTTTAGTTTGTTTTCTTGAGACTTCTGTTCATTGTACCATGGCACCTATGACATTGAGAAACAGAAGACTTTTGGGTGTGGTTCTTTTTGTTGCGACAATAGTGGTGATAGCAGTAATAGCTTGGACTATAGAAAGACTATTTCCTGCACGGGACTATTTACTGCCTACCACTCCAATTCCATCTGAACATTTTCATTTTACTTTGCCCTATCACGAAGAAAGACATAGACAGACTTATTTGAATAATAGTTTCATTCAGATATTGCATTACACGCATAACATGACCAACACGTCCAACTGTTGGGTATGTGGGATGTTACCTGGGCATCAGAAGAAGGGAGGAACCCCACTTATTCCTCTTCCTTTTTCTCATAATGGGTCATGCAATGCTTGGTATACTCTTCTCTTTACTTTGAGATGGCCAACAAAAGGTGGACTACTTTTTCGACTGAACAAGGTCTGCTATAATGATCGAGATGGCTAGCCACAAGCAGAAGGAACTAAGTTCGAGTGGGAAGAATATCGACCGGACAATGTATCTGCACCTCGCATCTTCACTAATCACAGACTTACAAATATGTCCAGTTTACATGTAATTACTGTCATTGACACGAAAGCAGATCTCTGTATTAGGAATAAGGGAACCATTCCGGTGGGGAGAAGTGAATGCAATATTACTCTTGCTTTTGATACTCCCAATGGTATTTCATTTGTGGCCTCACGAAACACTTATTTCATCTGTGGTAATAAAGGTTATCATCGTCTTCCTCTTGGATGGTTAGGCACATGTTACATATCCTTTGTATTACCCCCTGTGTTTATTGCCCCACCTATGTACCATAATGATTTTGTATTATATCATGATTTTATTTTGAATAGAGTTAAGAGGACATTGGACATTGATGGGGTTGATCAAACTGACACCTCCCTACAACAATATGTGGATTTTAATTTAGGGTTATTTTCTTTTGTGGGCGCTGCTCTAAACAGCAGGAAAATTAGGCGGCTAACACGTGTTGTGGAGGCAGTTGCTAATGAAACTGTTTCTGCTTTAGGGAATATAACTGAAGAGCTCCAGATTACTAGAATTGTTACGCTTCAGAACCGAATGGTTCTGGATGTAGTGTTAGCTGATCGTGGGGGTGCATGTCGTATCATCGGAAGTAGTTGTTGCGTCTATGTCCCTGACAATTCGCCTTCTGTGTATGATGCCATTTCCAAATTGCACAAGATTGCCTCTGAAATTCACACTGACAATGGTACTTGGACTTTTTCAAGTTGGTTTTGGACGATGCTCAGTACATGGGGCTGGAAACTGCTAACGATTCTATGTGCAATTATTGGTATATTCTTCTTTTGCTGTTTATGTATTCAATGTGGTCCTGCTCTATGTTCTGTATGTATTACGGCCTGTATCCCATCCTAACGAGCTATTGCTAAAAATGTACAAATGAGTAATGCCGAAGTGAGGCGGATCATGATGATCGATGTCGAGGATGAACATCCGGATTATTTCCATTATGAGGTAGCTTCAGCTAAACGCTAAAAGGGCCGTCCGTCGTAATTTGGCAGCACCTGAGTTAGCGTTTAGCTCAGCTACACGACCTTTTTATTAACTTGACTTAAGTGTACGGGGCCATTTTGTATTTTGTGGCTTCCATTTTGTACGAACATGCGGCCTCGTGGTAGAGTGTCCTTTTGTCCTTCCTTCATGCCAATGAACCTTCACTTTGCCCAGCAACAGGCTATATTTAGCGATGGTTAGTTTCCCGCATGCGCACACACGATCTCCGGACTAAGAGAGTGGTCACTCTTTAGGAATGTTCCCCTAACTGACCAGTGGTATTAAGCTCCTCCCACATGCTGGCTGTGCGCCCAAAATGTCCTTATATGTACCTAAAACTGTTCAAATGTGTACCGCCTATCTTTTTATTACCTTTAAACTGTATAAAAGAGGTCGCGCACCGATGTTCGGTGTGATACTTCTTGCATTACCGAAGGGTGCTATAGGAATGTACCACCACCCCATGGGGTCCTAATAAACTTGTCTCTTTGCATTTTCAGTTTCCGTGCCAATTTCCGTCTATGGTGTTTGAGTGTTTTTGCAGAGTATGTAGGCCTGACAGAACCCGATACCTCACACTATCCAACACTTACCTTAAATGTAAAGTAATTGTATTTGTTGTAATGGTATGCGTTGTAAAGGTATAATGCGATGTAATGGAATGCTTTGTAAATGTCGTTTAAAAAAATGTGTTGGAATGGCATGCGATGTAAATGTATGCGTTGTAAGGGATGTTGCGGTGTAAAAACTGCGTTGTAAAGGTATGTGTTGTAAATGTATGTGTTGTAACATCATACATTACGTACAAACAGCTGTGCGCACACACAAAAATCACAGGCTCTTTGGGCAGTGGTACAAACAGCAGTGCACATACTGACAGACCTTACAGGCTGTGCAAGCAGTGGTACACACTGCTGTTCACACACTCACAGACATTACTGGCTCTACAAGCAGTGGTACACACTGCTGTTCACACACTCACAGACCTTACAGGCTCTACAACCAGTGGTACGCACAGATGTTCACTCTTTCACAGACCTTACAGGCTCTACAAGCAGCGGTATGCACAGCTGAGCACACACTCACAGACATTACAGGCTCTACAAGCAGTGGTACACACTGCCGTTCACACACTCACATTACAGGCTCTACAGGCAGTGGTACAAACAGCTGTGCACACACACAAAAATCACTGGCTCTTCGGGCAGTGGTAAAAACAGCCATGAACACACTCACAGACATTACAGGCTCTACAGGCAGAAGAATGAACAGCTGTGCACACACTGTCAGGTTCAGGCAATAATGCAGCTGGATGTCCCAGCAGTGCAAGTCTGAGAACAGAACCGTGCCTGCAGTGGGCACCTGAGGGAGACCGTCGTGGGCAGTGGGGGCTTGAGACCTTTAAAAGTGGTGACGCAATCTTTGACTCAAATTCCAGTGAGCGAGCCTGACTTCTCAGTGGGTTCAGGAGAGGGACTCACCCAGTCCCACACTCACTCACTCACTCACTCACTCCCACTCACCCTCATTCTGACTCACTTATTTGATCTCATTTACTCATTACTTCTCACTCAGTCCAACTCATTCTCATTCCCTCAATGAATCTCATTCTGTCTCACTCGGGCTGCCCTAATCTCACTCAGTCTCACTTGTTACTATTTAGTTCCACGCATTCTGACTCACTCTGTCTCGCTCAGTCTCTAACTCACTCAGTCTCACTCATTTTCTGACTCACTCAGCCTGTGACTCACTCAGACTCACTCAATACATCAAAAATCTAAGTTCCAAATGGAACACAAGCCGCAATCTCTACAGACACTGAACTCGCTTCAGCCCAAACTGCCTAATCAGATCTTCCTTTATGACCTCATAGACAATCTGGTCTGCCACATACATTCTCTTAATGACGACTGTCCCTTCCAATGGCATGCACCACATTAAGGGAGTTGCCTTAGACACCTCATTTAAGGCCTGCACCTTACAAGCGATGTCAAAGCTCACAAGCCATCCATAATATTCTGACCATTTGCATACACATGCACAAGATCTTTTGGAACCTTGGCCACCACCTGGCATGAGCTGGATGTAGAGTCAATCGGAGATGGCGTTGTCATTGCCGCCATCCTACATTTCTCCCACTCAAGGACTATCCTTCCCATTGCAATCTGTCGTTCCTATTCCTTCTATTTTTCTTCCCACTCTTTCTGTTACTCCCCCTTTCCTTCAGTTTCTCCTTCCTCTCTCACAATTTCTCTTCCTGGGCCGATTCCTCCTGTCTCTCCCGCCTCCTCTCCTCTGGTTCCCGGTGAGACAGCCTTAGCTTCTCCCTCTGAAACTCTCTGGTCTTCTGATTCTCTCCAGCCTTAGCTTTCTGAAGTGCCAACTGCAGCTCAGGGTCTATACTAAACACAACCCACCTAAGGGATTTGCTTCTTGAATTGTTGACAGTGATATTAGAGGTAGTGTGCACACTTTAGGTATTCTCGAAAATAAAAATAAAGCTTGTGAGTGTCTTTGTTAAACTCTGCAAAATGCAATAGTGGACACACTTTGTATGTGTCTGGGATAGAATTTCTTAAGGGGGTGCTCAGACCTGGATCTACAGCGCTCTCTTCCTGGGTTCCTACAATGGTTTACTCCTCAGAGTCAAGTACAGCCTCATCCCTTTCGCCCAGTATCTCAAACTGGTCCCTAATATAATTAGCAATGACCTTCTTGTCCCTACTCCCGGGAATCCTGCACCCTCTGTCCCATCATAAATCCTTCATTCGTTCTATGAGCAGGGTGCTGAGGTCTATTCTCATTCTTGTGTTTTCCATTGTCTTTGCATGTCAGTTTTGTGTGAAAAAACAACTGGACTTGTACTGCTGGTGCAAATTGGAAATGGCCGATGCAACTCCTGTATCCAGGCTCCTAAATCTTAATAGCCCAGTCGCTTCCATCAATTTCAGAACCAAGTTGAGAGGGTTACTGGGCCCAACTGTAGGGGTTGAGGCATTTTACTCTTGGTATCCTGGGGCCCAACCTACTATGAATCATGAGCAATTGGGCAGGTACCCCTTTAGCACTTGACTATCATTGCTAGCGTGGTCCGAGCAGTCAAAGCAATTGGGCAAGTACCCCTTTAGCACTTGACTATCATTGCTAGCGTGGTCTGAGCAGTCAAAGGCTGCCTCGGGGAAGGAGTGTTAGATACAGGATAGTGAACTCACTCACAACTCAAAATGTGCACAACAGCTGTGTTGGAAATGGCCCTTTTTGCAGGGTTATCCCAAACCTTTTTCTGACCTTTTGTTGGCTTTGTGACTCTAGGGCTTTACCACTACTAACCAGTGCTAAAGTGCCTGTGCTCTCTCCTGTAAACATGGAATAATTGGCTTACACCTTGTTAGAAATGGGGTTTTCTGGTTGGCTGAGGCTTGCGCCAAAGCCAGGCAGAAACCACCACTCTAGTCAGGGCAAGAAAGTCACCCACCAAGATAACCCCTGCTCACCCCCTTGGTAGCTTGGCACGAGCAGTCAGGCTTATCTCGGAGGCGATGTGTAAAGCGTTTGCGCGCGCACCCAGCAACAACACCCAAGGCCCACCACAAAAGAGATAATATAAGATAAGATAAATGCTTTATTTGTTGATTAATTAAAATCATTACAAAAACAAAAATACAGAACAAGCACAAAGTCTGATTGAACGGATGTATGACATTACAACGCATGCTTTTACATCGCATGCCTTTACAACGCGGTTTTTACATCGCAAACCTTTACAACGCATAGCGCTTTGGGGTGCTGGATAGTGAATAGTTTAATTTACTATTCCAACTCCAGTCCCCGTGGACACTAGGGAAGGTGTTGGACAGTAAATTAAACATATTTCCTATCCTAGAGCGCCACCCCAGCGCAATGCGTTGTAATGGTTTGCATTGTAAAAGTTGCGTCGTAAAGGCACTGCGTGATAAAAGTTGCGTTGTACAGGATGTTTCCCAATTGAACGAATATGAATACAATGCCAAAATATAACATGCCCGACATCGGATAACCGTTTTCCAGATTTGGAGGTAAAGTGCATAGGTACATGTGATAGCAGCCTTTAATTACCAGTTAAAATATAACATGCCCGACATCAGATTGACCGTTTTCCAGTTTAGGAGGTAAAGTGCAAAAGTACATGTGATAGCAGCTTATAATTTCCAGTTAAAGTGCAATGAGCTCACATGATAAAAATTAAAATTAAATTGCTAAATACAAGCAACCAATATGACTAGATTTCTAAAATGACTATAACTATAGGCAATAGCGATACAATAGTATCCCAACATCAATACTAAGGTGGCCTGTGCTTACAGCAGCGACTAAAGAATACAATACATTTTCTACTGATGAAACTAAAGTGCTGCGGGCTTACAATAACATAGTTACTAATACATTTTAAAACTGATCTGTACATAATAGCACCATACTCAAATCTTTAAAATCATTGGGTCGATCATAGCTACAAAAGTTATCAAACAACATTAAAATATCGCAAGATTTTAGAATAATTTAAAAGTACCTTAAAATTGCCCACATACTCCCTAAAAACAGTAAAATCGTTACTTCGCACCCTGCAGATTTATCCATTACTTTAGGAATCAGCCCTACATAATTTCTTTTCAGCTTTAAAGATAAATTGTACAAATTGCTGTGTATTATAGACATTGACGCCACTTAATCAGGATATTAATGCGGATCTACAAGTTCTAACTCCTAATTCTTTAAAGATAGGTTTTTAAATTAGCTTCCTTTCCTGACACATTTTTGAACATAGTGTAACAATGTGCAGCAACGTTTCCTCAAAGAGCCCACACAGCCTACAGACGTTTGATGACCATTTATACTCCCACTTAGGGGTTCCATCTTTGGTTGGATAAATGCCGAGCCTTAAGAGCATACATTTCTTTTTAAACAAGGGTTTTAAATGAAAAAGTAAATATGGTTGAACATACAATTTCTCAAAAGAGTTTGCTATAGTCCAGAAGTGGGTTCTTTTTCTTAACTCATCTTTATCAATAATCTCTGACAGAAGAGCCACAGTCGTATTCAACATCTTTTTATATACCATGGTGCTCCTCACTTCATCGACCAGATTTGGGCATTCGAAACGTATAAGGCACTCAGATAGGTAATCCTGCCAGCTTCTCGAACATTGGCCTTTCGAGATCTCGCACCAGCACAGACTTGCTAAAGTGCCCTCCTCCGCTCGAGATAATACCAGTAAAGTTTTTAAAAATGCTGCTTGGCGGACCAAAATCTGGTTCCTTAAGCCATATTCCAGTCTTACATTGGCACGCGGGATCTGTCTGGGTATCCTAAAAACTGATTTGTAAGACCTTATAACTATGTCCTCTAACATTTTTGCATCCTTACCCTTAAAAATTATTGATCCATAGTCTAGGGAGGGAATGAGCTTTGCTTTCATAACTTTAAGTAAATGGTCATAATTAGGACATAATAACTTATCTCGCAGTTTTCGAAAGGCAAAGGCAAGAGAAGTTCCTTTAGCCTCCAAATTATTAAAATGCTGTCTAAATGACAGCCTATCGTCAAATGTAATTCCCAAATACTTGTAGGATTTTACACGGTCTATTGTTAGACCATTAATATTCAAATCCTTTACCCCTAATTTACCCTTTCCTATTAACATTATTTTTGGTTTTTTTTCGTTAATTGTTAAGCCATTTTGGGTAGCATATATGTTAAATGAATTTATTAGTCTTTTCAAGACTATTATAGTATGTCTGAGTAAAATAGTATCATCTGCATACTGTAAATATTTAATTTCTTTACCCATCACAGTGGGCGAGTGCGAAATTACATTGTTAAAATGGGCTGGGAGGTCGGCCATAAATAAGTTAAAAAGGCAAGGGGCGAGCACACACCCCTGTTTCAAGCCGACATTTGTATCAAGTTGACGGGTGGTGTGACTGCCGTCGCCAATTTTAATCTGGACCCATGTGTTGGAGTACAATAAATTAATCATTTTTAGAAGAGTTTTTAATGTACCCCAATTAAGAAGCTTCTTCCACAGAATATTCCTGGGAACGGAATCGAAGGCAGCTTTTAGGTCGATAAAACATATGTATAATTTCTGTTTTCTACATTTTGCTCTTTCGCCTAACAATGTTAATAAAATTTAATTTTTCAGAGTCGATTCACCCTTCCTAAATCCTGTTTGAAAAATAGGTATCAATTCTTCTCTTAGCGCCCAGGATTCCAACTCATCTAACAGACAACTTGCAAAAATTTTCGCCTCAACATCTGTGAGGGTTATTAGTCGGTAATTTGACGGGTTGTTCTGAGGGCCGTTTTTATAAATCAGCTGTATAATGCTTCCCCTCAATGAGTCCCGGATATGACTAGTTTTAAGAACCTCGTTAAAAAGGAGCGTTAATAACTCTGGTCAATTTATAAGTCTAGCTTTAAAAAATACAATTCGGCAGGCCATTGGGGCCAGGAGCTCCATTAGATCTAATCTTAAGTAAGACATTTTTAACTGTGTCCACTGACCAGAGCTCAAAATCATTCAAAATTAAAAGGTCACTGACACTTGGGGGGTCACACCCACCTACTGGCTCCGAAGAGACAGCATTGTCGGAAAGTGCTTCGTCCACAAATGCTAGTCCAGTTTTTGATTTCTTAAAAAAACTTATCCAACTTGATTCATCTATATTGGCACTATTACTTCTAGAATGTCCATTTTCTAAATTGTTAATAATACCCCAAAACAGTTGTAAATCCCTAGATTTGCAAGCAAAATGAAGTTTGGCCCAAGTTTCTTCGTAATATGATCGTTTAGCTCTCCAGATTTCCTTCGTATACCCCCTCTTTAGGTCTCTGATTTTAAGTGACACTAAGAAGTAGGTGGTCCCTTTTGCTTTTCTGTACAAAGATCTTATTGTTTTATTAAGGGATTTTTTCAAATACATTAAACAATGAGAAAACCAGCCCGGGTTCTTTGGGTTCAACATAACATCCCCTGTGCGTTCCCGCCTAGAACATATATCCACGAGGGAATCACACAGGGAGGGCCAAAGGGCAACAATCGAGTTTCCTTTATGGGTTGAAACCAAGGCTTCTGGAATTAAAAGAGAAAGAAACTCAATAATATCCTTCTCGGTTTTATCACTCCATATTACCCTTTTGAGATTATAAGCGACGGGGACAGATCTTAATATTCTCGCTTCTGGCAAATTCTCAAAGGCAAAACTAAAAGTAATAATTTGGGGGTTATGGTCACTCTCGATCCTTGGGATCACCTCATAGTTTTGTACTAAATTAGAAATTTTATCTGACAATATAGTTTAAGCAATAATCGATGAACTATCAGTTCTATTAAATGTTGGATTATGATCTCTATCAAACAGGATCTTTAAATTATATTTAATAAACTCACAATTAGACCATTTAGTAAGAAGATCTGATTCAATATTTCACTTTTTAAAACATACAGGATGAGTATTAAAATCCCCAGAAATAATTAAGTGTGAGTCCATATGTTCATAATAAAGCACCTTTACCATTTCCCATAACTGGTTAAATTGTAATGATCGAACCTTTTTTTTCGAACTTAAGTACACATTTTAAAGAAATATATATAGAAAGACCACCACTTGGTCGACCAAAAGCAGCATCCCTAGATGCTGCATTCAAGTATTCCTGATAGCCGATCAGTGGCGTACTACACATATTCCATGTTTCCTGCAAAATTAACACATCAAATGATTTAAAAAAAAACATAACATTTACGTCCTCTATAAGTGAGTTAAAACAATTCGTATTCCAGGAGCACAATTTGAAGAAAGGAACATTAGTTAAAGTGCCCCAACTTCAGTCTGTCTTTACTGTATTTTTTCTTGAGAGTGTGGATGGGAGCCAACTCCAATCATCCACCGTCTCGATGACCCTCTTTAACTCCTCACACACACGCGATCCAGGCTGATTACTTTTAATTTTAATGCCACATAACTTGTTTAAATCTGAAGTTGGCCCTGAGGCGCCTTTCAATACTCTAAACTGGTCAACCTCAATTGGTTTTAGAGCAACCTTCTTCATTACTGGACCGCACAATGCTTTAATTGGAATTAATGGGGTGGGGTATTGGAGACCTTGAGGTTTCATTACCTTAATCCCCCAACTTTCGAAGTTTTTAGCATTGTCTAATATTTTTGTCACAATATCATTATTTAGCCAAGTCGGATGGTTGATTCCCTATTACCACCATCAATTTTGAACTCAACAGAGTCTAGGTCACCAGATACTACATCCTATAAATCTGGGATTATTTTTAATAATTTCAGTATGTTACCCCTATTCAAAATATCATGAGTACCTCGCGTAGTGTAGAGCGGGCAAAAAACCTCTTTCCTCCCTTCGGCCAATACTACAGGGTAATCTATGTCTCCCCTTACCGTTGAATCTCCTGGTACCATCACTCTATCATTCATTGGCAGGTTCAAAGCCTGCGAGTTTATATATTCGTCCTGCTTTATCGGTGGTTGGACCTGGATACTACGCCACTCCACCTGTTCATTCATATCGGGTTTTAGTGATTTTCCATTAGGTGGGTTTTGATCTTGGCTACCAGGCTGTTCACTCAGACTGTCCTGATTATTATGTAGACAGATGGAATTAGCACTTTTCAAAATGACCATATGATGGTCTCCCCTGGTGGTTATTCCATCGTCACTTGGTCGGACTGGCTCAATTTCCCCCGTATTATTTTTGGGACCTACTATACTTGAATGGTACCATTCAGATTCAGCTTAGAAGAAAGTTGCTTACCATACTGGGGGTCTGATTCATCGGTTCGCTGACCTAGCCCACCTACTGTCCCTAAGAATGCTTGGGCCTGGTTTTTGAGACCCTCAATTGGCTCAGACTCTTCGTTTATCAAACTACTGCCAGTTTTAGAAGATTGATTTTCCTTTTTATTAAGTCCAGAGATTTTTGTTGATCTAAAAATAGGAAAGAGTGCCACAGGTTTAGGAATAGTGGTTAAAAGGGGACTCATAATTACTTTCACACTATGTTTTTTTTTTTATCTTTACTGCTTTATTATGAGTCTTCCTTAACCTTTTTCTCACCCTTTTTGATAAAACCACAGGCTCTTCTTTAGGTTCTATAGTCCTACTTTCCTTAATGCAGCTTTTATTTGCCTCCACTATTTCTATCAAATTAGAGGATTGATCAGACTCAGCAGGCACACAAATATTACCAATTACCATCGGCTGAACTGTATTTTTATCACTATTAATCGATGCGGGGGTAACTTTCCGGACTTGGGTATTATTAACTTTTTTTTCCCGGAATCACAGTTTCATCGCTCCCCTCAGATTTTCTGTCTGACAACAGTTTTACTTCGTGGACCATAGAACCCACAATTGAGGGTAGGTCAGAAATGTTATCGATTAATTGCGCACATGTGCAGGATATTAGCTGATTCTCTTTATCCGCTTGAACATTAGATATCAGTTTAGTTAGCTGAAATAACTTTTCATCAATCCCTACAACATGTGATGCTAAATTATTTAAAATGTCCACCTGCATGTCTAGTTTGTCTGAATGAAAATTAAGTGAGTTTGTTATAGCATCCATAGTGTTTAGCATACAGTCCCATACACCACGCTCTGGCTTGTTGGACTTGTTTTCAACTACACTAGATCTTATTTGAAAATTTTCATCAAATTTTGTTAACAAAGATAAGTCAGCTGCATTAGGGGATTGACATTGCTCATTTGTTTTTGCCTTAGGGTTGTTACGCCTGCTAGCCGTACCAGGAATCAGAATAGACTTATTTAAAGGAAAACTATTCTCCAAAATTATGCTAGACTGGTCGAAGTTAAAAGGACGAGCATCACCAGTTGGTAAAGGTTGTTCAATAGGACTTGACACTAAATCAACCCCACCATCTTTAATATTTAGACTGTCAGCATTAAGGTCCAGCACCACTGCTATATCACTCACACTTTTTTGGATTAGGCCAGACGGGATGTCTATTACTGAGTCAGCAACAATTGTACTCTCGGTACTTTTTTTGCAAATCTCCACTGATTTGTTACTCTGTGGGTCCGCCACTGGGTTTAACCATGCAGCGTCTTCCACAGACTTTTGGCAGTGGATTTGGGCTTGCGTCAGCATCTGCGGCCTACTAGGCTGCCTCAAAAAACATTCAAGCGGAAGGGGTACTAAATCCTGTTCCGCATTGTCTGATTTTAGCCCCCTCTCCATAGGGCCACTTACTTCATGCTGCTTACATAAACCAGGGGCATCTTTATTTTCATTATTATAATCCTTTACTAAACTGAGTTGATCAGACTTTAAGCTCCTTTCTGGGTAAATAACTCCTTCACATGACTTAACACATTGTAAAATAGACATCCACAGTATGATGATTGTAGATAGTAATTTATTAAGAATAAAGATCCCATCCACAGGTGAACATCCAGCCAGCATCAAAGTATGGTTGTAACTGCCTGCTGAACAAAGCATAACATTCCAGGAGATGTGCAGGAGATTCTAGTGCCTCATGACATCAGCGCAGCTATGTCATGAAGCACAGACACACAGAACCAGGATGCCACACATCTCCCTTCTGACAACAAGAACAAAATTACAAAAAAGAATGAGTTAAATTTAAAGCATAAATTACACAGTCACGTAGTCCTTTAAATACTCAGGAGAATGAGAAACTCTTGTAGACTTGCGAGGAAGTGAGGAAGGTTTATCAACAGAAGTTTGAGAATGACGACTACAAGAAGCTTCTACAATATCATTTCTAACCACCACCACCCTGTTCAAATTCCAAACTCGATGGTCTGCAGTTTTGATGGCGTTCTTAAAAACTTTGATAACACGGATAGGTTTTTTAAAGGTAGCAGAAAGGGCCTTATTGTTTTTACTGGGGTTTTTAATAAGTACCCAATCGCCCACTTTTACATGAGTGTGTCACAGAAGGTGAATATCAGTAGAACAGTACTTTTATATTTCTCAATCCATAAATAACTTCAGCGTAATTTGGACATTGGTGGAGATATTAGCGGTGGTCCGAGTCATGAAATGTGTTAAACGCGGAATATGCACTGCGAAGACTAAGTGACCAATTCAAAATGGCGTCCACATTAACGTGATACCCAGAGTACCTTGTGGGACGTTTGCGTCTATCCCAGGAAGCTTTGCGAGTAGACGTGAAGAGGAAGGAAGCTCGTTTGATTATCTTCCAAGGCTCCGACGTTCCAAAGGCGCTGCTAGGCAATGGCGCCCACGAGAAGGCAGCTCGTGAAGACGTTGGGCAGGTAGGCGTTTTTTAAAAGATGTAGGTTGTTGAGTGCGTTTCGTTGGATAAATGTAAAAGTGTCAGATTTATCAATTGCAAAAACGCAGGAACAAAAACACACCGCTATAAACATGCATAGAAGGAAATGAAAACGAAGAGTCGTTTTTCACATAAGTAAGTTTTGTTCCTTCTTACCACCAAAAGGCGAAGTTGAAGTCCCTTTGAAGTTAAATAACACGGACCTTTTGAAGTAAATGTCACTGAATAATCCTGTGAAGTTGGATGTCACCGGTATCTCTAAGAAGTTGTTTTAAATAAAGCCAAGGATATTATCCAAATGTAAATATATCTTCTTCATTAAAAATAATAAAAATTTTGAGATAGGTGTTGAGATCTTTTCTTCTTCTTGTAAATCCCACCCTCGTCGCCAAATGTAAAATAGACATCCACAGTATGATGATTGTAGATAGTAATTTATTAAGAATAAAGATCCCATCCACAGGTGAACATCCAGCCAGCATCAAAGTATGGTTGTAACTACCTGCTGAACAAAGCATAACATTCCAGGAGATGTGCAGGAGATTCTAGTGCCTCATGACATCAGCGCAGCTATGTCATGAAGCACAGACACACAGAACCAGGATGCCACACACATTCCATGCCAGTTTTACACTTAGTTGATACACGTGACGGGCCCTTTTTTAGACATTGAGCCAAAGATGATGAGTCAAATCTTCCACATTCCGTAACAGAGTCAATGTTCTTAGTTATGTTTGTCTTTTGTTTTTGAGTCTGACTATTATGATACTTAAAAAAGAAACTCTTAATCGACGGTTGAGCGTCGGTCTTGGAGATTTTTTGAATCTTCCTAAGGGGTATGGGAGATATAGGGGATAAAGGTGTGGAACACGACTCTGCTGACTCACTCAGGAGTTCCCTTGATGGAACGCAGTCACTACTTGTACATATTGACCCTCTAATCCCCTCATTTTCAGCTTGCTTTTCATGAGACCCCTCATTAGTGGATACCACTGGCTTTAGGCTTTGTTTTAGTTCAGGCAAAGCCCTGTGCTGACGACCAGATCTCATCATCATCAACCAACTCCCCAAAATAGGTACACACAGGGTACAGTGTTACCTTGTCTGATCACAGTAGCCTAAGGCTGCCACACCCTACCGTCGGCGGTCTATGGGTGCACCGCTCACACGCTCACACGCTGCTTGCTGCTTATACCTGAGAGCACAAAACCTCCCAGGCCTCCCAAGCCTGTCTGCTCCCTCTGTGTCAGGAGTACGCCTACTATCCACCACCACCGACGGCCTCAATCTATGATATAATACAAGGTGGAACAGGGTGGGGCTGGGTGAGCAAGATTACAACAAACAAGGGCTGGAGCAGCTGCCGTCAGGGAGGGGCAGCTTTACAGCGCAGTGGCGATGCGGCAGTGTGACAGTGTGACAGCCCGCCCGGCCCGGTATTCAACAGCAGCAGCGCTATCGGCCACAGACAGTTTAAAATATAATAATAGGGGGTACAGTTGGTAAAGTTGGTAGAATTAATATAGTCAATACGTTGCTAATGTTGCTGAAGATATTTAAAGGTCTTATCCTTTCGCAGGAGTGACTCACGGCAGCAATAAAAAAAAGTGCTAAACCAGCACCCTCAAGATTCACACTTCCGAAGTAACTTCCAAAGAGGCTCCCAAATGGCTACCAAACAGCTCACACCTGGCTCACCGCAGCAGCGACTGTAGTCAGTAGTCTGTAGGCTGTAGGCTGTAGGCTGTAGTCTGTAGACAGAACCACACGTGTGCACTCGCTCGTAGCAAATAAGAGGAATTGTATCAATTAAAATTGCCTGGACCTGGACTGCAGGACCAGTGCTGAGGAGGACCTCACAACTCAGGCAGTGACTTCAAGTACTTTTCAGCCGATTTTAAGGCCCATGCGGCTCTCTGCTAATCAAATTGTGGCAATCGAGGTTTTCACTGCACACGACACCTGCAGTCCCGTGGGGGAATACCAGCACCCCTTTGCCAGCTGTACCGAGTGCTTCTTTTGTATGGCGCTCTACGCTGCTGGCCTCTCACCGCCGCTTTCCACTTCCCGGCTCCAGGGCACCGAAGCTCTGCAGGCTCCGCAGGCAGGCAGTCAGGCAGGCACCCTCGGCACCACAAGTATGCGACTCCGCAGGCAGGCACCGTAGGCACTCCGCAGGCAGGCACCCTCGGCACTCCGCAGGCGGGCAGGCACCCTCGGCATCACGGAATGCGGTTCGAGCTATTGGAACCGCTGCTGCCTCGCGTTTCGCATCTTGCTTCTTGGGCGGCCTGCTACAGCTCGAGTGGTGTTCGTTGTTCGTTAGTTGCTGCTCAGTGCTGCGCCCTGCTGGACAACTGTAGAGGTTCCACTCCACAAAAGAAACTCCACACAAGGTTATATATAAAAATAGCCTTTGTATTATACCAAACACATTAGATAATAAACACACACTTTATAATGTGCCACAGGCACGGGCAGAATTTACGGGGGATTATATACATGGGACAGGGCCACATGGACCACTGTCAGAAATAAGCACTTGGTAGAATTAGTACTTTGTAGAAAAAGCACTTTGTAGGAATAGCACTTAGAACATAGAATAATTGTAGCACCAAATAGCAAATGTAGCACGCAACCAGTAACCACTGGTAGAAGGTAGGAACACACTACGCAACCCTAACCACCATAGGCATATATCACGCAGGGAACCATGAACTCACCAGCATAACTATACTAGGAAAACAACCTCCGAAGCATAAAAATACATTTAGAGGTATCACAAGCATAAAGGCATTTGCATATTATGCATAAATCACAGTAGGTAAGTATCACATTTGCGCAAAAATCACATGAGGCAAAGACTTGTACCCCTCGCAAGGGCACAACACATGAAACTGTCCCTAGGCCAACTTGACCTTTCAGGGGCTAGAATGCCCTGTGTCCACAATGTCAGGGCCGGCTGCGCAGGCAGCCAAGGAAGGATGTGCAAGGGGAACAGGCCTAAATGTAGCAGCTGCCCACTAAGTGCTGGGCAGCTGTGGAACTGAGCCTGGCACCAGCGTGCCTCCTGGCTCTTCTCTAGGGCTGGGAATACAATAATGTGGCCAAACACGTCGTGGGAGCCATGTGGGCTCTAGAAATCAAAATGCCCCTGTTCACGTTGGAGCCTTTCAGGCTCGAAACAACAATGGGCCCAGGAGCCTCTCAGGGGCTCTACACAAATGCCCCCTTCGTTGAAGTCCCACTCGGGGGACTCGAAATAGCAAAATGCCCCCAGGAGCCTCTTGGGCTCTAAATCAACAATGGGCCCGGGAGCCTTGTGGCTCTAAAATCACCAAATACTCTTGCGTTGGAGTCCCACTTTGGGGACTCGCGAAACAATGGTCCCCGGAGCCCTCGGGGCTCTGACTACAACTGTGCTTCTCTAAGGCGCTAGAACCATGCCCGGAGCTTCCCCCTGGCCCGTCGACACTCACCGGTCTCTGTCGGGTGTGAGCTGCAGTCTCAGCTGGGCTCCGGTGTTGCGGTGGCGGGGGAAGCTGCGCACGGGGCTCTCCTCTCTCCACGGGGAGCCCCCTCCTTACGGCGAGACTGCTGGCGGTTTCCTGGGCATATGCAGGAGCACGGGTTAGGCTCCCGCTGCTTCCTGCTTCTCTCGCACTGCTCCTTCATTGCGAGGCAGCGCCCGCGGCTGGGACCAATCCCAGCGCAGCGGCCTTGTGACGTCAGCGGCGGCACCTCCGGGATCCCCAGGCCAGCAGAGGTGATACGGGGTAGGCACCCGGTTCAAAGTACGAGGTCCCTGGCAGGGTGGGCACCCACTAGGGACATATAAAACAAAAGGCAACAATGCTGCAAGGTCACGGGGTGGCTCCCGTCTTGTTCAGAATCACGATGCGTACAAACTGCAGGGTGGGCACCTGCTTCACCACAAAGTCCCTGGCGGGGTGGGCACCCGCTAGGGATATCCACAAGGCAGATATGCAGGGTGGGCTCCTGCCCCCCCAAGGGCAAGTGGCCAGGCAAACAGCGCTCCTCTGGAGGGAAATAAAGTGCCACCAAGAACCCAAAGTAAAGCGCTCCCAGGCGCTTGAGGCGCACAAAAGCCCAGGGCAAGTCCTTTAGGAAGGGAGGCAGGGGGGCAAAGGCTGGGCCCAGGGGCCAGCTCACAGGGCCCTCCAGGCAGGGGGGCAGTCCCCACTGGCAGTCCTCCTGGCACCCAGCAGCAGCAGGCCCCCCTCAAGGTAGGATCAGGAAGAGAACATTTTGCAAGTGGTCACAGCCCCTTTTTATACACATAAATCCTTTGTCTAGGCTGCAGGGTTAAAGGAAAAACTAGACGCAGCTGGTTTTGGAGCACTCTGTTTTGCTCAGCCCCTCTCCCCATTCACTAGTCAGGCTAGGGTCATCAGCCGCACCACAGGGGGCGGAGCCAGCATTGTGTAGGGAAAGCCCAGCCCTATTCAGGTCCCAGGTGCACCCCTCCCTCACATCAATATGCAGATCTCTCCACTCACCACCGGGGCAGACCCATCCTGACTTCCTGGAGCCAGGCACACCAGCCAGCTCCAGCCAATCACAAGACAGACAGTCATTTCACTTTTATTACACAGACATGCCAACTTCTAGAAGTGGCACTTCCACACTAGACACATTAATGCCGCACGCATCATCGCGCAGCATTTAATCACAAAAGTCTGCACATACCAAACTCGACCCTGCACTCCCCACACATCAGGAGCTAACATGGACACATACATTCCCCATGCATTCCTATGGGAGGGCAGGCCTATCTCACAACATGCACTCAGAGTGCGCACGCACTTTACACTGGGACACAGTGAAAGTGCGCAGAAGTCAAAAATAACTAACACCAAGTCACCTACCAAAGCAAAACTTTTAGGGGTGAACCTGCCAGAAGTGCCAAGTCCAACACAACCCCCTTCCAGCCAAAACGCAGGGTAGACCAATCACCACCGTGATGGGCTTCCCTGCTTTGGGCGATAGAACACGGACGCGGGCCCGCAACTGCAGGGACACCCTCCTGTTCTACGCCACGGTGAACCCATGGGGTTCCTTCTAAAAACACTGTCTGGAACAACTGGGCTACCCCACTGGTACTCCCAAGCTGTCCGCGGCCAGGACCAGGCCCTGGGCCACCCAGGTGCCACTGGTCCATGCTAATTCGCAGAGCGGAGGTAGTAACCCCTGGCACATAGTAGCCATTCTCCACTCTTCCTCTCGGCAGGATAGGGCTCGACTGCCATTGGTTCTCCAGCCTAGGGTCTATACCCTCAGGCAGACCAGGAGTCACGGGTGAGGCTCTCCTCCCCCTACCTCTCCTTATAGGGTCCCGCTCTCTCCTTCTTTGAGGGGTACCCATAGAACACCACTTTCCCAACCCAGGGTTTAACCCTTCAGGTTCCACTGGGGTCAAAGGCGGGCTCTCCCACCCTCTGCAACCCTTCCAGAGTTCTGCACACCCCCAACTGGAGTGGTACCCCTGGAAGATGAACCGGTCAAGACACTGGTTACAGATGTCCTTCCCTCCAGGTCAGGTAGATCCTGAACCTGGCCTCCCAACCTCTGGTCTAAAACCTTTGGTGGAATACTTGCCTGGCACTCCAGGACTTCTGGGGACTTACACACCATCCCCCTGAGGCTAACACATGACTCATATGTTGTGTGACTGTCTGTGTGGCGCAGATCTCCCGTCCCCTGTCCATCTGACAGTGTGCGAAGATCCCCCAGAACAGAAGTGGTGTCACCCGGGTCCCCCCAAGGGAACGTAGCCCAACTGGCTAGTCCCTGGTCCACTGGTTCTTCCACTGGGGAACTCATCCCCCAATCACTCCTCACTTCGGACTCCTGTGCTCTCCCACCTGGAGTAGCACTGCCGGACACTAGAACCACTGGAGCTCTATTTACAGACGTTCCAGGTCCTCTATGCACTAGGCGATCCTCCTCAAATGGACTAACAGGACAGCCTAGGTCCCCAACCTGGTGTTCCCTTAAGAAACCATCCAGGCTCTGAGACAGGGCTTCGGGCATCTGGGGACTCTCGGTCACACACTTACTCCCGATTCACTGAGACAGGTCGTAAGCCCCTACACCCCTCTCGCTACACAGGGACCTAGCTGGGCTACTCTGAACCTCTTCCACCATGCTGGGCTGGAAGATACCTGAACCTCTACTTTTGGAACCACTCACCAATGACTCTCCAGAACCCCTAGCACTTTCCAAGTGGTCTGCTTCTCTGGCAAGGAGCTCTGAATCAGTAGACCCATGTTCCAACAGGTGTTGGCGCAACCATGGCGAACAACAACTATTGAACAGTACGTCAAAATCAGATTCCGTGCGAATCTCTACCCAAGCCCACAGGGCTCCAAGACATTCCTCCTCAAACGTCACCTAAGATTGGTGAGACAGTTTCCTACTGCCCCTGAACTTCAACCTATACTCCTCCTCTGGGAAACAAGGTACCATACTCTGGGAACTGGGAATGGGACTTCCTGCACTGAAGTCTATATCGCTGCCACCACTGGACTCAACCCTCCCTGGGGAATCCAGAAAACTATAACTGCACGTAGGGGATAATCTACCCACCAGAGGTAATTTCTCTCTGGTGAAGGCCCTCTCAACCTCCTCTATCCTGTCCTGCGCTAAGACTCTCTCAGTCTCTAGCTTTTTAACACTCAGCTGCGCCATCGCCTGGGCATGCTCTAGCCTGAGCTGTTCCAAAGCCAGCTGGTGCTCCCTTTCTTCCCGCCTATCTTCCCACTCCTCTGGGGACAGGGAACGGGATGGGGCGCTGCTCCTGACACTGGACCCAGCAAGGGACTCCCTATCTATGGGGTCTTCACGATCTGCTGGTGTCCATGCAGGGTCATTTTCTTCCTCCTCTTCAGACTCTTCAGGGCTCCCCTCAGACCCACCACCCTCATGGTATGAGGCCCGGGCCCTCTCCTCACTGTGCTCACGTTCCCAGTCATTCTTCTGCCATTGAATTAGGTTATCCCTAAATTGAGACTGGGTGTCTGACTCATTCACTGCGATGTCTCTCTACCAACTCATGCATAAACAGACCACAGAAATTAAAAGCAGATTCCATCTTGGCAGGATGCTCACAGACATGTGCAACACATGGGACTTAACTGTCTGAGTTGAAGCAAGAGTACACAATCTAAAAATGACACTCTTAGGAGAAGAAATGATGGAACTTCAAAAAAACAATAATCCCCAAAATGTGATTATCTAAAATGCAGAGTTTTGTGGTGCAGCCAGTTGCTGCTCCGGTAGAGCACAAACACAAGTCCAATTTCCCACCCCTGATCACCAATGTTAGAAATGGGGTTTTCTGGTTGGCTGAGGCTTGGGCCAAAGCCAGGCAGAAACCACCACTCTAGTCAGGGCAAGGAAGTAACCCGCCAAGATAACCCCTGCTCACCCCCTTGGTAGCTTGGCACGAGCAGTCAGGCTTATCTCGGAGGCGATGTGTAAAGCGTTTGCGTGCGCACCCAGCAACAACACCCAAGGCCCACCACAAAAGAAACTCCACCTGAGGTTATATATAAAAATAGCCTTTGTATTATACTAAGCACATTGGATAATAAACACACACTTTACAATGTGCCACAGACACGGGCAGAATTTACAGGGGATTATATACATGGGACAGGGCCACATGAACCACTGTCAAAATAAGCACTTGGTAGAACTTGTACTTTGTAGAAATAGCACTTTGTAGGAATAGCACTTAGAACATAGAATAATTGTAGCACCAAATAGCAAATGTAGCACACAACCAGTAACCACTGGTAGAAGATAGGAGCACACTACGGAACCCTAACCACCTTAGGCATATATCACGCAGGGAACCATGAACTCACTAGCATAACTAGCCCTATTCAGGTCCCAAGTGCACCCCTCCCTCACATCAATATGCAGATCTCTCCACTCACCACCGGGGCAAACCCATCCTGACTTCCTGGAGTCAGGCACACCAGCCAGCTCCAGCCAATCACAAGCCAGACAGTAATTTCACCTTTATTACACAGACATGCCAACTTCTAGAAGTGGCACTTCCACACTAGACACATTAACGCCGCACGCATCATCGCGCAGCATTTAATCACACGAGTCCGCACATACCAAACTTGACCCTGCACTCCCCACACATCAGGAACTAACATGGACACATACATTCCCCATGCATTCCTATGGGAGGGCAGGCCTATCTCACAACATGCACTCAGAGTGCGCACGCACTTTACACTGGGACACAGTGAAAGTGCGCAGAAGCCAAAAATAACTAACACCAAGTCACTTACCAAATCTAAAAGTTTAGGGGTGAACCTGCCAGAAGGGCCAAGTCCAACACACCTGAATGGCATATTTAGTTTACTTGTAAGTCCCTGGTAAAGTGGAATCCCATATACCTGTAAATTAAATGCTACTAGTGGCCCTGAAGGGCTAACTGTGTCACCCGCAGAAGTAGCCTTTCAAACCTGTTTCAGCCCTGCCACTGCAAGCAAGACCTATGTGTGCAGTTTACTGGCACAATGACTTGACGTTTAAAACTACTTACCAAGAATTAAACTCTGCTTCCTATTACATATAAATCACCCCTAACGTAGGTACTAGCCTGCCCTATGGGCAGGGTGCAGTATAAGTAAAAGATAGTGCATGTACTTTTACATTTGGCATGTCCTGGTAGTGACAAGCAGCCTATTTTGTTTTTCACTACTGTGAGGCCTACTCCTTTCGTAAGCTAGCATTTGGAATTACCTTTTCATGTTTGTCTTGATTAGAATGGTAATGATAAATCCTCCTTACTGGTGAAGTTTGAATGCACATTACCATTTCAGAAATTACAATTTTAGAAAGTGGGCCTTTTTCTGTGCTTATAAATCTGTATGCCTGACAGCCTGTCTCCATAACACGTCTGGGTTGGGTGACAGCTACACTTTGTGCATTCCCTCTGGACAGCCACAACACAGGAAGGGCTAGGTGTGACAGGGGATACATCTGCATTGATCTGCATACTGATAGCCTTCTTGGGCAGGAAGTGGGAGAGGTGGTTCCCATTTACATCTGAATAGGTTGTATCCTGCCATCACACAAGGGGCTGATTTACCCCTCCTGTTAGCCCGGGGCCAGGGCTGGGTTGAAAGGGGTCCCGAGTTTCTCCACGGACACCGCAGCACTGAAGGAAGCGTGCCAACAGGGCTCCACCTGCTGCCATGACAACAGAAAGAGTAGTTGGGGTCTTGCAGCAGCCGTCCGCCCATGTGAGGGGAACCTCCTTAGTGTGTCGACTGCAGCCACTAAAGAGAGTGCAGATCAATCCCTGGAAGCTGACTGCTACTGTATCTTCCCCACGTTTGTAGCCACGGGCCGCTGAGTATGTCCTGAGGACTGCAGTAGCTGCCCACTACTCAGGCCAAAAGTTACGATAACCATGAAATCGTACCACGTGGTCCCACTCACCATCCTGCACACATATGTGCACCTGAGCTGCATTTAGTTTCCATGGTCCCCGGGGAACTGTGCCAAACCCTCATTCCATGCTCAGGAAGCATTCGACCAACACCGACGACACCCTCGCACCCGCCGAGCACCTGCACTTCCAGATCCACATCAACCCCAAGACCACCCTCAGAGGCACCCTCATCTACAGACCCCCGGGACCACGCACGCAATTCAGCGAGGACATCGCCGACTTCGTCAGTCCGCATGCCCTCCCCTCCGCTGACTACATCCTCCTCGGGGACCTCAACTTCCACCTGGAAAACAACAACGACCGCAACAGAACCGCCCTGCTGGAAAACCTCGCTAACCTCGGACTCAAGCAACTGGTGACCACCTCCACCCACTACGCCGGCCACACGCTCGACCCCGTCTTCTCATCCAGCAAGGACATCGCCTTCAGCCATGCCACCGGACTCCAATGGACGGACCACAGCTGCGTCCACTTCAGCTTCAAAAGAACCACGATCCACCACCAACAGCAACAGGTTCCACGCAGGAGCTGGAACAAGATCACAGCCGACCAGCTCGCAACTTCCCTAAGCAAGAACCCACCCACCAGCGCAACGAACCCCAGCCAAGCGGCCACCAACCTCACCAAGTGGATCAGCGACTGCGCAGACGACCTCGCCCCTCTGAGGACCCCGACTAGCAGAACCGGCAGCAAGAAAGCCCCATGGTTCACCGACGAACTCAAGAGCTCCAAGAAGGACTGCAGAGCCTTGGAGAAAGCCTGGCGCAGAGACCCAACACCGGACAACATGACTGCCCTCAAGCTCGCCACCCGAAAACACCACCAACTGATCCGCACCACCAAGAAAACTGCATTTAAGGAACGTCTGGACAACAACGCACACAACAGCAAGGAACTCTTCAACATCATTAAAGAGCTCTTCAACCCCAACGCCGGAAACAACGACATCACCCCTTCGCAAGACCTCTGCAACTCCCTCGCCTCCTACTTCCACAACAAGATCGCGGACATACACAACAGCTTCAGCACTCAACCGACGCACGCCACGACGGAACCACCTCCCCCCACCACCACCCTCCGCGCCTGGACCCCGATCAGCACCGAAGACACCATCCGGACGATTAACTCCATCCACTCTGAATCTCCGACCGACCCTTGCCCTCACCACGTCTTCAGCAAGGCCGACGCTGTCATCGCACCCCACCTGCGGGACATCATCAACACCTCCTTCAACACCGCTACCTTCCCAGAGAGCTGGAAGCACGCCGAACTCAGGGCCCTACTAAAGAAGCCATCAGCCGACCCCACTGACCTCAAGAACTACCGACCCATCTCGCTGCTCCCGTTCCCCGCAAAAGTCATCGAGAAGACCGTCAACAAGCAGCTGGCCGCCTTCCTCGAGACGAACGGATCCCTCGACCTCTCGCAATCCGGCTTCCGGGCCAACCATAGCACCGAGACCGCCCTGATCGCAGCAACCGATGACATCCGAGCCCTGCTCGACAACGGAGAAACAGCGGCCCTCATCCTCCTAGACCTCTCCGCGGCCTTCGACACTGTCTGCCACCGTACCCTAGTACAGCGTCTCAGCAACGTCGTAATCCAGGAGAAGGCACTGGAGTGGATCACCTCCTTCCTCGCCGGAAGGACACAGAGAGTCCGCCTCCCCCCGTTCAGATCAGAAGCCACCGAAGTCATCTGCGGCATTCCCCAAGGCTCCTCGCTCAGCCCGACCTGATTCAACGTCTACATGAGCCCCCTCGCAGCCATCGCATGCCAGCACAACCTCAACATCATCTCCTACGCCGACGACACCCAGCTGATCCTCTCCCTTACCAACGACCCCGCCACCGCCAGAGCCAACCTTCACGAAGGGATGAAAGAGGTAGCCGAATGGATGAAGAACAGCCGCCTGAAACTGAACTCGGACAAGACGGAAGTCCTCATCCTGGGATCGTCACCCGCCACCTGGGACGACTCCTGGTGGCCCCCCGCCCTGGGCAGCGCACCCAAACCTACAGACCACGCACGCAACCTAGGCTTCATCCTGGACTCCTCCCTCTCCATGACCAGACAAGTCAACGCCGTCTCCTCGTCATGCTTCAACATCCTACGCATGCTACGCAAGATCTTCCGGTGGATCCCCACCGAGTGTCACGTTATGCAGATTGACTAACCTGGTTTGTTCAGATACAGCGGGAGCGATGTTGAAGCTAGTTTCTCTCCTCTCTGAATGTGTACCCCAGGTGAGTCGTAGCGGAACTTCACCTGAGAGGACGCCACCCAGGGAAGGGGAAAAATGGAGAAATAAAACAGAAAAGGCTGGCAGCCATAAACCATCCACAGGGCTCGACAATAGGAGATACACCTCGCCTACGTCGGGGTACAGGTTCCTGTAAGGAGACACAAGCACACAGGAATCACTCTCTGTCTCATAAACAAGGCATCTCGACTTGTTATATACTTGGGTACCTAATATGCTTACATGTCAAAGCTCCAGCAAGCATTCCACACATCAGGGCAAAAGTAGGAAAAATAAAGTAACCAACAAAAATAGTAGGGAACTGCCCATGAACCCTGGACGGATAAAAAATTAACAAAGTCTCTGTGGAGTACCCTTAGTCAATGTAAACGCTACTTATCTGAAGCGTACCGGGTTCTTTGTGAACGCGACTCGACCAACCCCAGGTCAGCGGTAGAGTTATTGGTGGAGACAATTCGGTCCGAGCTACTCCATAGCTCAATGTATCAGCAGAATCCACAACCAGGAAGTAGCGGGTAAGTCAAAACAAAATGTTCTTCCACACGCTAGTCTACAACTAGCTTAAATGTCCGCAAAGAAAAACAAAAGAACAAGCGAGGCAAAAAGGGGAGCTGGATTCACGTCATCCACTCACCCTAAAGTCCTGATGTACAGCGCGCTCCCAACCAGCTCCCAGCAAGGTTTCCAGAGCGGGACACAGCAGGGTTTGAACTGCGGGACACAGCGCGGCTCCCAAGCGGCTCCCAGCAGGGTTGACAGAGCGAGACACAGCAGGGTTTGAAGTGCGGGACACAGCAGGGTTTGAAGTGCGGGACACAGCGCGGCTCCCAAGCGGCTCCCAGCAGGGTTGACAGAGCGAGACACAGCGCGGCTGTTAGCTCGGTTCCAGAGCGGATCACAGCACGGCTGTCAGCAGGTCCTTACAGTAGAACAACACGATGCAAAGTTCCAGGGTCAAGAAAGTAGCTAAACAGGTGACAAGCACCGAGGGCTTCCACACAGGCATAGTTATAGTGGAGGAAAAGGACAGAGAAGAGGAAAGGGAAAACAGACTAGCCACCAGGCATTCTGGGACCTGTAGTTCCCCCATAAGCGCCTAAGTTGTGACAGAACCCCCTCTCAATGACCGACGACCCGGCGGTCCTCCAGGCTTCGAAGGAAATCTGGAATGGAAACGTCTCAGTAACCCAGGACAATGCAAATTAGAGCGAGGTTCCCATGAGCGTTCCTCAGGACCGTAACCTTTCCAATCTATCAAGTATTGTAAGGCACTCCTCACCCTTCTGGAGTCAAGCACGGCTCTCACCTCATACTCGACATCCCCCTCGATATCCACGGGCTGAGGTCTGACCATCGGTCTCGTGCCCTGCACATAAGGTTTCATCAGAGATACATGGAACACGGGATGTATATGCCAGGAGGAAGGCAATTTTAGTTTCATGGCGACTGGATTAACCACGGCCATGATGGGATAATGACCTACAAACTTAGGTTGCAAGCGTGTATTCCCCTTCAGCCGCAAATGTTTGGTACTCAACCACACCTTATCGCCCACTGCATAGACCGGCTCTGGAGTTCTCTTCTTGTCAGCTTGTGCTTTATCGCGGTTTCTGGCTGCCGCCAACTGTTCTTTAGCATCTTGTAAAACAGAATGAAGATGCTTATGATGTTGCTGTATGGTGGGATGTGAAGAAGGACATGGCTGGTCAAAAGGTAAAGAATTGGGATGATAACCCATAAGACAAAAGAAGGGGGAACATCCCAAGGAAGAATGAGTGGTGTTATTGTAGGCAAATTCTGCCATCCACAACAACGTTCTCCATTCTTCTCCCTGTTGCAGTGTAAAGCATCTCAGATACTGTTCTAACGTTTGATTTAGTCTTTCTGTTTTACCGTCTGTCTGAGGGTGGTAACTAGTTGATAGTCGCGCATCTATCTTCATAACCTCACACAGAGCCTTCCAGAACTTGGAGGTGAACTGTGAGCCTCTATCTGTGATAAGCACGGAAGGAATGCTGTGTAAACGTACCACATGTTGCATAAAGGTCAGAGCCAATTCACCTGATGTGGGTAACTTAGTCAATGTAATGAAATGCCCCATCTTAGTGAGATGGTCAATCACCACTAGAATAGTGTTGTTGCCGAAACTGAGAGGCATTTCTACGATGAAATCCATCGAAACCGTGTGCCATGGAGCTGAAGGTACCGGAATAGAACGTAGTAACCCACTGCTTCTTTGATGTTGAGCTTTGGCTTGAATGCATATAGGACATCTGGATACATACTCTTCTGTGTCTTTCCGAATGTTCTCCCACCAAAAGTACCTCATAGTATGTTGGAGGGTCTTGAGGACTCGTGGATGGCCGCTCAAGGACGAATCATGTGTCCATTGCAGAACCTGAGCCTGTGATTCCTGATCAGGGAGATATAACTGATTGTCTCTGAAGAGAAGCTTCCCTTTTTGTTTTCTTTGTTGGGGTTCTTTGGCTATCCAGGAAGGAGCGTCCACCGAATTACTTTGTTCTTCCACATGTCTCAGGAAATCAGTGGGACTTGTTATGGCTGACACATAAGGACTGAATGTTGCTTTGTTTAGAAGAAGAGGAGGTTCTTCGACTTCCAATGCCAACACTGGAGATACTGGTTCTGGTCTTGATAAAGCATCTGCTTTTCCGTTTTGAGGGCCCGGGCGATATTTAATGACGAAATCAAAATCCGAGAAAAACAAGGACCACCGTAACTGGCGAGGTGTTAACGCCTTTGCACTTTTCAGGAAAAGAAGATTACGGTGATCTGTGAAGATTTCCACGGTGTGTCTAGCCCCCAACAGATGATGTCGCCACTCTTCACACGCCCGTTTGATGGCCAACAATTCCTTGTCTGTAATACTATAGTTAATCTCACTGGAGGACAGTTTCCTTGAGAAATAGGCGACAGGATGAAGTTGGCCTGTGTCCGGATGTCTTTGGGATAAAATGCCTCCGATAGCGTAATGTGACGCATCTGTTTCCATCACGAAAGGTTGAGTGGCATCCGGGTGACGGAGAATGGGTGCGGAAACAAAACGAGCCTTTAACGCCTGAAACGCCTGTTCAGCAGGTTCCGTCCATTTGAAGACTACTCCCTTCTTTAGCAAATGCGTCAGAGGCTGGATGATGGTAGAAAACCCGTAAATGAATCGGCGATAAAAGTTCGCAAAACCTAAGAAGCTTTGCAAGGCTTTCACACAAGCAGGGGATTCCCATTGTATTATTGCCTGGATTTTCTTATGATCCATCCATAGCCCATCTGGACCAATGATGTACCCTAGAAATTCAACCTCCTTGGTATGGAAGAGACATTTCTCCAATTTGGCAAAGAGTTCGTGTCGATGCAGTCTTTCCAGAACTTCCATCACATGCTGAAGATGTTCTTCTTGCGTGGCCGAGTAGATGAGTATATCATCTATATAGACGATGCATGACACATCTAGCAAGCCCCTTAACACCTCATCCATAAAAAATTGAAATGCAGCAGGGGCATTGCACAAGCCAAACGGCATGACTTGGTACTCGTAGAGCCCGTATTTGGTGCGGAAAGCGGTCTTCCATTCATCCCCACGGCGGACCCTCACAAGATGGTAGGCACCACGCAGGTCAAGCTTGGTAAAGATTTTGGCATCTTTTAATTGGTCCAATAGGACAGGTATCAAAGGAAGAGGATATCGATTCTTTCTGGTGATTCTGTTGAGAGCTCTATAATCGATACAGGTACGCAAGCCCCCTTCCTTTTTCGGTATAAAGAACAGAGGCGACGAGGCTGGAGAGGTAGAGGGGCGTATGAATCCTGATGCCAATAGTTTCGTCAGATACTGTTGCAGGTAGACGTTTTCAGCTTCTGTGAGGGCATATATTCTGCTGCATGGAATAGTGGCCCCCGGTTCCAGGTCGATCACACAGTCATAGTCCCTGTGGGGGGGTAACTTGTTGGCCTCTTTTTCGTTGAAAACGTCCTGGTACTTTCTGTAGACCTCAGGAAGGATCGAGATGGCATTCACACTCAACATCCTCCCTCCGCTTGCTAGTGTGCTTGCAGGGGTTTCCATCCGGATTTCCCCGGGAAAGCAAGGCAGGGCACAATGTTCAGTACAGTAGACAGAACTGAGGGTGATGGTGCGAGCAGACCATTTCACTACAGGGTCATGTAATGTTAACCACGGCATACCCAAAATCATGTTGAACTGAGGGGCATCTATCAAGTCGAAGGAAATTAGTTCGTAATGGTTTTGTCCTATCTGCATCATTACTTGGCGTGTATGGTACAACACAGGACCCGATGTTAAATCAGACCCATCCACAGCCTTCACCGCTTCAGGCGTCTCTTTCAGGATGCATGGGACCCCCAATCTCTTGGCATATCGTCGATCGATGAAATTGCCAGTAGCTCCACTGTCCAACATGGCATGTACCATCACAGGAGTTTCTCCCGGCCATCTAAGGGTGACGCATACGTTCATATGAGGCACAGCAGGTTGCATAGTGTTTGCAACAGCGTGAGAGACCTCTTTTTCGATCTCATGGCTCAAACGAGGGGTCTGGAACTCGTTTGAGCATTCTCGTTTCCCGAAGTAGGTACAGGATATTCCAACGCAGAAAGGTTTCTTGCCCCTTTTGTCTTGACTCTGCAATCTTTGATGAAGTGTCCGGGTTTTCCACAGTACATGCAGAGTTTCTGTATTCTTCTACGTGTACGCTCTTCTGCACTCAAAGGACCTCGGATTCCTCCTATTTGCATGGGTTCTGTAGTATCTGAGGTAGGAGGGGTTTCTGACACTGCTCTTGATTTGGTAGGAGGGAAGCGGTACTCATGTCTATATTTGTCGCCTTTCCGTTCTTGTAGTCTATGATCTAGTTGTACTGTGAGATCTATTAACTCTTCACACGTAGTAGGCAAAGACACCACCTGAGCAAGGACGTCCTTCAGTTCTCCTTTCAACCCTTGATAAAACAAGGACACTCTCTTTGCTGGCGGCCAATCAGTTTCAACAACAAGACGATTGAAATGTGTTATGTAAGACAGCAGATCTTGCGATCCTTGTTTAAGTGTTATCAATTCTCTATCTAAGGATAGCATATGTGCCTTACGATCAAACAACTTCCTCATCTCTTCGCAGAATTCCTCGAAGTCATTCAGAACAGGATCATTTCTTTCAATCAGAGGAAATGACCAACTAGCTGCATTACCCCCAAGTTAAGATAACATGAAAGCCGTCTTGGAATGATCATCGGGAAAGACAGCAGGTTTACACATAAAATGTAACCTGCACTGTCCTAAAAACGTACTGAATTTTTTAGGATCCCCTAAAAACCTTTCGGGAGGTGCCAAAGGCAACTGCATTGGTTGTATAACATTAATGGTGGAAGGACCTTGTGCTCCTTGAGCAACAGAAGATTGGGACTGAAGAGGAGGAGGTAACGTGGCATCTCTAATGTAATGGGCTCCCCTACCACTAGTGGGTCCTGACCGTGCCATCCCCGCTACCTCTTGTCGTAGAGTAGTCATTTCAGTCCTCATATCGTGGTTCTCTACCCTCACCGCATCTACCTCTACTCGTAATGCGTTAAGAGTGTCTAGCATAGTAGCCAGGACAGTATTGGTGTCCATCGCTCAGGCCGTAATACAACGTGGGCTTGTCACTCTGTCACGTTATGCAGATTGACTAACCTGGTTTGTTCAGATACAGCGGGAGCGATGTTGAAGCTAGTTTCTCTCCTCTCTGAATGTGTACCCCAGGTGAGTCGTAGCGGAACTTCACCTGAGAGGACACCACCCAGGGAAGGGGAAAAATGGAAAAATAAAACAGAAAAGGCTGGCAGCCATAAACCATCCACAGGGCTCGACAATAGGAGATACACCTCGCCTACGTCGGGGTACAGGTTCCTGTAAGGAGACACAAGCACACAGGAATCACTCTCTGTCTCATAAACAAGGCATCTCGACTTGTTATATACTTGGGTACCTAATATGCTTACATGTCAAAGCTCCAGCAAGCATTCCACACATCAGGGCAAAAGTAGGAAAAATAAAGTAACCAACAAAAATAGTAGGGAACTGCCCATGAACCCTGGACGGATAAAAAATTAACAAAGTCTCTGTGGAGTACCCTTAGTCAATGTAAACGCTACTTATCTGAAGCGTAGCGGGTTCTTTGTGAACGCGACTCGACCAACCCCAGGTCAGCGGTAGAGTTATTGGTGGAGACAATTCGGTCCGAGCTACTCCATAGCTCAATGTATCAGCAGAATCCACAACCAGGAAGTAGCGGGTAAGTCAAAACAAAATGTTCTTCCACACACTAGTCTACAACTAGCTTAAATGTCCGCAAAGAAAAACAAAAGAACAAGCGAGGCAAAAAGGGGAGCTGGATTCACGTCATCCACTCACCCTAAAGTCCTGATGTACAGCGCGCTCCCAACCAGCTCCCAGCAAGGTTTCCAGAGCGGGACACAGCAGGGTTTGAAGTGCGGGACAGAGCGCGGCTCCCAAGCGGCTCCCAGCAGGGTTGACAGAGCGAGACACAGCAGGGTTTGAAGTGCGGGACACAGCAGGGTTTGAAGTGCGGGACACAGCGCGGCTCCCAAGCGGCTCCCAGCAGGGTTGACAGAGCGAGACACAGCGCGGCTGTTAGCTCGGTTCCAGAGCGGATCACAGCACGGCTGTCAGCAGGTCCTTACAGTAGAACAACACGATGCAAAGTTCCAGGGTCAAGAAAGTAGCTAAACAGGTAACAAGCACCGAGGGCTTCCACACAGGCATAGTTATAGTGGAGGAAAAGGACAGAGAAGAGGAAAGGGAAAACAGACTAGCCACCAGGCATTCTGGGACCTGTAGTTCCCCCATAAGCGCCTAAGTTGTTACACCGAGACCAGGAAGACGGTCACCCAGGCCTTCGTCACCAGCCGACTGGACTACGGCAACGCCCTCTACGCCGGAATCACCGCCAAACTCCAGAAGAGACTCCAGCGGATCCAGAACGCCTCAGCACGACTCATCCTGGACATCCCCCGTCGCAACCACATCTCCGGACACCTGAGAGACCTGCACTGGCTCCCGGTCAACAAGAGAATCACCTTCCGTCTCCTCACCCACGCACACAAAGCCCTGCACAACCAAGGCCCAGGATACCTCAACAGCCGCCTCAACTTCTACGCTCCCAAACGCCAGCTTCGATCGACCGGCCACGCCCTCGCCGCCGTCCCCCACATCCGAAGAGCCACCACAGGGGGAAGGTCCTTCTCCTACCTCGCCGCCAAGACTTGGAACTCCCTCCCGACCCACCTCCACCTGACCCAGGACCACCTCACCTTCAGGAAGCAGCTCAAGACCTGGCTGTTCGAGCAGTAGCAGACCCCCCTCCCCTAAGCGCCTTGAGACCCTCCGGGTGAGTAGTGCGCTATACAAATGCCGTGATTGATAGATTGATTGATTGATTGATTGATTGATTGATGAATTCTACGCTGACTGAAGCAGTCCTGTGCTCTTTCACAGACGGCTCTGTTTTGTGACAAAGCAGTTGCGACCAGGGTGACCCTAGGGTTCTGGCCTCGCCAGAACTTGAGGGCATTGTCTCCTTCCTGAGATACGTGCAGGCCCCTTTCTTGCAACATCTCACTGAATCACAGGGCACCTTTTGAAATGTACAGAGAACGCCTGGCACTCTCCCGCTCCAGTGCGTACCCCCCCTCCAGCTTACAGGAATGCAACAATACACAAATCTGCCTGGGGCAATTTCTCTACCTCCACATGTTTTCTGCATGGAGGCCTGAGGCTCCCAAAATGGAACCAAGTGTCCTCCATGCATTGTACCATTCACAGGCACACATACAACTAGTGCATGCATATAGCATACACACACTACCCAGTACTGTATGCTATATGTATTGTACTACGCACAGGCATACATACACCCAGTACATATATAAGGCATACACATTGCACAGTACTGTATTGTTTATGTATTGTACCACTCACAGGCACACATACATCTAGCACATGCATTTACCATGCCCACACTTGCACTGCATGTACTGCACCACTCACAGGCCTTCATGTACTGTACCACTCACGCCCAGACGCATTTCACGGTGCTGCCTTATCCCTGCATTGTACCCTTCCCATGCACACATACACCCAGCACAGAGACACCACTCCTGTGCTGCACAGCACTCCACATCAAATTGGGTAGGCCAAGGGTGAGTTAAATACACATCAGTTGAATGAGTGAGCCTGTAGGCCTCACTCCAGAGACACAGACCACAATATGTGAGGCAGCCCTATATCACGGAGAGTGCACATGATTCATGTTTGCCTATGACAAAACAAATCAGTATTAGGGATCCAGACATCAGTACAGTTGGGCACTCAGGCAGGGGTGTACGTTCATTACCAGGCAGAGGACTTTTAAATCCCAAAGCAATGATTGCAGGAGTTCCTGTGTATTGCAAACAATCCCTCAATGCCCTTCTCAAACCACATCCAATATACCAGGATCTTACTTCCCCTGTGCAGAGTTTCTGTGCCCTCCCTGGAGTTGTAGCCAGGAAATTGAGCAACTCCTCCTCTATGGTGAATCAAAATTTGCTCTGGAGACTGGTCCTCTACCAATAGGATTGATGCCTGGCTGACTAAGGTTCATGGATGTGGCAGGTCCAGGTGTTAGCTACATCTGCCTGTGACAGGGTAGGCCTCTTTGGAGTTAATTAAGTTCCTGGGCTTTGCCCAGATGGTCATCTGTCAGAAGAACAGAACACCTCCCCACATCCAAGCACTTTGTCTCAGCTCGGGCAGCAAGTTCACACCTCATCAAAGAGGCTATTCAGCTACAGGGCGCAGTTGGAAGCTCATGCCAATTGGCTTCTCGAGACTTAAGCAACTTAAGGTAACTTTTTAAACATATCTTTTGTAAAATATTTTGTACAAATACAACTTTACCATTTCAATTCAATTCAAATAAACTTTATTCGGTTTTTGTTTGTAAAACCATAAAAGTTACACAAATACAGATGTTTAAAACAGATTAAAAGGAATTGATACACAGTTAAAACTATTTTTCTGTACCTCTAGTGAATCAGCTGGAATAATAAACATGCCTAGTTGTACCAACATTACACATCCATGCAGGTCCTGGATTTCAGAGAAGCTTTTAAAAACTCTACTATAAAAAAGATACAATCTTCTTTCAAAAGTTGTTGATACAGAAGGGCGGGGCGAGCCTGTTTAAAATTCATTCTTTTTAAAATGGGAACCAGGAAGTGCTTACGGAGAATTTCATACAGTCTGCATAAAAACAAAAAGTGCAGCAAATGCTGCGGAGACAGACCGTCACAGCCGCAGGGAACTAGCACTTGACCACTGCTAAAACCCTTAGGTCTACTAACAAAAAGTGGAAGAGGTTCATCCGAACCTAGTTAGCAAAAACTTCTTATGTGATGACAGAGACCCCAGAAGATAAGGTTCCGTCATCTGGGTTGTTTTAAGCGTTAAGTACATCTAGACCCTAGGTTTCAGCACCTCCTTAGCTTTCCTGTCCGCTTTGCTGTTTTAGTAAATTCCACATCCTTC
Source organism: Lissotriton helveticus (assembly GCF_964261635.1). Taxonomy (NCBI): domain Eukaryota; kingdom Metazoa; phylum Chordata; class Amphibia; order Caudata; family Salamandridae; genus Lissotriton; species Lissotriton helveticus. The sequence continues at coordinate 334,778,494 of NC_136058.1, read as the reverse complement.
TTGACGACGGCGTCAGGGTTGGCGAATAAATCACCCCGCCCTATCCCTTCAAAGCTTTTTTTAATATACGTAAGCCAGGGGATACGGGCCGAGTTATCAAGTGACATACACTCACTTAATATTAGCTGGTTGAGAGTTAGGTCTTTATTCAGCCAACACTTGAGCCAAAAAATCAGGTGACGCAGGGCAAGAGCATCACTTAGGTACAAGAATTAACAGTTTTACAATTTGGAGGCTTCAAGCTCCACTTTTTAAAATCTGTTTCGATTTTTTGTCTCAATCTTTGGAATGTGTGCTATGGGTATTGCTCCTTTTGAAGTGCCCATTCCCCTGTACTGCCCTTTGTGGGGGAAGTAGTCTATCACAGTAGGAGTGATTCAAGGTTCACACCTGGATGTCAGCCTGAAATATGCTCAACAAAAGGTTGCCAAAGGCCCACAGCCCTACTTTTTATGATTCTCTCATCACCCCATCTCCTTCCTGAAATGTGGCCAGACCCCTTTCACCAGTGATTTCCTCTAAAATCAAAGAGCCCCTACGAAGTGTACAAAGGGTATGGCTCTCACTTCTTTCAGTGAGTGTGTGCCACCCAGCTCATAGAAATGTAGCAATCCACAAATCTGTTTGAAGGGCTCCTATACCTTCAGATGCCCTTTCGAGCAGGCCCTGGGGTTCTCAATATGGAACCAACAGGTCTCCATACACTGTGCAACTCACAGGCGCACATGTGCTACAGTCAGACATGCGTGTAACCTTAGACATACTGCAACACTCCTGGGCATACATACATTTCAGTACGCTATATACAACACACATGCAGACCTCCATGTACTGCAGCCAAATGGCACACATATATACCAGTGTGATGCACACAAACACACACGTGCTTCCAGAGCTACAACCATTTAGACCAAGAATGAGCTAAGCAGAACTTTACTCAAATGGGCCAGTGCACCCCACTCCCATGATGCAGGTAAAAAGTCCTGGCCATATTACTGATTACATATCACAAAATGGTATGCTGCCACTGCCGTGACTGTGCTACTTATCTCTTGGTAAGAGAAGTACCCTTTCACCACTATGAGAATAGCATGTTCTGTGCCCCTACCAGTCTAACCAGACTGCAATCCATGCAGTGTAGGCCATGGAGCATACACACGATCCGTGTTCACCTGTGACCAGAAATTGGAACCATGGATCCTGATATCACTGAAGCTGGGGCTCTCATGGCAAGGGTTCACTCCTATTACCATGTGAGGGACCAACAGAATGTATGTAATGTATGTATGTCATAGTGTAATTCCATCTAGAAAGCAGCAGACTGCTGTATAAGGACAAAGGCAGCACATCATCATTAAGTGATTGTAAAGGTAGCTGGGTTCTTAGAGCAAAGTTAAACTGTTATTATATTGTTTTGTAGTGTTCTTCAAAAGGTGCGTCTTCAGGTGTTGCTAAATTGGAGCCGCTTTGGAGTGGTCCTGATGGATACAGTGATGATGTTCCAGATCCTGAGTGCAAAGATGGACTAGGCCTACTGCCTTGTTTTGTTTCTTTGTACATGTCTTAATCTCCAGTATGATACTGGCCTGGCAGTGGGCAGAGACATTTTAAGGCATGGGCAAAATTGACAAGTTCCCAGGCGCACAGCCTTTCAATGCCCCCCCCCCCCCCCCCCTCCTGGGAGTATAAGCTTTCTCTTTGTCTAGCTCACCTGGGTCTATTTTACTATTTCAGCCTCTCTGTTTACCACTACGTCTAAGTCACTCTTGCTTTGAAGATGTCACTGGACAGGATGTCATGGAACATTATGGATTCTTGGAGGTGCCCATGAGTAGGACCTGATGCAAGTTTGAAAGGTAGGAGAACCATTAAAGAATATTGCCAGTGAATCACATTTAAGACTCAAGCATGAGGATGACAGTAGGATTGTCGACTACTCCGAAGGCAGCGGAGAGGTCCAGCAATATTAAGAATCATGTTCCATCATCATCTATTGTCAGGAAGGCATTATCTATGATGCACAATGTAGCGGTCACTAATCTGCAGAATGATCTGAAGGCAAATTGGTAGTTGTGCAGGAAATGATTAGCATTAATGTAAACTTGGAGTTGACAGTAGACTGCTTTTTAGATGATCTTGCTGATGAAGGGAAGTTGGGCGATGGGTGGTAGTTGGTGAGGTCCTGCTGCTCTATTGTGGATTACTCACAGAGTGAGAGATTTGGGCTGTATTGAAAGATTCTGAGAAGATACCTTGAATGGGGGAGGCATTGACAATAGTGATTAGGGGTGAGACAACTTCCCTGTAGCGGGCTTAGTTGAAGGATGAAGGTAAGAAGTGGCTTTTAGGGAGTTGTTTTGTTCTGTGGTGAGGTGCGTATAGCTCTCAGACACTGGCCAAAAGGCCTTGGGTGGGAGGAGGTGTTGCCAGGGGAATCTGCCTACAAACTGCACAAACCTCAAAGGGACATCCCCTGTCACAGGCAGATGTAGCTCACACTCAGGCCTGCCCCTTCCATTGTCCAGGTAGCCGGAGTGGCACTCATCCCAGTGGGAGAAAAACCTGTTTCAGAACTGGTTTGCAGGGGGAGCTCCTATTTTCCCTAAGCACACCTCCGCGGTGTGCTCAAAACACTGCCGCCAGGAAGCAGGTTCTAGCGTGTTGGATCTTGGCAGAGCAGTGTACTGTGGGATTGTTTAGGGCCAAACCTAAGTGATTTCAAAGTGGGTAGGGTTGCTTCTTAGAACTTTTTCCCTATTGGTCTGGGAGTTACCCCCACCCACAGGCTGGTTCCAGACATAAATGTGGTACCCCTGGATACCTTCTTCACCTCTGGACTTAAGGAAGACAGAGGAATGACTGCACCTGCAGTTTAACCTGTGGTGAAAAACCCTTAAGGGTTTTACCAGTTCCCACTTGTACCTAGGACAGAAGGGTGGACTCCAGGGGCTAATTGGCTGGCCTTCTATTAAGCTTCAGGAACACATAAGCTGCAAGAAGCCCAAATCTCTGCTGAGCTTGGCTGACCAGTTCCAACCGGATTTGCCCTAGACCCATGGTGCTCATAGTATGGCCCGCGGGCTGCCAGCAGCCCGGCAGGGCTTCCTTGGCAGCCCACGGACCTTGCTGGTACTTTCCAGATATTACCAGCTGATTAGAACAAGAGCATCAGTAAACACTCCAATGTTCAAGTTTCAATGTAGCTCCACGTGGTCAATCGTCCTGATGATTGACCGCGTGGAGCTACATTGCAAATGATGAACCTAAGAGCAACAAAAGTGCTTGCAAAGGGAAGAAAAGTATAAATGATATATACCCCTGCGACTAAGTGAGAACTAGTATGTGGGCCCATGGTTCTCACTAGTCACTCTTTATTGATACCTTGATGTCCCGGGTAGGTGGTTGCTGACCTCAGTTGCCCTGACGAATTTGCCACTACTGTTGAATAGGCAATGAAACATGTTGGCCATCCTTAAAGTAGTTAACAACATGCCGTGTTTTTAACATTGGGCCAACTCACGTTTTGGATTAAAAAGTTACGAGTGCGTATGTGAGTTGAGCTCAATTTTTATTAGAGACTTATTGTGTCTCATTTCTCATGGGGTCTTTCTTTTTTGTTTAATTTTTACACCTTTCCCGCACTGGACATACATTTATTTTTATATAAAAAAGTTATCGATGATGACAATTACGTGGGCAAGCTGGTGAGAACCTGCCAGTAGCTCCTCCGGTGGTGCACATGTGAGATACTTTCTCATTTCTACACACATTTTCTATTACCTTTCCTTTGTGGTATACATACACTCTAGTTTTGAGTGGTGTTGGTTGAGTGATCCGACTGACGACTGTTTTTTCCCTTTTGGATAGTTTTAAATTATTAAGTATTTAGGCACAGGGGATTAGGTCAGAGTTCATGAAAGAACATCTGAGTATGGCAAAAGATAAAAGTATCGCCCCATAGTAATCCTACACATTAATATATATATTAAAACAATATGAGAGTGCCCAAATGTGCCAGGTCTTTGCTGTTTGATTATATGTTGATTGGAGGGTGACCTGGCACACAGATTCCCTCTACAGCTCCTTAGTGAGAATACTATTAAAAAAATACAACTGGATGATGCAGACTTCACCCACTTCCAAAAACCTTTGGCTGTGACGTTGAGGTTTCCAGATACATGAGACATTCTATCAAAGCTAGACCTTGGTGCAGGTCTTGAGGAAATTTCTGGGGAGATCAAATTCAGAGTCCTCACCCCTCAGTCCAGCCTGGTCGAAAATGGTGAGTGCACAAAATCTTGATGTTGTTGCCCTAATTGGCATGAAAGGGCTCAAGTAGAAATAGAGCTGGTTGACATGCAGCTCAATTCAGCCCTCAAAGCATTTGGGACAGGCACCAGAAGAAATTCCGGAAAATTAGGCCTCATGTCAAGTATCCTCTTCTTTTTACAGTGGCCCAAAAGGTAATTTGTATGTTTGGGTCAACATATGTTTGTGAAAGTTTGTTTTCCACAATGGGACTGTTGAAGAGCGAACTCAGAAATAAACGTGCAGACTTACATCTGGATCTGCCGTTTCAGACAAAGTACCAGATTACAGGACACTAATTGGTGACATGAAATGTAAAATAAGTTCCTGGTATTTCTGTCTTAAACATACCCATTTTCTGGACTCTTAAGATTGCTATTGTCTGATAATACAAATGTCTTACCAAAATGTGCCCCTTGTAGTTACATCTGCTTTTGAAATACAGCATTGTCTAGTAATATTTTTTAAAGCTGGTGATATTTTTCCCTTTAGTCCCGCCCCTTCTGACCCCCACCACCCCCACTGACCCCATCCCCACCGGTGCGGCCCTCGTCCACAAGCCACACTGTAAATTTGGCCCTCGAGAGAAAGTTTGTGAGTACCCTTGACCTTGTTAGGTAGGTCGCACCCCCTCCCCACAGTACCGTCTGTGCATCCTGACCCTGCCCCAGCTGCCGCTGCTGAGGAAAGTTGAGGCCCTCCTCCACCCGCAGGCTACCACCTGCGCCTCATCTCTGGTGGCCAGGAGTAGGCCTTAGGTTTGTTCTATTGTCGGTGTCATTCATTGTATTGCCTTTATTGTTTTTTGGTGTCTGTGACTGCTGTTGTCTGTCTACCCCCTGTGCCTGTATTTTCTCCTGTACCCTTTTTTCTTTTGTTCTATCGTGCCCCCGTGATTCTGTGCCCTTTTTTCCTTCTGTTCCCATCGTTGCCCCCTTGATTCTGTGCCCTTCTTTTCCTTCTGTTCCCATTGTTGCCCCCGTGATTCTGTGCCCTTGCTTTCCGTTCCCTTTGTTGCTCCTATTCCCGCCGCTGCGCCCCTTTTGGCCCACCCACTGAATGCCCATTCGCTGCCCCTGCCTCCCGCCTCCCAGCCGCTCCTCCCTCCAACCTCCCCATATATGGCGGTGCTGCTGAAGCGCCAAAGGAGTGCCTACGGCTAGCCCGTCTGCACCCGTCCGCGCCTGGACCGCGCCCAGCGCCAGAACCCCTGGACCACGCGTCCACCACGACAACCGCCGCTGCTATGATGCCAGCACACTGCATGCTATCAACTCCGGATGGACCCACACCTGTTCAAGGCCACTCCGAAACGCACACATGGTGCCTTCACCTGCCGGAACTGCAGCTACACCAGCCTCAGAACCACCAAACCACCCGCCAAGAAAGACCTCAACCACCTTCGATGCATCCTACTGAACATCCACTCCACACGCAAACACACCGTCAAACTCTAGGACCTGCTAGACACATCATCCCCGGACGTCGCCTTCCTGACAGAGACCTCGATGAACGACTCCTCCGCACCTGACGTTGCCATAGCCATCCCAGACGGTGATGGAGCAAGGTTTCATACGTAAAGAGACTTTCTCTGACTCAACCTTCTCGAAATAACACGTAACCTATTAATCAACATGTTTTGTCTTACTAATAATTACACCGCACGACATTTCTAGTATCTAGGGGAAGCTTATCTATGTGCTTTTACTAACAGTAACTCGAGTGCATTAAAATGGTCGCCGAAAGCGGGAAATTCAGTGCGCATGCGTCTGCCACACTCACGTGGTGTAACGCCCTTTCTGCTTGGAGGAAAATCTTTGCAGCTACGCACTAATATTAAAGATGGCTGCTTCATGTTCACATACTAATGCACCTGCTGCTGCTTTCACTAAACCGTGTTTGTTCTGCTTAACTATTAATGCTATAGTTAAAATAAAGTAATGGGAATAGAGTAGAGAAGAGATAAGTGATATACAGTGCATTCATTTATTCTTTGTTCTAAAATTGTTTCTCTTTGACTTTGCTGCTAGCTCGTGTTTGGGTCTGGGTCTGGAGAGTGAATGTAACTCCATATTAAAACCCTCAGTGCGCATGAGACAGAAGTTCAAGAGTTCTCAAGCAGTGGCATTGAAACCATGCCAGTGCCAGTGACAGTCTTGACTGTGATGCTCCTGGGAACCTCACCCCTTGAACTCTCTGGAGGAAGAGAATAATATAATGTTAATACATTGTATATCTTTTGCTACAATAATGCTAGGTGGAATAAAAGTACATGGGAAAATAAAATGTATGGGCGGGAACGTTAATCATTATTAGTGAATGAAATGATCTCATACTGTTATGGTGTGATGATCTCTTCTCGCCTTTTGACCAATCAAATCAAGGGAATACACAAATTTGCAACACTGGGGGGTGGTACATTGCCCTGGAAAATGGTATAACTAAAGTAGGCCTAGCTAGTTAGATTGTCCGACGTGTCCGAATAGCTGACCTGTCAATGAACCAATGCCATCTATAGGAGATCGAGAGCAGAGGTTGATCCAGCGGCCTATAGGAAATATGCCATAAGCAATGCTACCCAACTCTATAACCTACTTCATAAAATACTACTCTAACTCATGGACCCATTAATCAAACCTGACATATTTTGACCCACTGAATCAGGTGGTCAAATTAAACCTATTTACAAATGATATACAACTATATACATCCGCAGTAAAAGATAACATTATTTGAACAAATCCTAACTATTTAAATGACCACCATGGCGATGACATCTAGCTAATAGTAACCTACGCTTCTGAATAACCAAGACCAGCTTGTTTTCAAAAGTAAGATTTTATTAACTAATTTTAGATATTTCAAAATGTAGTTTTATAAATGTAATTTTATTAGAATTAAAGCAAGCATGTTTGAAAAGTATCATGAGAAAATACAGTTTAAGCAAGGAATTATAAGTTTAGCATTTCTAAAATCCTAAGTCCCTAGCTAAGCTAAATAAATGGAAATAAAGTAAAGTTCTTTAAGGATTCTTACGTGCTCCACGCAAAGTCCAGCAGCACGACACCCTCATCTGAAAGTTAGAAAGCAGCAGTCAGCCCATCCCTAGGGCATGGACTTTTTATACCTTTCTATGCTAGCTAATCTAAGTAAAGGAAAATTTTCTGCAAAAGTCGATGTCTCATTGGTCCAAGAGTGACAAGTGACATGTCACCCACATTTCAAAACTTCCATTCGTCATATTCTTTGGGACCATTGTCTTTCTTGTACGTGTTCCAAAGCTTCCTTGGTTTGCAACAAATTTAAGCAACAGTTCTCACTGACTCCATTACACTTCCGCGGATGCCAAGTTATCAAATTGTTCTTTTCTACCGGTTTCTGACCTTGGCCACATCCGACAGAATAATGACAACACATCATCTTTGTTCAGTGAATGTGACTTTGACGGAAACTTTTTTTCAAAATGGACATCTCGTGCTCCTTGCAGAAGTAAAATTCATCTTTAAGCAAACTCGAGCAAACTAGGCCCAAAAGCAGGCAACTTATTTTTCTAGTATAAAACAAACACAAGAAAAGTATTAATGTAAGAAATATTGTTTATTCTGTTTCCACCCTTCGTTTACTAATTGATTAACCCTCCCAATTAGTCTTAGTTACCTAGCAAAAGCAAACAAATAAAGCAGCATTTTATATCTACCAGTCTTCATGAATCCATGAAACCTTATGTGCACCTAGAATAGTAGAAAATGACACCACATAGACAAGGAAAGCAAAATAAGCACATGCCTTTTTTAAATCTGCTGCAGTTAGTAATGACAAAACGAAAATGACAAAATTATTTTATTATTTTTGCACGAACAAAAGATGCAACAATTATGCACGTTTATGAGCACACATGTTAACGTCCCCGTGTAATACGTTTAATCTAGGTTGTGTTAGCATAACACATCACAAATCATTAATATATTATTTATGTTATGGAAGTGTGACTTCACGAGTTTAAACGGTGTAGCACGGTTACAACGAATTTTTTACAACGCACTACCATTACATCGCAACTTTTACCACGCAAACCATTACAACGCAAAGCGCTGGGGGGCGCTCTAGGATAGGGAATGTATTTAATATACTATCCAACACCTTCCCTGCTATCCACGGGGACTGGAGTTGGAATAGTAAATTAAATAATTCACTATCCAGCGCCTAAAAGCATTATGCGTTGTAATGGACTGCGTGGTAAAAACCGCGTTGTAAAGGCATGCGTGGTAAAAGCATGCGTTGTAGTGACACCAATCCGTTTCAACAGATTTCTGTTTTCTATCCCGCTCCATCAACTCCCTCATCTGGTGATTTACAAATCACCACACCACCACCCAAAATTTGGAAATTTAGACTTTTTGGAAAATGATTCAAATTCATTTGTGTCAGTATTTCTAGAAACCTGTTTCTACAAAATCCTTGCAATTGTCATAACGTGCTCTGTGTAATTCCTGTAACTCAATCTCCCTTTCCTCTTCTTTTTTGATTTTATAAATTCTTCTCTTTTCCTTCATTTGTTTCTTTCTCTTATGCAACAAACAACCAAATTTTGTCAAAATAAAAATGAATATTATCACAATCAAAGGTGCCAAAATCTTGCCAAGAACTGAACTTCCAATGTCATGGAACCAATTTTTAATGATTGGAATCTTTTTGAAAGTCTTTCTGTAAAATCTTCTTCTTCTAATGGAATTATCTCTGAATGCATCTCTGTGATGTTCTTAATGTACATCTCAATGTTCTTACTTTCGTCAGGGATATATGTGCAACAATGTTGCACATGCAAAATGCCGCAGACTCCTCCCTCTTTTGCTAGGAGTATGTCTAGAGCAAGGCGATCTTGAATCACCATGGATCTGATTGCAATGACCTCAACATTCACTAATTGGAAACCATTAGCTGTATCTGTTGACAATCTGTCAACAATTGTGGACAATTTTCTGATTCTCCCTGCATTCAGGGTTATACCTACAAAAGGTATCACTGCTTGAAAAATATCTCCCAAAACCTCTGTGAAAGTTTCTCTTTTAACCCTATTTACATAATTGTGAATTTTGAACAATCCTTCCGAATCTCTGTCAACATGGAACATTTTAGGAAAAACAATCCCAACATAACAAGTCCCATACCAATGATCAGGAAGGTTGTAGTAGGCCTTGTCACCACAAACAAAATAAATCCCAGGAAAAATTGGATCTTTTCCACCTTTGAATCCCCAACCTCCCATGATCTGATATGTATCTTCACAATTACTTGCACCCACAAAGTAGTTATCAAAAAGTGTATTGTCTCTTCTAATGCAAAGCTTACCACTAATTGGTTTGTCTATGTGAATTGCAACATTATCAAGCATTTTGCCATTTAGCTTCTCATCCTCTTTCTGCCAGAACCTGGACTTAGTCTGCTTGACTATTTCATTTCTCTTGTAAATTGCTCTCCTCTCTTCAACCAGGTTCAAAAACTTCTTTCCTTCAGCACTTAGTTTGCATGTTAAATTGTTCTTGTAAGCATACTCATAGGTGAGTTCATTAGTAACAAGGAAAAATTCCCTCATCTGTTTATCTTTCTTATGCTTATTCAAAGCACTCTCAATTTTTAAATTGGCAAATATTTCGTCAAAATCGGAATAATAGTATTCTAAGCGTCCAGTTTGATAGAACAAGCTAGCTAACACACTGCATGTCACACCATATGTAAGAGGAAGCATATTGTATGTCACTCCCTCAGAAACAGAAGCAGGTAATTTGACGCACATATAACAATCTTTTGCATCCATTACCTTGACATATTCACTCAAAAGCTTTGTGAATGTATTGCTTGAAAAATCACTAATAGATTTGTCCTGATGAATGTTAGGTTGATGATCAATAACTTTGCCTGTTGCACTATGTTTGTTTTGACTAACTGAAGCTTTGCTTGTCATGTTGTCTTTGTGAAAATCTTTGTTAATCTCAAATGGAATAATAACAGCTAAAACTAACCAGAGCAGAATTAAAATGAGCAAACACACCAGAGTCATCTTACAGCATCTCTTAAAAATGGAACACCTTGAAGTACTCTGTTCCATGACGTAAGGCATCTTTGGTTGGTTTTGCCTTAAAAGAAAACAAAAACTATTTTAAAAATGAAATGATTAATTATTTACACCCCCCTTTAAAATATATATATATTTTTTCTTTTTAAAACCCTAACAATATTTCTTCGACCTTATGTCACAAGTAAGTTTTCCTCAACTAAACAACTTTTCTTCGACCTTGTGTCACCTAACAAGATTTCTTCAGCCTTTTGCCAAAAATTAAAAACCCAAAAATCCAATCAAAAACTCTGTACTTCAATCATTGTCACTAATTTCTTCAATTTCTTCTTCCTCTTGACTACTATCATAAATGTCAATGACAGGAGGAATTACTAGATAAGTCCACTCAGGAGATTTATATTTCTGATTGGGCCTTATAATCCTCTTTCCTTTTCTTGTCACTACTTCAATTTTTCTCCCAACTCCAACTTCCTTTTCAGAACCCTTTTGACTACTGATTTCTTCCACCTGCTCCTTTGGTTTTTTGATCAACCTGACTCTCAATCTTCCACCAGGCCAGAAATCTGTTTTCCTCACGAATTTTCTCTTTGGTTCTGAAGCACTTGTCTCTGACTTCCAAGATCTTTTCTTTGCACTTCCACTTTCACCATCCACGTCACTTTCTTCAGTTTCACAATCTGAAACTTTGATGATTGACTCAGGAACTTCTCTATTCGGCAGTTTCACTCCTTCAGGAACTATGCTTTGTCTTCCATCACTGGTACTCGGTAATTCGTCTTCCTCCTCCTCTTCAATTACCTCCAACTTCCCAGATCCTGGATTTCCGTTCCTTACTTCAGAGCTTGACTTCTGCTTTTCGATACTCTCCTGTTCAGAAATTTCTTTTGGTTCAGCCTCTCTGTTTTCAATGGAATTTACTCCATTAATCTCCTCAACTGAATCTTCAGTTGTTTTTTCTTTTATTAGATTCTCTTCTTCTCCAGAATCTATTTCAATAATTTCCAGATCTTTTCTTGTCAGTCCTCCATTCACAGGCACATGTTCCAGATGTTGACCCCTCTGTCGATCTTCAGAATCTGGATTTGTTTCACCTTCTACTTCAGAATCAGAATCTTCTGTAGTATCACTTTCTGCATCAGAACTCTCAGGAGTTGGCACTGGAATAGTATGACTAGGATGAATCCACCTTTTCAATCCTCTGCATTTCACTGCATTTGTAGGAGCCAGACAATTTCTTCTTCGATGTACTTTTGTTCTGACCCAATCACCAGGTCTCAAATCATGTGTCAGAACTTTCTCATTTGATTGTGCTTCAGTTCCCACCTGATTAGACACAGAAGTCACTATATCAGATAACTTTTTACAGTAATCCAAAATAGCACTGTCATTTATGCTCAACAGTTTGCCTACAGGTACAAAAGCTTGCCTCATGACTCTTCCCATTAGTATCTCATGAGGACTCAAACCTGTCTTTTTATCAGGTGTACTTCTCAATGACATCAAAACAAGTGGAAGAGCATCAGTCCACTTTACACCTGTTTCCAGACACATTTTTCCAATCCTGTTTTTAATTGTCCCATTAATCTGTTCAACCACCCCAGATGCCTCTGGTCTGTATGCACAGTGTATTTTCTGCTCAATGCTCAGTGCCTCACATATCAGCTTCATCAGTTTGTTATCAAAATGGCTTCCTCCATCACTCTCAATAGTGACTGGAAAACCGTACCTTGGGATGATTTCTCTGAGTAGCAATTTTGCCACTGTAATTGAATCACAATGTCGTGTAGGAAATGCTTCTACCCATCTTGAAAACAAACAAACAATCACAAGAACATATTTCAAACAATTATGTAGGGGCATTTCAATGAAATCCATCTGCAACCTGGTAAAGGGACCGCCCTCTCGACCAATTACCCCTGTACCTACAACTGATTTCCTGTTTGGGTTCATTTGTTGGCATGACAAACACCTTTGACAAAAAGACTCGACAATCGTTCTGAATTTTGTATTGAACCAAGTCTCTCGGAAAAGTCTGATCATAGAATCTCTTTCAAGGTGAGCTGGGCCATGATATAATCTGGCCATATCAGCAATCAAACAATTTGGTAAGACTATTCTGCCATCTTTGTAGGTCCACACTCCATCCTCATCACGTGGTCTACAATCTGATCTTAACCACAGATCTTTTTCCTCATCATCTGCTTCATTTTGTAAATCTCTGATTTCCTGCCATGTCTCTACAACTGTTGTTAGCATTAATGAATTTGAATCAGATTCTTTACTTTTTTCCCGATTGTATGCACAACATTTTCTCGCACAGTATTTCGCTGTCTCATCTGCATAGGCATTGCCTTTTGAGATATAATCCACTCCTTTTGTGTGGGCAGCACATTTTACAATTGCGATCTCTTTCGGCAACTGTATGGCTTCAATGAATCTTTTGATGAAAACTGCATTTTTAATTGGTGACCCTGCTGAAGTCAAATAGCCTCTCTGAGACCAGAGCTGTCCATAATCATGCACAACTCCGTACCCATACTGACTATCAGTAATGATGGTAACTCTTTTGTCCTTTGATACTTCACAAGCACGAATCAAAGCAATCAATTCAGCCACTTGTGCTGAACGAATTCCTTCAAGACATGATGCTTCTTTAACATCTGCAACTGTGCAGACCGAGTATGATGCTTTCAAAACACCTCCCTCTGTCCTCAGACAGGAGCCATCTACAAAGTAGACAACATCTGATTCAGGCAAAGGTACATCTTTAATGTCCTGCCTTGGTTTGGTGCAAAATTCCATGACATCCAAACACTCATGTTCCACTTCACTTTCATCAACAATTTCTGAATCAGGCAGCAATGTAGAAGGATTCAGATTCAAGCATCTTGAAATGGAAACATTATCTGCTCCTAGTATGATTTTCTCATACTTAGTCAATCTGCTGCTTGTTAAATGCTGAGTTTTACCTCTTGTCAGTAGTATTTCAACCGAATGAGGCACAAAAACTTTCACAGGAAATCCCATTATGATTCCTTCGCTCTGCTCAAGACTGACACTTGTAGCTGCAACTGCTTTCAAACAACCTGGTAATGCTTTTGCAATAGGATCAAGAACTGCAGAGAAGTATGCAATTGGTTTCTTTAAATTCCCATGTCTCTGAATCAACACAGACAATGCACAGCCTTCTCTCTCACTGCAATATAGTTCAAAGTCTTTCTCATAATTCGGCATGCCCAAAGCAGGAGCTTGACATAAACTCTTTTTCAGGTTCTCAAAAGATTCCATCTCAGCTTCATTGAGAATAATTGGATCTTTCACATCAGACCTTGTCAGTCTCTGTAGTGGTTTCGCAATTACCGAAAATCCACTTATCCATTGTCGACAGTAGCCAACCATTCCCAAGAACATTCTAACCTGTCTCTGTGTTCTTGGTGGTTGCATTGCTTGAATCATTTTCTTTCTCTCAATTGTCACCTGTCTTTTTCCCTTTGCAATTCTGTGACCAAGATATTTCACTTCTTGTTTGCAAAACTGTAATTTTGCTGGAGACACTTTATGTTCCTCATCTGCTAGATGATTCAAAAGTATTATTGTGTCTGTTACACAATTTTCTCTTGTTATAGCAGCTATCAACAAGTCGTCGATATACTGCACCAACGTAGACCTGCCAGGTAAATCTAAATTTTCCAACGATCTTTTCAACAGCTCATTAAAGATCGAAGGACTCTCTGTATACCCTTGAGGGATTCTACACCATGCGAGGGTCCTACTTTGGAATCTGAAAGCGAAAATTTCCTGACTCTCTGGGTGTAAAGGAACAGTAAAGAATGCATTGCAAAGATCAATGACAGTGTACCATTCAGCATCATGTGGAATCTGATACAAAATGACTGCTGGGTTTGGGACCACAGGGCAACATGGAACAACAATCTGATTAACTTTTCTCAAATCCTGAACTATTCTGTACGTTCCATTCGATTTTTTAATCCCCATGATCGGTGAGTTACAAGGGCTACTCTCAATTTCTTTTAACACACCTTGTTTAATGAATTTTTCAATCACAGGTATAACTCCCTCAATCGTCTCTGCTTTCATCTTGTACTGAGGAATATTAGGAAATTCTATTCCCTGCTTCAGTATGATTTTGACTGGATCGACATGTTTCATCAGACCCATCTCATTCCCAGTCAAATCCCAAATTTCAGATTTTACTGTTTCCTTGAGCTCTTCAGGCAAATTTTCTTTTTCAAACGTAGGAAACAATTTTGTTTCCTCTGTTTCCATCAGCATCATTGTCATCCTGTACAAGCCATCTTCCTCCATTGTTTGTAATTCAACTCCTTCAGGAGAACAATATATTCTGCAATTCATCTTGCACAATATATCTCTGCCCAATAGATTCACTGGACTACTGTTACAAACCACAAATCTGTGTTTGTCTTTAACATTTCCAATTTCAACTGGTACCGGATCAGTCAAATCAGTCCTGATTTGTTGATTGCTTACTCCGACAACTTGGATGGTATCCCCAGAGAGAGGTAGGTTTTCAATTTCCACTGATCTAACAGTAGAACGGGTAGCACCAGTGTCCACTAGAAAAGTGATATCTACATCATTAACTTTCCCATTTACAAATGGACCAGACTGGTCAACCTCAAGAGTGGCTCCAACAACACACTCTTCCTCCTCTCTCGGGCACCGTCAGTAATAATCATCAGAATCACTTTCCTGACCTTCTGTTAACAAAAACTGTTGTGAAGCATTTTGCATTTGCACCTTTTGCCTTTGCGGTTTTATTACCTGATCATCTCCTTGAAATCCCACACCAGAATTATATTTTTGTGTTCCCCCACAATTTGGAAAAGGTGGCTGCGGCAATTGATTCTGACGGTTATTCACCTGTTGCTGCAACTGTTGCTGAACGTTTAACTCGTTTAAATTCTGTTGCATCTGTAGCTGTTGCTGCAGGTCAACATCGTTCTGCATCTGTGGATTTAACAATGGACTTTTTAAATTTCTAGGTGGTTTCTTACACTCGTCTCTCCAGTGTCCAATCTCGCCACAATTAAAACAAGGTAATCTTTGCTTCATCTCTTCAATCCTTGGGTTAATTTTTCTGACAAAATTATTACCTTTAAACTTCCCTTGCCCTTGATTCGTATTTGTAGTTTGAACAAAATTTGTGTTTTTATTACCAAGACTGGCAATCTGTTGCTCAGCCACTTTTACCTGAGCCCACATGGCTTTCTCCTTGAGCTTCTTTTGTCTCACTTCTAACTCATCACTGCAGTATTTTGCTTTTCTCAAAATGTCATCAACAGAAAGTGCTTGCCATCCGACAATGCTATTCCTGATCATATCTGCAATTTCTGGTTTCAGACCATAAACAAATCTGTAGACGAAATGACTCTCGTCTAGTTTTTCATAGCCACTGTATTGTTTAAAAATCAACAGTAACCTTTCGTAAAATGAATGAACTGATTCTTTTGTTTCCTGGTTTGTTCTTTCTATTTTAACCCAATCAACCTCTTTTGGTGGAATTTTGTTTTTCAACCAGTAAATCACTTTTTCATAAAAATCCATCACAATTGGATTTGGAGCACCTGTTTCTTTAATTCGCTCAGGTTCTACTTTCGGCCAACTTATGGCTATTTTGCATTCTGTCCAAAGATCTGATGGGACAACAATGTCAAAAAATCCATCCAGATCAATCCACAGAACTTTTGAGACTTTGATGAACCTGTCCACTTGCCTGTACCACTCGACTGGCTTTTCCCTCAGTCTTGGAAAATCATTTGTGAACAGCAATATGTCTTGTCTTGACCATGGGACATGAACATATCCTCCACCTGCAATCTCTCTCATTGGAAATTGTTTTGACAATTTTTCCAATTTCTCATCTTCCTTCTTTTTCGTCCATTTCACTCTCCACTTGCTCAATTCTCCCAGTTTTTTAATGTAAACAATCAAATCTTTTATGTGCATTATTCTTCCCATTGAGTTCAAACTTTCAATGTCACCTTCTGAAAAGTCTAATCTGTAATGTTTTGCAAAATTCTTTTGCCTGCTCAAATCAATTTCAAGTTCAGCTGCCAGTTCTTCCAACTGGTCATATTTGTTTTTTGTTTTCCACTGAATACTCTTGCAAATGAACAGTAGTTCATCATCTCGATAATAATTTAAACTGTCAGGACCAATCGTACCAATTATTAATTCCTCAATATTTGCTTTTAATTTTGCAACATCAAGTTTAGGTTTTGTTACCCTGGCTTCAGAACTCTCAGCATCAGATTCTGCACCCATCGGTGTTTTTGGAGATAAATCCTCATTAAAAGTCAAATCTGGCATTCTCGATCTTGAAGAGTTTATTTCAGATATATCTGAGTAAAATTTTTCAGCAACCTTCTGAATTTCTGCATTTAAAGGAACAGTCAACCCTGTCTTATTAGCTTCTCTTTGCTCAAAAACAGGCTTAACAGGACCAATTGTTACTGGAACTGTCACAGCTTCCATGCTTTTTGTTATTTGTCGAATTAATTCTTCCTTTGATCGTAAATACTCAGAAGAATCTCCAGCCTCCACATTTATGACTTCTCTCACATAATTTTTTGGAGCTTCCCTTGCTCTTGGAATTAATAAAAAATGTCTACCCTCATTACGGACATTTGCATTTGTCTCAGTTTCCGGTCTTCTTGGAGTTTCAACAATTTCACAATTATTTGGATAAAGTTTAGGAGCTTCATTAATTGGAGGTGCACTTGGTGTAGTTTCTGTAGAAACCACCGGAGTAGACCATGACCTAGGGGGTCTCAAAGGCTGATTCCTTTTATCTGAAGTGTAAATTTCTTCTAAAACTGCATCTTCAGATTCACTTTCTACCGGAGCATTATTTCTCTTTTCAGTTCTTTTTCCATCAGGAGAACCTAAAACCATCTCTCTAATTAAATAGAGTCCCTCACTCATACTTCCCTGTCTCCACATTCGCATCCTGTCTTCATGTGTTTCTCTTCTATAACTTGGAGGTTTAGGAGGTCTTTTAATTCCACTTGCTTCTCTTTGTAATTGGTACATCTCATCCTCCCATTCAACTAAAGCCTCAAATTGAGTTGGTCTCGGCTTTGGATTAAGAGCATTCATTTTCTCTCGCAAATTTCTTAAAACCTTTACATTAAATGAACCATCATCAGGCCAAGTCAAAACACCATCATCCTTTGTGTAGTGTTTCCAAATATCAAACCACAAAACAGTATGATAACCATATTCACCTTCCATATACGCTGCAGGTGTTTTGTACTTATGAAGTAATTTACCACCTCGCGTTTCAATTTTCTTGTCGGGTGAAATAAAAAATTTTAATTTCTGAAACAACGTTGGCTTTTTCTCAACGTGTTTAAAATGATAACTCATTTTTAAGAGTTAAATTCAATTAACAAACTCGTTCGTAAAATATTTCCGGGATGTTCCGCAAAAGCAACCAATCCGTGCGCGAAACACACCAACAAGCCAATGAGAGTTGAGCTACGTCACCTTTTTACTCAACCAATAAAAATGGAGATTTTCTGAAGAACCAATCAGCTTACAGTTCATCAGAAACTCAAAAACCAATCAGGACACAGCTTGTGACGTATGTCACCCAATCCCAGCGCGGCTCTGTGACGTACACAGCAGCTGCGGTTTCTCACTTCTCACTCTTAGCGCTTACCCCTCCTTCACAAAATCTTTTCACAGCGCCATTTTGAAAACGCTTTTTCGATGAAAATAAATTTTTAACAATGACAATAAGGACTCATCTGTCTGTTTCTCTAAATAGGATAGTTTACATACATTCAAGTATTCTCAACTCGGAATAGTCGGCCCTATTCTCATAGAATAATTTTCAATTGCCAGTAGAGCAACTCTTACTCTACCCTTCTAACAAGTAATTATGAACTCATTTCCCTCAGAACGCACAACTAAGTGACTGTCCGAAAGTTCCACTCGAACATAAATTACAAAACAAACTCGCACTTTCACACGGAAAAATCCCTAACTTCAAACACACACGAAATCCGTACAGGACTCTCACCTGTTTATAGAAATCATGCACCGTTAGCAAAATAACGACGTTATCCGTACAGGACTCTCACCTGTTTATAGATATAAAACATGTAACCCTACAGGACTCTCACCTGTTTATAGATAATCATGCACCGACGTTACCCTACCCTTCACTCAAGCTCGAATATATCTAATACTCTTATCACAGTGAGTTTTACAACAGGCGCTTTGTCCCTATTCTCATGCTGTTCAAATTTCTTAGATAATCCTCACTATACAAGATTCACACCTAGCCCTAAAACTGTGTTGCACGGCCACAACACTTGTGATACACGGCGATATCACTTGTGATACACGACGATATCACTACTCTGAAACAGATCAAATGTCTTGCGTGACTACCTTCTCATCACACAATCTGTACCGGTACAACTCACATATAGCACGAAAACGAACTCAACATGTGTTAAACATCGATCCTATTTCTATACCATAACATACCATAACACCTTGGTTACCCTTAACAACCACCATAACACCTTGGTTACCCTTAGCAACCATCAATTTCTGCTACCAGAAGAATTGATCCAGCGGCCTATAGGAAATATGCCATAAGCAATGCTACCCAACTCTATAACCTACTTCATAAAATACTACTCTAACTCATGGACCCATTAATCAAACCTGACATATTTTGACCCACTGAATCAGGAGGTCAAATTAAACCTATATACACCTTATTTACAAATTATATACAACTATATACATCCGCAGTAAAAGATAACATTATTTGAACAAATCCTAACTATTTAAATGACCACCATGGCGATGACATCTAGCTAATAGTAACCTACGCTTCTGAATAACCAAGACCAGCTTGTTTTCAAAAGTAAGATTTTATTAACTAATTTTAGATATTTCAAAATGTAGTTTTATAAATGTAATTTTATTAGAATTAAAGCAAGCATGTTTGAAAAGTATCATGAGAAAATACAGTTTAAGCAAGGAATTATAAGTTTAGCATTTCTAAAATCCTAAGTCCCTAGCTAAGCTAAATAAATGGAAATAAAGTAAAGTTCTTTAAGGATTCTTACGTGCTCCACGCAAAGTCCAGCAGCACGACACCCTCATCTGAAAGTTAGAAAGCAGCAGTCAGCCCATCCCTAGGGCATGGACTTTTTATACCTTTCTATGCTAGCTAATCTAAGTAAAGGAAAATTTTCTGCAAAAGTCGATGTCTCATTGGTCCAAGAGTGACAAGTAACATGTCACCCACATTTCAAAACTTCCATTCGGTCATATTCTTTGGGACCATTGTCTTTCTTGTACGTGTTCCAAAGCTTCCTTGGTTTGCAACAAATTTAAGCAACAGTTCTCACTGACTCCATTACACTTCCGCGGATGCCAAGTTATCAAATTGTTCTTTTCTACCGGTTTCTGACCTTGGCCACGTCCGACAGAATAATGACAACACATCATCTTTGTTCAGTGAATGTGACTTTGACGGAAACTTTTTTTCAAAATGGACATCTCGTGCTCCTTGCAGAAGTAAAATTCATCTTTAAGTAATCTCGAGCAAACTAGGCCCAAAAGCATGCAACTTATTTTTCTAGTATAAAACAAACACAAGAAAAGTATTAATGTAAGAAATATTGTTTATTCTGTTTCCACCCTTCGTTTACTAATTGATTAACCCTCCCAATTAGTCTAATGTTACCTAGCAAAAGCAAACAAATAAAGCAGCCTTTTATATCTACCAGTCTTCATGAATCCATGAAACCTTATGTGCACCTAGAATAGTAGAAAATGACACCACATAGACAAGGAAAGCAAAATAAGCACATGCCTTTTTTAAATCTGCTGCAGTTAGTAATGACAAAACGAAAATGACAAAATTATTTTATTATTTTTGCACGAACAAAAGATGCAACAATTATGCACGTTTATGAGCACACATGTTAACGTCCCCGTGTAATAAGTTTAATCTAGGTTGTGTTAGCATAACACATCACAAATCATTAATATATTATTTATGTTATGGAAGTGTGACTTCACAAGTTTAAACAGATTTCTGTTTTCTATCCCGCTCCATCAAGGTGCTGGCGGAGCACTCTGTCAGAAGAATCAGGAATTACGGAGGGAGAAGAATCGATAACCCAATCGGGGTCCGTCTGTTAGCCTCAGAGAGGGGTGTGACGCTGCCGTTGCACTTAGCTGAAGGTACCTGTCCTGACCTGCATCTGTCCTGTCCTGATCCACATTGGCCCGCACCTTTCTTGTCCTGATCTGCACCTGTCCTGTCCTGTTGGCACCTGAACTATAGGGAGTCCTGTCCTTTATCTCAGCCCGTGGCCAGGGTTGGTCTTCACACCATTCTAGGTAAATGTAAATCTGTGTGGATATGTCACTGTATTTATTTCCCTTTCTCTCCCTCCCTACGTTTCAATGCCTAAAAGAAATCTTGTAATATTTCTACATGTCATTGCTTTAATCATTATCTTCCTAATTGAAAAGGCTTTAATCGCTTCTGTATGGACTTTGACATTTAAAAATGTGCATAGATAAAGTGTTTGAAACTTTCTCGAGTCTGTTGTTATTTTATTAAAAGGTAAAATGTTATTTTTCTACCTATTATTCTAACATTCTTGATCCCTTAGGACTTAAATACAGGTGACAAGAATTGTTAAGTCAATGTGTATAGGTACAAGTCCTAAAGTATAAATAAAATCCTGATTGGCAAATGATAAAAAGGCCGGATTACCTGTTCAAAGTGTGTATGTTTATGGGCCCAGGTAAGTATGGTAAATTGAGCAGGTAACTCCGCACGCCATCAACGGCTACAAGATCACCCGCAGAGACCGCACCAATGGAGTCGGATGAGGAATCGCCATCGTCCACAAGAACAGCATCAGGGTCTCGACCAGCTCTGACGACACTCTCAGCACCGCCGAACACAATCATTTCCAGATCCACACAGACTGCAACACCACCCTGGTCTACAGACCCCCGCACCCAGACCCCAGTTCAGCAACTCCATCGCCAACTTCATCAGCACGCATGCCCTGACATCCACCGACTACATCCTCCTCAGAGACCTGAACTTTCACCTTGAGAACAACAACGACAGCTACTCCACCACCCTGATCGACAACCTCACCAACCTCGGACTGAGGCAGCTCGTCACAACGCCTACCCATTACGTTAGCCACATGCTCGACTCCGTATTCTCCTCAAGCTCCCACGTCTCCTTCAGCCACACCACCTAACTCCTCTGGACCGACCACCGCTGCATCCACTTCACCTTCCAGAAACCAACTACACACCACCGCACCCAACAGATCCCCCCTCCGCTGCTGGAGCAAAATCACTGAAGACCAACTACACACAAACCTCGCTCTTAGCCCACTCACCGACCCCTCCAACACCGACGACGCTGCACGCAAACTCAGACGGATCGACGGCTGCGCCAACACCCTAACCCTGCTGAAGAAACCCACCCGCAGAGACACCAGCAAGAGAGCTAGCTGGTTTGTGGTGTTGGGTTCAAATCAGGCCTACATACTCTGCTAAACTCTCAACCACCTTAGTATAGAAGTTGGCACGGACACTGGAAAAGGCAAAAGACAAGTTTATTAAGACCCCATGGGGTGGTGATACATTCCTACAGCACCCTTCGGCAATGTAAGAAGTAGCACACCGAACATCGGTGCGCGACCTCTTTTATACAGTTTAATAGCAATAAAAAGATAGGCGGTTACAAGTTACACATTTTCGGTACATATAAGGTCATTTTTGGAACACAGCCAGCATGTGGGAGGAGTTCAATAGCACTGGTCAGTTAGTGCTAACATTCCTAAAGAGTGACCAGTTGATGCATAGTGCGCATGTGCGCTTGACCAGTACTAAAAATAGCCTGTTGCCGAGCAGAATAGGTGACCATGGGTATCGAGGAAGGACGAAAGGGCACACTGACCACGAGGCAGTGTGTTCATAAGAAATGGAAGCCAGAAAGAGCTAAAATGGCCCCCGTTCGTTTTGGTCAAGTTAACGAAAAGACCGTGTAGCTGTGCTAAACGCTAACTCAGGAGCTGCCAAAACACGACAGACGGCCCTTTTAGCGTTTAGCAAAAGCTACCTCATAGTGAACATAATCAGAATGTTCATCATCAATGTTAATAGCCATTATTTTCAATACTTCATCATTGATCAGTTTCTCTTGCTTAACAATAGCTCGTTTAGACGGAATACAGGCTGTGATACATACAGAACATAATGTAGGGCCACATTGAATACATAGACAAAGGGAAAATAGTACTCCAATAAAAACACAGAGAATCGTTAATAATTTCCAACCCCAAGTACTAAGCAGGGTCCAGAACCAACCAGAAAAGGTCCATGTTCCATTTTCTGGGTGGATCTCAGCAGCTATCTTATGCAATTTCGTAATCGAATCATGCACGGAAGGTGAGTTATCTGGTACGTACACGCAACAACTACTTCCGATGACGCGGCATGCTCCGCCCCTATCAGCTAGTATCACATCTAGAACCATTCGATTCTGGAGCGCTACAATTCTGGTAATTTGCAATTCCTCAGTAATATTCCCTAAAGCAGAGGCAGTTTCATTAGCGACAGCTTCCACCACACGTGTAAGCCGCCTTATCTTCCTGCTATTCAGTGCAGCTCCTACAAATGAAAATAACCCCAAGTTGAAATCTACATATTGTTGTAAAGTGGTATCAGTCTGGTCAATTTCATCAAGATCTAATGTTCGTTTAACTCTGTTCAGTATGAAATCATGATACAGAACGTAATCATTGTGGTACATGGGAGGAGCAATAAATACAGGTGGTAATACAAAAGCTATGTAACATGTTCCTAACCATCCCAATGGTAGACGATGGTATCCCTTATTTCCACAAATGAAATATGTGTTACGTGAAGCTACGAATGCAATTCCAGTTGGTGTATCAAAGGTAAGTGTAATATTACATTCACTGCGGCCTACAGGGATTGTACCTTTATTTCTAATACACAAATCTGCTTTTGTATCAATGACTGTTATCATATGCAAGCTCGTCACATTTATAAGTCTTTGATTCGTATATACACGGGATGTAGAGACATTGTCCGGACGATACTCTTCCCATTCAAATTTAGTTCCTTCAGCGTGTGGATAACCATCTTTGTCGTTATAGCATATTTTATTCAATCGAAAAAGTAGTCCACCTTTCGTTGGCCATCGCAGGGTGAAAAGAAGAGTGTACCAAGCATGACAAGAACCATTATGAGAAAACGGGAGAGGAATGAGTGGAGTTCCTCCCCTCTTCTGATGTCCGGGCAACATTCCACATACCCAACAATTGGACGTGTTGGTCATGTTATGAGTATGATGCAAAATCTGAATAAAGCTGTTATTCAAATAAGTCTGCCTATGTCTTTCTTCGTGAAAAGGCAAAGTAAAATGAAAATGTTCAGATGGACTTGGAGTGGTGGGCAGCAAATGTTCTCGTACAGGAAACAATAGTTCTATAGTCCAAGCTAATACTGCGATCACTACTACGGTCAAGACAAACAAAACAGCACCAAGAATTCTCCCTTTTCGTGTCGAAGGAGATGCCATAGTTCACAAAACAATACTCTTCAAAAACAACACTAAGCGAAAAAAAAACGATGGTTCTGGACCGAGGCTGCCGTTGATTTGTTCTCCGGGATTCAAGACGGGTGTCGCTACACTGGGCAGAACTGATCCCCCCCCCCCCCTTGATATTCCCGGCTTCCGTTTCACAAACCTCAGAGCGGTTACCAACCAGTTCAAAAATACAAAAGGGAATCTTATTTCCTGGGACGTAGATTGTACTTCACTTTATCAGAAACAACGTGGTCCGGGAAGGCTCCCTCCAATTCATCAGGCGTGACAGCTGGGCTCTTTTCTGTATCCAAAATCTTTCTGTAGTCGGATAGCACCACAGGGCTCACCAATTCCGGAGAGACACGTCGGCAGTGCGTTGAATGTATCCACCGCTTCTTGTTGGTGACTCTCACAGCAGTCCGCGTCGCTAGCAGCACTTGCTCAGGGCCATGCCACCTCGGTTCCAAGCTGCTGGAGCGCTCGAACACCCGGATCATAACATGGTCACCAGGACGAAGATCGTGAGCCTCACCAGTGGAGTTATCAGGGAGCGCCTCTCGAACCTGTTGATGAATAGAAAGTAAATCATTTGTTAATCGTGCCAAATAATCGTTCATCATTATACAAGGCACATCATGTATTAAACGAGGTTTTGGAACTCCCCAAATATTCATCGGCCTTCCAAATACCACTTCATAGGGTGTGAGGCCAGATCGAGAATGTGGCACTGATCGAATGGACAGCAATGCCAGAGGCAAAGCATCCGGCCATTTCAGAGATGTGGATGCCACTATCTTTGCTAGCTTCAGCTTCAGAGTTGCATTGTATCTTTCTACCAAACCTGCTGATTGCGGATGAAAGACAGCGTGGAATCGTTGCTTGATTCCCAATTCTTTCAGGACGTACTCCACTACTTTCCCAATGAAATGAGGACCATTATCACTCCACATAATTTTACAAACACCATAGCGCGGGAAGTACTCTTTCAGTAACACCTTAGCTGTTGTCAATGCTGTATTGTCTTTCGTAGGGTAAGCCTCAATCCATTTACTGAAGGCACACACCACCACTAGGACATACTTGAGATTATTACAGCGCTCCAGCTGGATGTAATCCATTTGTAGTACTTCGAATGGTGCAGTAGGTGGAACAAACCCTCCTTTAGGAGTATGAGTCCCTTGTCCAGGATTGTGCTGTAAACATATCAGACAGGTCTGCACTACTCTCTTAGCTGTGCTAGCAATGTCAGTATTTTCCCAAACTCGTGTAAGCAATTTAGTAATTGCGAAAGCTCCAATGTGTGCCAGCCCGTGTGTCATTTGCACCATTGTTTGTAAATAGGCCATGGGTAGTTTCCATCTCTCCATATCTTTACTACGCCAGCAACCCTCATCATCCAATACTCCTTCAGTAGCCCATTTCGTAAGTTCTGCCTCTGATGCTGACTTCTGTATATCTAGTATTTCTTCTCTAGCATCATGCCACCGCTCGGCTTGTGATTTCACCACGTACATGGGGAAATCATTTTGTAGCATAGCGGTCTCTCTCGCAATGCGATCTGCGAAAGCATTGCCTTGTCCTATTTTATCCGTCACCTTTTTGTGTGCACTGCATTTCACTATTGCTACTTTCTTTGGACATAACAGTGCATTCAGGAGATCGCGTACCAATTCTCCATGCATGATGTGCACTCCATGTGAAGTCAAGAATCCTCGTTCCTTCCAGAGTAGGCCAAAATCATGCACTACTCCAAAAGCGTAACGACTATCCGTGTAAATGTTCACACATAGTCCAGCACTTAACTCGCATGCTTTCGTTAAGGCTATCAATTCAGCTGCTTGAGCCGATTTCTGGGGTATTCGTGCCGCTTCTACCACTGTCCTAAGTGTCGTGATCGCATAAGCTGCGGAAGTCGTACCATCTGGTAACCTCACGCACGATCCATCAACCCACAGTTCCCCATCTACATCTGGAAATGGTGTATCCTGCAAATCGATACGACCCTTTGTCTGTTCCTCAGTCAGAAAAACACAATCATGTTGTTCTTCCTTCTGGGTCTCAGCAACAGGATCCGGCAGTAAAGTAGCAGGATTCAGTGTCGCGCATCGCTTTAGTGTGATGTGCGGCGCCAACAACGTTAGCTCATATCCTGTCAGACGGGCACTGGTTAGATGCTGTATTTTCGTTTGATTCAATAACGCATCTACCGCATGGGGAACTAACACCAACAATTTGTGTGACAAAACTATTCCCTCACTTTGTCGTATCGCTACTGCTATTGCTGCAACTGCTCGAAAACATCCAGGCAATCCTCGAGCCACAGGGTCGAGTACCGCCGAGAAGTATGCACAAGGCCTCTGTTTGTCTCCGTGCGTCTGCACTAACACTGACAATGCGCACCCATCCTTCTCGTGTACATATAACGTAAAGATCTTCATGTAATCAGGTGTACCCAACACTGGTGCAGAACAAAGAGCTTGTCTCAATTGTTCAAAAGCATTCTGACATTCATCCGTCCATTCAATGGGAATCGGTGTATCTTTGGACAACAATGCCAACAACGGTTTAACAATGTGTGAAAAACCCAATATCCATTGTCTACAAAAAGACGTCAAACCTATAAAGGCACGAACATCTTTCTGAGTGCAGGGGACTGGCGTATCTAAAACTGCTTGAATTTGATCTGGTGTCAATGCACGGCCCTCCTTAGACAAAAGATGACCGAGGTAGGTCACCTTGGGTCTACAATATTGCAGCTTTTTCTTCGAAACTTTATGATTATGTTTGGCTAGGAAGGAAAGCAAGGAAAAGGTACTCTTCTCACATTGTTCTGGTGTGTCTGCAGCAAGTAAGATATCATCTACATATTGAATAAGAGCCACTCCATCTTGTAATTCAAAAGAATCAAGCTGTCTTTTTAAAGCCTGACTATAAATGCTAGGACTTTCGGTATAGCCTTGAGGAACTCGACAAAATCTGTACGATTTATTATTTAATGTAAAGCCAAATAGATATCGACTGTCAGGATGTACAGGGATTGAAAAGAAGGCATTCTTCAAATCGATGACTGTAAAGGTAGTTGCCGTCGATGGAACCAACGTAAGCAACGTGGTGATGTCAGACACCAACGGGTACTGAGGCACTACTATCTTGTTTATTTCCCTCAAATCAATAATGAAACGGTAGACCTTAGCATCTGTATCTCTTTTAAGGATCGGTAAAATTGGGCTATTACAAACATTGTAGGGGACTTCCTCAACAACTCCTGCCAAAATCAAATCGTTCACAATGTGTATCAAAGCGAGTTCACCTTCTCTCGAAATCTTATATTGTGGGACACGTGGTAGAGATACTCCCTCCTTTATAGTGATACGTACTGGAGGAATTATCATCTGCCCTACATCCGTGTCTGAAGTGGCCCACAACGTTTTTGGTAGGGAGGCCAATACTTCAGATTCATGAAGGAAACACACTCGCGCAAATTCTGGGTAATTCTCATTCAACACAACTCGCACTCCTTCTGGGGCACAGCGAATAGTAGCTCGAAAGTGTTTTAACATATCGAGTCCCATAATATTATCCGGTGTATTTGGAGACAACAAAAAGGGACAAGGGGCAGCAAATTTATCAACATGAAATGCAACTGGTTGAGACAGTGGGCTAGAAGTAGGTGTTCCATCGAACCCTATAGCTGTAATTACCTCGCCAGACAGGGGAGCCCTTGGAACCAAGTATTTGGACAAAGCGCTACGAGTAGCTCCTGTATCGACCAGAAATTGATCAGTAGAACCCAAAACATGTGCTTCTATATATGGACCCCTTTGATCAACTGGTACCTCAACCGATTCCACACCCCATCCTACGCAATCCTACGCATAGTGCTCATCCCGTGGCTCAGCAGAACCACCCTCATTTATTTGATATTGATTGCGATTATCAAACGTATTATAATCTGTCTGACCACGACCCCTTGCTCCATATCCTCCGCGATCATTCGTGCCATAGCCTCCTCGATCATTCGTTCCCCATCCTCTTGGCCCTCCATAATTATTCCTAGACCTTCCACTTCCTCGCCCCCTCAAATTACACTGCTTTCGAAACACCGGACAGTCTGCAATCCAATGCCCAAACTGTTTGCAGAATGCACATTGATTCACAGAAATGTCAGACCGAGGGGGAGGAGCATTATTGTACGATCCTCGCCCTCCTCTGTTGTGTCCTCTCGTAGCCTGAACCTGAGCTAACATGACCTTCGTCTTCAAATCCTTCGCTTTCTTTTCACTACTTTCTTTTGCCTCCAATTCCTGTCGTTCATAATATTGAGCCATAGTCAATAAAGAAGCAGGGGTTGATGTGGTCCATGAACTTTCACTCGCTTTTAATCGTTTCGCAATCTCCGGTAGGAGATTAGCCACATACTTATCAACGAATAAATGCCTGCCTGTATCTTCTGTCAATGATTGACCACTGTAGTCATGGAACGCTTCCGCAAAGCGGGAGAAAAAATCGGAAACCGATTCATCCGTTTTCTGCTTACAAGAGGCTAATATAGTCCAATCAATCTTTTTAGCGGGAGCAAGAGTTTTTAATTTTGTTAGTATGGCCCCTGGAAGGTCTAATATTAATTGACACGGCTTACATGCTGGTTCCCTATCCAAATCAGCTTGAACAAGATCTTTCCAAGTGGCCCCGAGAGTCGTGTGGTCATCAAACTTACGAATCGCTCTCCACATATCAGGGGGCAATATCAACCCGAAAAACAGATCAATATCAACTAACGTCATGATACACGAAGAAATTGCACTTTCAACACTTTCATAAAAAGCCGCAGGATTTTTACGGGGATCAGGCAAAGCATTCTTAAGCGCCATAACATCTGCTCTATTCCAAGGCGTATAAACCCAGTTATATACAAAATACCCTTTCGCGTCTTTAGATCTTTTATCGTCATCTGTGCCATCCCCTTTATGAGGGACATATAAAGGCGCAGCTTCTCGCATAGGTCTAACATTAATCGCAGCGATCTTATCTGTTCCAAAGATAGGGCATTCTTTGGATATCCCCGTCGCTCCGGACGCAGGCGGATTCTTCGACTTTTCCAACTCCCGTAGTCGTGTCGCCTCATTCCGTAGATGAATCAAACGTTTGAAGAATTCATCCGCATCTGAAAGAACAAAAAGACCTTTACGAAAATTCTCACGACCCTTGGATATGTCCTTGGGTTCTAACTCTAGAGAATATTTTCTGAACCGGTCAACGACCTCATCTCCAAAATGATCTAAGAAATACAGTCGCTCCTGATCAGACCACTGTTCCATTTGTGCAGTAATTTCAGAAACAGTAACAGTATTAATATTTAGCTTTCATGCAAACGAACGTAATTCATCTGTTTCATTAGTAAGGACCGGATAAAGAGGGCGTCTGATAGGGAATTGACCATTAACCTGTAAATTATTTTCTCGCATCTCTCTCTCTTTCTTTTCCTGTAACTCCTTCTCCTGTAGCTGTAAAGCTTTATCATGTGCAGCCTTCCGCTGCACCTTCTCCGCCAAGGCTTCCTCACGCTTCACTCGTTCACGCACCTCTTTCTCCCACATACGCACGCAATCAAACATATCTTGTCTAGACCTTCGCTGAAACAAACACTGCTCTACATATTGAACCTTTCGAAGGTCAAACGACCCATATAGTGGCCACTGTAATTCACGATCAGTTTTAGTATACTTATGCCATAACGTGCTGTACATTATTGGTGGAATACCGAATTTTACATACATCTCACGATTTGGAGTTCCCTCTGGGGGAGCCGGCTGTGATTCATTTAATCGATAATTGGTACCATTTTCAAAACAGCACATCCTTCGGAGTGTGCTAAAAACAGGCATGTTCAAAAAGTACCACGAAAACGCGATACTACACAAAAAAAATGGCACCTAGCACGGTGTATCGTTCAAAAAAAAATAAATCAGAGAAATATCCCTACATGCCTGCCTATGTGAGGTGCACTTCACATATTCAAATTCAAATTCAAAGATTCAAACGTTAGCTAACTTCAAACAAATTAAAATTAAAATTCAAAATTCAAAAAGCCACAGTAAGTGTCAGTAGACTACCTCACCAATCAAAAAGCTTACCTACTATTTTCAAACGTCCAAGGTCCAACTGCCAAGTTCTGTGGTCAAATCAGCCAAAACGGCACATCACGACAATCCAAAATCAGAATCTCAGTCGAAGACCGGCGCCACCTGGAATGTCAGATCAGAAGGAAGGAAAAACACACCGTGGGTGCCAAGACTCGGGTCACTCAGTGGCAGCGTACGCGTCCATGGCGAGTTTCCTGACCTTCGTCACGACCTCTCCTTCGGGCATCCGAGTCGCCGATGAGTCCCTTCGTGGTCGCCAATTGTGGTGTTGGGTTCAAATCAGGCCTACATACTCTGCTAAACTCTCAACCACCTTAGTATAGAAGTTGGCACGGACACTGGAAAAGGCAAAAGACAAGTTTATTAAGACCCCATGGGGTGGTGATACATTCCTACAGCACCCTTCGGCAATGTAAGAAGTAGCACACCGAACATCGGTGCGCGACCTCTTTTATACAGTTTAATAGCAATAAAAAGATAGGCGGTTACAAGTTACACATTTTCGGTACATATAAGGTCATTTTTGGAACACAGCCAGCATGTGGGAGGAGTTCAATAGCACTGGTCAGTTAGTGCTAACATTCCTAAAGAGTGACCAGTTGATGCATAGTGCGCATGTGCGCTTGACCAGTACTAAAAATAGCCTGTTGCCGAGCAGAATAGGTGACCATAGGTATCGAGGAAGGACGAAAGGGCACACTGACCACGAGGCAGTGTGTTCATAAGAAATGGAAGCCAGAAAGAGCTAAAATGGCCCCCGTTCGTTTTGGTCAAGTTAACGAAAAGACCGTGTAGCTGTGCTAAACGCTAACTCAGGAGCTGCCAAAACACGACAGGTTCACCCCAGAACTCCTAGCCTCCAAGTGAACCTGCCAGAAACTAGAGAAGAAACGGCACAATGAAAAAACACCGAACAGCCTCGCAGGCCAAAAAAGACACCATTCGCAAACACCATCACCTCATCAAGTCGGTAAGAGGACCTCCTTCAAAGACCCCCTCGACAACAACACACACAACAGCAAGGAGCTCTTCAACATCGTAAAGGAACTCTCCAACCCCAGCTCCAACACCAATGACATCCCACCGCCGAAAGCCCTGTGCAATTCCCTCTCCACCTTCCTTCACCGCAAGATCGCTGACATCCATGACAGCTTCAACACCCAGACAGCCCCAACAGACATCGACACTCCAGACTCTCTGCACACTATCGACCACGACCCCTTGCCAGCCTGGGCCAATGTGAACATCGATGACACCATCAACACCATGAGCACAATCCACTCTGGATCCCTGTCAGGCCCGATTCCCACACCAGATCTTCAACAAAGCCAGCAGCTCCAGTGCACCCCACCTGCGCAACGTCATCAATCTCTCCTTAGGGACCATGACTTTCCCAGAAGATATGACCTGCTCCCTGCTGACGAATGGCAAATACCACGAAACACGTGTCCAGGGATGGCGAAAAATATAATACTTAAATATAAAAGAAGATACGACGCTTTGAATAAAACTACAAATACCATGATCCTGTGGGGTGATCCCGCTGATGAGTGAGCGGTGTGCGAGCCCAACTTTGTGATACCTTCCCAGAGAGCTAGAAACACGCTGAGATCAACGCCCCACTCAAAAAACCCAAGGCGGACCCGAGAGACCTCAAGAACTTCCGGCCCATCTCCCTGCTTCCGTTACCAACCTAGGTCATCGAGAAGATCGTCAACGGACAACTAACCCAATACCTCAAAGAAAACAGCATCTTGGACCCATCCCAGTCAGGGTTCCACAGCAACCACAGCACCGAGACTGCCCAAATCACTGCCACCGATGACATTGGGTATGGACCAAGGATGAGACCAAATTAAATAGGGACATCTTAACTGATATTTTAAAGATGGAAAAGGCTTTAATGATTCCTGGCTCAGATATGTTCGTGATTTTATGAAGAATTTAGGCCACCCACAGTATTTTACTGAACCATCTACCTTGCGAACGGTATGTAGTAAATACCTTCAATATCTTTGAGCAAGCAACTTGGTATTAGGAGCTGTATTGGAGCTTTTCCATTGAGGATTCATTTGGAATTATTCTCTTTCAAAATATAAGGTATTATATTGTGTTTAAATACAGTTCTTACCCTTACTGACCCTCCATTTTCAGGCTCCTTACTTCTTACTCTCCTTCTTTTTCTTCTCTCCCCTTTTCATTCTGCGTTTTTTTCCTTTTTCCTTTCAGTTTCCCCACGACTTCCGTGGGTCCTTACGCTCTTGGCTCCCTATTCAATTTTTAATATATTTTTTATTAAATTGTGAATCTATATCAGACGATTCTCATTCGGTATCTGTATGAGAACTCTGTTGTTGTAGACAATTAAAAAGAAAACTATGTGGACCTTAAGGTCCCTTTGCATTTGCTGTCTGTCTGAGCGTCACTTTTATTTCATGTGTTTTAGGCCCACCGTTTCTGTGCAAACCTTCTCCTTTTTGGCATGTATAGATGTGTATAGGTAGGCCTAATTTTAACAATGTCCAAGTAGTATATTTGTTTTGTATAAGTCCTTTAGTACATGTTTGTTTTGTAAAATGCCTTCTAAAAACATGTTTTTTAACAAATTCTTAATGTATATATGTTTATATTAACAGCCCTGAAGAAGTCCCTTGTGGACGAAACGCGTCGGCTGTTTGGTGTTCAATATTAAAAATAAAGAAAGACAAGAAAACATCATCTTTCGTGATTGATTGTATTTATAAATATTGTTCTTTGAAGTATCTAGTGGTGCACCTTTGCGGTTGTTTAGTTGAATCTAGGTCCTTAGGGAATAGGCACAGTTACGGTGAGTGCCAGACAGTGTGCACACAAACCCCAATTGGAACTTGAGGGGAAGACAAATATTTGGGGAGAAAGGAAGTCAGGTGCTGATAACAAGAAGGGTTCACCGTCAGGCTTTTGTTATTTTCATTACGACTTGCGTTGGAGGGCGCGGATTGTGGATTTTTATAATTTTATATTCCAACACCAGCCCACGTAACAGTAAGATAAGATTTTGTCACGTTAATTAAAACTCACATATAAAATACATTGTTTGTAAAAGAAAGTATATCAAGAATAAAAAATTGGTTATCAAAAGTTAAAATATTGTAGTTCATATAATTAGTTGGTCAATCGATGTGCCTCATTTGGGTCGCCAACCCAAGAATGCTCAGTGTCACTGTCTGGCTATTGCACTGTTACATCTTTTTGTGCTTCCTTGATCCTCATTGCCACTGCGTCAAGGAATTTTGTAGTTCTGCGGTTTAGTTGAGTCTCTTGCGGGTTGAAACACAGTTTAACTGCCTGTCGACAGGATCTAATCCCCTTCTGATTCCAAATTACGCGTAGTAGTGTTCTCCTTATGTCAATTAAACCTGGACAAATACATATTATGTGGATTAGATCTTCAAAGCCTGCTCCGCAGAGACGGCAAGTTTGGTCTTCCTTGTTCCTTTCCTATGGGGCCAAATGAGGGAGAATTGGTAATATGCCTAGGCGCAACTTTAAGAACTTCTCCTTTATCTTCTGTTTGAACCCATGGTCTAGGTATGCTTGGGGCTTTAAAGTTTTATAGTCGTTTAAGACTAACCATCCATGGGCCCTTTTTGCCAGAGTTTCTTTGTCTTCCAGAAGCGATGTTATTTTCGTTGCTTTTGTTACTAGCTTTTTAAAGCACTTGTGGTCTACTGTGCTGTTCCAGAGGCCAGTCAGTTCGAGACTTTCTAGAGATTCTGTCAGATACTCTCTGGCGTGCGATCGTTCTCGTCTTTGCAGTTTGGTCCAAAGGTGGATATTTAGGGTGCCTGGCTCTGCATTTCTAATCTTGTGCCAGCATTTTATAAAGCTACCCCTTCTTTCCACTGTTTGTTTTTGTACCCCGAACTCCAGACGAATTTGTGCAGGAGATGCGTAGCTGGGTAGCTGAAAGATTGACCAATAGGTTTTGGCGATCACCTTGTCGAGTGTCAATGCATCTCTTCCGAAAGTGGATTCGCTCCCATATGTTAGTGTCGGTTGGAGACGGGCTCTTAGTACCTGTAGAAAAGGATCAAGCGTGTGATCTGGCAGGATCTTCTTCAAGGGTTTCATCGCGAGGTGGCTCATGATTCCTTTTCGGTGTAGCGACTCTAATTGGGGTTTAAATGACCCTCTGTTGTCCACCAGAACACCCAGGTACTTGTAGCACGTCACTTGGTCCAGTTTGTGTCCGTCCAAAAACCAATTGTTCTTCCTGATCTTCTTGTAGTTCACTGCCATGATTCTTGTTTTTTTCAGGTTGATGGTTAGGCCGTTGCGGTTTGAGAATGAGCTAGTGGTGTTTAGAAGATGTTGGAGGCCTGTTGGGGTGCGACTTATTAAAACGAGATCGTCGGCATAGAGGAGGTTGGTCAGCGTAATATCCCCCAACCGTGGGGTATGCGATTTGGTGTTGTCCAATTCCTCTGGTAGGTCTGCCAGATAAAGGTTGAACAAGCTCGGGGCTAGGACGCACCCTTGTTTCAGGCCGTTGGAGGTGTTAATTCGCCTTGAAAGGTGCGTCCCGTCACCCAGCTTGATCCTGACCCAAGTATTGGTGTGGAGTAGGATGAGTTGGTTCAAGAGGGGGTATGGTATCCCCCATTTTTCGAGCTTTTGCCATAGTTTACCCCGGTCCACATGGTCAAAGGCTGAGCTGTAATCTATGAAGCTCAAGAAGAGTGGGTTCTTTCCCAATTTTGCCGCATTTGTCAGTAACGACAGAGCCATTATGTTGGTGGATGTTCCCTGTCCTCTACAGAATCCTGTTTGAGTTGGTGGAATTATGTGGTTTGTCTCTGCCCACGATGTCAGTTCTTCTAGTAGTATGCCCGCGTAATACTTTGCCTCTATATCTAGTAGGGCAATCAGCCGATAGTTACCAGGATTACTCCTGTCTCCTTGCTTGTAGATTGGGCTTATGATAGATCCTTTCCAGGATACCGGACATGTTTCTAGTTCCAGAGTGCTCGTAAAAAGTGGCACTAATGTGTTGCTCCAGAATTCTGAGTAATGCTTGAATATTGCCGGTGGAATCCCATTTGGGCCCGGGGCTCCTTCCATTGTCCCCTTCTTGATGTGGGTTTTAATCCGGTTTGCGGTTATTTTAATGTCATTTTCGATGCTGAGTATTGATGTGCTGTTATTCTTTGCCCCCCCCTGCCTTCTCTTGATTGTATTGTGCTCTTGTTCTTTCTACTGCGGTTCTAAGCCCTTTTTCAAACTTTCTTGTTTCGCTGTTCTCCTTATTAGGCTCTTTTTCTTGTGTTATCGGGCCTGAGGGGTTGTTTTCGTTAGGTTGATTAAAGTGGCTGTGCAAATAGTCTGGCTCTGATATATGTGAGCTTATCCCGTGATGCCCTGGTCGCTGCAAACTGTGAACCGTTTTCCAAAAGTTAGCGCTGTTTTTTAGTTTGGAATCATACTTTATTTTTGCCCAGAGTTCGTCGTTCGCCTGCCTCTTGTTTTCCCAAATTTCCTTTTTTAGGCTTACTTTTAGACCGCGTAGGGTGTGTTGTAAGTGTTCTTTTGTGGGCTGTATGCGCAGTTGTTTCAAAGTTTGCTTGATGTCCCTTTTGAGGCTTTTTATCTCCGGTATACTTGTCTTTCTCATTGTACTCTTCGAGGATTTGCTTTTAGACGTTCTTGGTTTGGTTGCATGTTTGGTCCCAAGGGCCTTTGAGAACCCTTCCCAGACCTCTATTTGATTTGCAGGCGAGTTTCCTTGCTGTATTAGCTCCTTTGCGTTGTTGGAGAGTGCTTCAATGTTGTCTTGTTTAAATCTGATGCGTTTGAAGTCTGTTGTATATTCAGAGCCGATGGTAGCCCTGACTTCCTTGGAATTTCCACTAAGGGTGTTTAGGACAATTTCTTGCGGCAGATGGTTGCTTTGATCGCTGTCGCCCAATTGAAATTATCTGATGGCGTCAAATAGAGGGAGGGTTACAAATGTGTAGTCTAAATAAGAGGAGGATGTAGCGGAGTGATAGGTTGCTGCTGGGGGGGGGGGTCTTCTTTAAACCGGCCATTCAGTGCTCTTACGTTTAGTTGCTCTAGGTCTTTTAGCAATTGTATTGAGTATTTTGTTGGTTTTGTTGCCGGCACTTGTACTTGCTCTGGTATTCCCCAGGCTCTGTTGAGTTCTTGTGCTAGTTCATTGTCCGCTGCGGTGCCAAAGAGAGAGAGATTAAAGTCTCCTGCCAGGATTATGTCCTCAACTTCCCCCTCAGTCAAGATTCTTGCTGTTTCCTTGGCCAGTTCTCTTGCACCCTTCTGCTTGTGCTTCGGGTGTATGTAGGAGTTGATTATTACAAGAGGATGATCTGGCTTCCTTATGTTAAGTGTAATGACTGCCGCCTGTATCACGTTAGGAGCTATGGTTTTAGTTTTTATTTCCCTCATTGATCCTATTGTGAGTATTGAGGCAAGGATCGTTAGTCCTCCTGAGCTATGGCCAAAGGATGAGGTCCTGGTTGCAGGGCAGGTTTGCATCATATATCCCTCCAGGGCTATCTCTTTTACTTCCCAGGTTTCTTGCAGTAATATTAAGTCAAATGACCTTAGGTATTTTAATGTTTCCTGGTCGTCCAGTTTGTCAGTCAGACCGTTGATGTTCCAGATGCATATTCTGAGGGCAGATGAATTTGCAGGTGCCGGGGGCTCTGCTGGGTGCTCCTGTCAATGCCCACCTCTGTTGTTTATTTTTGCAGAATTATGTCAGGGTTCGTGTTTGAATGTTTTGTTGTTACCGCTTGAATATGGGATGGCCTGCCTTGGTAGCCTGGTGACTGGCTGAGTGCTCCTTTTAATATTGATGTGGCTTTAGGGCGATGTTCTCTTTCGCTTTCTTTTAAGAATGGGGTTGGGTAGAATGGCCTTATGCCTGGTTCAAGTTTTATTCCCCACTGTGCAAATTCGTTGTACTTATCTAGGATACGATCGACCAAGTCATTTGTAGACCATGTCGTCTTGGTTGTTTCTGAGTTATTCTGTACAGGGAAAAACAAAAGGGAGAGCAAGGGATTCGGTTCACATTGCGTGAACGGGGGGTACTCCTGTACCCCTGGGTTTATCAATAGAAACAAAAAGAGGAGTACCACCAACGTGGAATCAAGGATTCCTAATGGGGTGTGTGGTTGTACAAAAGTGAGAAACTTCTCCATTTGTGAGTGAGGGTGCATAAACAAAAATAAGTGTGTTAAAAATTGTCCTGGTTTAACTTGGGAGAAACAACATTTTTATTTTCAAGCAACAGGACAATGTTAAAAACAATGACGAGATAAAGTGAGGGTGATTATGACCCGTGTATCTGGTTTTTGTTTATGCACCCTCACTCACAACCTGCTCCACTGTAAACAGGTGTTGAAGCACACCCTGATGGCGCTAGGTCATTAGGGTGGACCCCGATGATGAAGCATGTCACCACTAGGTGGTGAGTGAGGGGTTTTTAAACAAAAGGAGAATTTTCTCACTTTTGTACAACCACACACCCCATTAGGAATCCTTGATTCCACGTTGGTGGTACTCCTCTTTTTGATTTTATTCTGTACAGGTGCAGGTTGAAATTCGATTTGAAGTAGATCAGTTGAAGAAATTCCCTCCAGGCCCTCAATTGAGTTAATCAGTTTTATAATGTTCCCTCTATTCAAGACGTCCATTCTGCCTCTGGATTTGTACTCTGGGACAAATGTTAATATGTCTGTCTTGTTGGATGAAGTAGCGCGTGTTGGTTGAACTGCAGTTTGGACGGGGTCGTTAGCCCTGTTGAAAGGTTGGCTGCAGTTGAAATCTGTTGTAGCTATGGTTTCCCTTGATTCGGGGTATTCATAGTCCTGCTCCAGAGCCGACTGGCTCTCGTTTTGTGGCGCGGAGGTGTGACTACTAGTTGTGTTGCATTCGTTGGTCGCTCGCTCGGGGCTTTTCCGCTGTTGGGTGGTTTGTATATTTATCTCCTCCTTGTGCCCAGAGTGATCGATTGTTGTTGTAAATACTTCTGTTGTGTTTGGTTTTTTTAGTTTGTTGGAGGTTCTTGCGGGAATCGTTTTTTTCCCTGGAGTCAGTTTTTTGCCTGCGAGCGGATTCCGCTCGGCCTCATTGTAGGAAGATGCGGTCTCATCTTGTTCCTCATGGCAAACGGGCTCCTTTTGTAGCCTTTCCTGCTCTTGGATAATAACTATCGTTTTCCTGTTCCTGCCTTTCCTTTGTTGTTTCCGGCGGGTTCGTGAGTTGGTTGGCACTGCTGTGCTCCTTACTTCAGGAGACGGGAGGGTTGAGAGTAAATTTTTTGGCGATTGGGTGGCTTTTGGAGAGCAAGTCTTCTTATTTTGGTGTAACTTTTTCTCTGTTTTTGGCGGTTTTCCATTTGGTTGTAGGTCCCTGATCTCATTTCCCTCAGTGGCTGGGTATGTTGGGACCGGTGCCATGATTGGTTTCAGGTCGTCCAGATGGCTCTCTAGCATTGTTGGTAACGTCGCTAGCTTGTTTATTATTGGGAGGCAGTCGCATTCTGTTTTTGCTAGTGCTGAAAGTTCTGCTGCTTCCTGTCCCCTTTTTATAAGACCGTTTAGGTCGCCTAGTTTCCTCTCAATCCCTGAGGTAAACTCGGCTAGCGTTTGTAGTACTGTTAGCTGCATGTCTAATTTTTCTGATTGATATTGTAAAGCTGTTGCAGATAATTGTATTGTATTT
Organism: Lissotriton helveticus; assembly: GCF_964261635.1. Lineage (NCBI taxonomy): Eukaryota > Metazoa > Chordata > Amphibia > Caudata > Salamandridae > Lissotriton > Lissotriton helveticus. The sequence continues at coordinate 334,739,568 of NC_136058.1, read as the reverse complement.
AGTAGATTTGCCCAGAACGCGGTGAACGAGCTTTTGCTCTCGTTCTCCAGTCCGCTGGTACTAGAGGTTTTGGTGGGTTTTAGGTTGTAAGCCGCCACTAAGTCTTGCCACTCCTGTGATGCAAGGAAGGTCATGTCGTTAGCTGTGGCGTAGGGGTTCTCTTTTTTCTGGCTTTTAGGTGTGATGGGTGTGTTAAAACGACCTATGTCACTCTGCTCTTTAGATGCCATTTGGAGAGAGTTTCGCGAGCTCGTGGGCGTAGATGGGGGGGGTGCTAGTTAGTTGAGGTGTTACTTCCATTCCGTGCTGTTCGCTCGGAGCTTTTTGCTGCGGCGATCGGACTGGTAGATCGCCCCAGTCATGTAGATCTTGAAGTTCAAAAATAAGGGAAGCATCTAGTGCTCTGTTTACTCTTGGCCCGCTTGGAGAGGTATCCTTGAGTAGAGAGCTTTCTGTTTTTATCCTTCCGAGGAGAGTCTGTGTGTTTTGAGGACTCCTCAATGCCATATTTGGTGGGCTGCTAGACTCCTCTGACCGATCTGTTGTTGTGCAGGCTGTGACGCTTTTTTCCTTGTTGATTGTTGGCCCGCTTTCAGTTGATACCTTCTGTGGGTTGCCGACGTGGATGTCCACCACTACAAGTTTTGAGGGTATTTCTGCTTCCGATGGTTGTTGTGCTTCTAGTGGGGGATATTCTATCTTCCCAGGTTCCAGAGGAGTGGGTAGATGTTCTATATTCCCGTTTTTTGTAAAGATCGCTGCTCCGGGGTGTTTTAAGAACGCGAATTTTGTATAAATTTTTGGTTGGTAGTTATGTGGCGTTTTGCTAGCTGGTTCTCCGTCTATAGTTATAAGGTCTTCAGTTCTGACTCTTTTTAAGCCTTTGGTTAGTTTGCTTGGTTTTCTTACATTTTTTTCGTTTTTTAGGCACGTTGTAGTTGGTGGGTGGTTGTCTTTAGTGGGTTCTGAGCCTGTGAACCAGAGACAGCCCATGTCGTCTGTGGTTTCTTTGCTAGTGTTGGTTTCATTGAAGTTGTCTTTTTCCTTTGCGTTTATTGTTTTGCAGAGGGTGTTATCTATGGGTGGTGGCGGTACTACAGCCTCTTTTGTGACCCCCTTTTCTGTCTGGATACTGATTTTGTGAGAGGCCTTATCACTTTTCCTGACCTCATGGCTGACCAAGGTCTAAAAGTGGGCTTAATTGCCACTCTGTGCTGCTCCGGCTCCCTGCTTCCCCACCCGTGCGGGCCTCCGGGGCTACTGCGCAGGAGAACGTGCCGATTGCGACTTAGATGAATCTTAGTTTAGTCTTGAATGAGGCTTGTGTTAGTCTTGGGTGAATCTTTTGACACAGTAAGCTGTGAGCTGTGGTATGGAGGAGGTGGGGTGGAATCTAAGGACCTCTTAGCTTCCTCAGCCACTTGCAGCTCTGGCGTTCCTGGCGGCCCCCCCTTGCTGATGGTTGGGCTGATGGACGCATAGGCAGGTACTGTGCAGGTACTATGAGAAGCACCTGTGCGCCTGTGCGGCAGCCTCGCTTCTCCTCACACTCCTTCCCCTCTCACTTGCTCACTTGAGGCTTAGCGTTTGGGGTTTGGGGGCTTAGGGCTTGGATCTTAGGTCTTAGGGCTCGGTTTCAGCTTATTACCTCGGCCCCTGGTCGGATCGCCCCACCCAGCCTGCTCCGTGAGCCGCCGCCCTACTGACCTGCTGGCCCCGTCAGCTGTCCAGTTTTCCTGTTTTCATCCTGCTCCTTGGCTGCTCGCTGTCCCAAGTCTCACGCAGCCTCACGTAGACCTCTGTGCCTGTCCCTCAACGGTGGATATGGGGGGGGAGGCCAAGTCTCAAGACCCTGCGGATAGCACCGCGGATGATCCCCCTCCTCCTCCTACTGCTGCTGCTGCTTGCGGTGGTGTTGTTCTTACAGCGCTCCGTGCAGCGCTCACACCTGCTCTCAGCTCCCCAATGCCGCTCAGGTCAGCCCGGATACGAATCTCGTTTACAATGCGACGAACCGAGCCGGCCCAGCTCAGCCCAACCACGGCCTCGGAGCCGCACGGAGCCGCATACGGAGCCGCACACTGCAGCAAGCAGGCGAGCAGGCAAGGCAAGGCAGCAAGCAGGAGCCCCCTCAGCTGGCACAGGGCTTAGTAGAGGTTTTTCGCGGGGAACCTGTGAACCTGTGAACCTGTGAACCGGTGGCCGACGGCCGGTGGCCGGTTCCTCGTCAGCAGCAGCGTCAGCAACAGAGGTCCGTTCGTCCCGTTTGATCTGGCGTTCTGGCTCTGGTTCTAGCGTTCAGTAACAGTAGGGAAGGTGTTGGAATATTAAATTACAATATTCCTTAACCAACAGTGCCATCCAGCGCAAGTCGTAGTAACGACTTGCGTTGTAATGGCAGCGTGGTAAAGGTCGTGCGGTGTAAACACCGCGTTGTAAACTACGTTTACTGAATAGGGATCTATCAACAGAAATATGTTTCTTTTGCATAAAAGTATTTTAGAGGTGACTTGATATGGGGCTTTCTTAATTAAAACATCTGCATTATTGGAAGGACACTAGTTGGCCTCTTACTACCAACAGACAGGGTCTGTGAGGCTAGTGCATCCTAAAAGATGTATTCTTTTCTAATGTGGATTTACATAAAATATCCAAACACCAAAGACCTATTGTGTAAAAAAAAAAAGGGACGTTTAGCCTGGACATCACTTAACATTCGTTGGCATCATTATCACTCTTTTTTGCTGCCTTCTAATTCATAGGCGCCCCACTCCCTGTGTCACTTCCTTTTCTTTCAGTGGTGCATGGACCAAGTATGGATTAATTTATCTTAATTAATGCCCGTTCACTGTTTGTTCTGTGATGGAGGTCCAACTTCTTACTTGTGGGCATTTTTAGACCGCAAATACTTGACCTAAAGGTGTTGGATTGGTTTATACAAGCGCCAGTTACCTTACACAAATTCACATTCATTTTTTAGGCACGGGAGATGACCTGATTTTTCCAAAGGATGTTGTGTGCTTTGCAGTGGGCTCCCTTGTATGATTGTCTCCAGCACACTCTCTGTGTCACTTAGAAGTGTTGTTTTCTTTTTTGCAATCCAGCGCTCCGTTACTGTTCACCATCTGTTTTTGCTCCCGCTCAACCACCCACACCGAGTCTGTATTGCTCTTTACCCTGTGTGCCTCTCTGCTCCCCTGTGTATTCCTGGCTCCTCTGTGTGCTTCTCCTTGCTAACCAAATTACTTCAATACCTCCATCGACCCACCTGAAAACTTCATACTAAAAGAGTAACAAAGTTTATCTGTAAATGTGCCCTCACTCCGGGGTTTCCTCTATGCTATACAACAGGTGTTTCTTTTCACCGAAGTAATGGTACTCATTTTATCAAACTCGCTAGGATGACAGGCAAAGCACGCAGTTTCCAGTTGTAAATTGTATGTAGTGCTTTGCTGTGAGGACCTCCCTTCCTCTGTAGCTGCCTTCCCTGCCTCTAAAGAGATGTCCTGCAGATTGCGTCCATCTTTGTCAAAAGCACACCTAGACACTTTCCTGGAACCAGTGCAATAGAAGCCTAATACAGTTGTTCAGTGCTGTAAGAGGTATGGTCCTGTATGGAGTGCTTCTTTCTACTGTGCATAATCCTAAACCCTCTTTCATGCTGGGCGGCCTCGGATTCCTAGCAAGGAATGCTTCAATTACTTACCGGTAATCTTCATTACACCGATTCGGAGTCCTCCTCCACGTAGTTCTTACAGACTGAGGCTCTCCGAGGAGGGTGGAGATGACAGCATAATGCTCCAAGTTCTTCAGGGAGATGTTGGAACGTGGACCAGGAGTCCTCGAGGGCGGCCATTGCTTGGTTTTGTAGAGTAGTTCCTATATTCCCAATAGGCTTTGAACATTGAAATAATATATCCTCTAGCTTAGACGTTGGACTGAGGTCGGCTAGGTCTCTATTGAATATATTAAACTTAATTGTGAGAGCAGGCTAGCTCAGAGGTCACTAGAAACTTTCTTGAATGAACAAGAAGGGATTCGTTTCTGACAACCACATAAACATGACAACTTTGTTTCCCAAGAATAAGAAATGTATCTCTAGAGTCGCGGAAACAATAGATACGAATTTTCCTCAATCAATCGCGCATACTTCGTTTCTACGAGGTGTAGAGAAATAAAGTGACGGGCGTTTTTCAATTAAAGGATTTATTGAACAGTCTTCTTTCTCACACAGAAGAAATGAACTGCTACAATCATAATGCAGGCTGCAAAGTATAATGCGTACAGTAAGAACAATATTAGGAAATAATATTGTAAGAGCATTGTATGGTTTCTAAGCCATATAAAAATACATACATAAAAAACAATGACTAAAAATACTCAACAGGTGTTTCTAAAATACGCCTACCCCGGTGTACCTAACCTAAGTCTAGTACGAGTCAAGAAGTAAGTATGGTGTAGCCTAGGTTTAGTTTTCTTTGCCAAGAATCTATCCAAGATTTTCTCCTAGGTTCTAATCAGCTCCATACCTTAGTTTAGAATGAAGGAGGTCTGGTATCTCTGTCTCGGAACTTGATTTCCCAACACCCCGCAAGGGGAGCTTGGAAACACTGGCGCTGGATTCTCAGCGAGAGAAAGGGCAGTGCGTCAGCTGGAGGGTCGGCTTCCTTCGGCATTTGCTGTAGCGAGCTGCGTCGGGCAAGTAGATAGTCGAACTGCTCCGAACCACCGTGTCCTGCTAGGGCAAGTGAAGGAATATTTATACCTTGAAGGTACCCAGTTTGATGTAAAGTCAGGCATAATAACGTCAGTAAAAAACCCCAAGGGAATAGTGGTTCTTTGTAAAGTACATGATTTCTTGGACAAATCAATATTCAAGCAAGGGGTGGTCCCTGACTGCTTAAGCCGATTTTCCTGGAAATCGTTGTGACGTTTTCGGTACGGGTGGAAGTAGCCATGCCCGTATTTGGACTGCATGGGCTATGTCTAAATACGGGTATGATTTCAATGCCTATATAAGGGCAATGTGAATTTTACCTATATAAGGGCATGAATCTGGAATTTTCGCTCGGATCCTAAAACGCCATACAACAGTTTCTTTCACAAATCCTGCGTAGGGAGAAAGGCCTTTGACAACAAGCGTTGGCAAAGCCAATAAATCTTGCTTATGTGAAAACTATTGGCTTGGTCAGTGTTTTCTTTAGCCATGTTGTACAGGCAGTGGTGTAACACAAGCCCCTGCAGCCCCCAAGGAACAGGGGGGCCCGAGCTCTAGGGGCCCCCCTCAGCACAGTACCTGGGCCAGAGAGCTCCTGGTTGATTCCAGAGGGCGGGGGGGGGGCCTCCATGTACTCTGGAGAGGGGCACCTCAAGTTTTATTACACCACTGTGCACATCAGCATGATTGATGTGCTGCATGGCTGAAAGTAAAGGAACAAAAGATCTTTGAAACTACCAATTCTGACCATGTCATAGCGCCTTTGATTTTTTTTCTTTACTTTCAGCCATGCTGTACAGCAACTCTGCAGCTGACAACATAGTTAAAACACATTGACAAAGCAAATAGCTCTGCAAAGGCGAGACCTTTTGACTTTGCCAATGATTGTTTGTACTGGAAGGTTGTCCTTCCAGTGCAAAACATATGCAGCTTTGGTTACTGCGCTGCGTTGCATGTCTTCACAGTAAACTTACCTCTACATGTGCTGTCTTGCATGAGGGAGACTCGGAAATAAACAAAAAACTTTGTCAAGGGACAAAATTATTTTGGATCCTCCAGTGATTCAAGGCTGTCTATCAATTTCGTAAGTTCATTAATAACATAATTATTCTTAAAAAGTTACTATACTATAAGTGTAGTGATATTTAATACCATTTTTACAAGTAATAAGAATCATTTAGCTGGAGTAACACTTAGTCAGACAGACAAAAAAGCGTTTCTTGAAAGTGCACGTTTTTTGTTTCAAGTCTGTGAAGAAAAGTGTCTCGTCCAGTAATTAACCAAGTGATCATATAAAGGCCACGTTAATCTGCATGCATGGGGGTGAGTGCCGTGTTCACACCCATTGGCACAAGAGCACACTGTGCGGTTGAATGTAGATATACTACAGAGTATATTGCACCATCTTGATCCATGCCACGGTTATGTTAATACCGGAGTAGAGTCCTACACAGCGCCTCACCAAGGGTGCTAAGCGCTATATAAATGTAATTATATATTTTTTTGGTAATATTCCACGGCTTTTGACACTAAAGGGCCAATAAACGAAACTGAAGACAGCGCGGGAAGGGGTAAAGGTATGAAATGTTGAGCAGCTCAGCTGTGAAACTCCTATATTTCAGCACAACAGCGGCATATAACAACGCGTGTGTGCGTAGGAATCAGTGAGCAGGTGCCGGGGTGCATCGGAGACACAGAGAGAGAGAATGCAAGTTGGCGCTACAATAACACCTCCTAGAAGTACAAACAAACATGCTCCTAACACAAAGCACAGGCCGCCTGTGTCAAGCGTCTAGAAAGGATGCTCCTGTTGATTGGCTGCAGGGAGGGCTGGACACGAAATAGTAAACCTGTCCGTTTAAGAGATCCAGCGCTTTAAGTACACATTATAATGTTTAGATTAAAAAGAGAACGCTTTTTGAATAAATGGAGAACGTGCAGTGCCTTTTTGAAGATTTTAAATAAAAACCTCAGGTCCCACCGAGATTTGAACTCGGATCGCTGGATTCAGAGTCCAGAGTGCTAACCATTACACCATGGAACCGGCTGTCAACACAAGACCTACATCTTTATTAAAGGGTCTCAGTAAAGTTCCGGAATCATTTACACAGAAGATAGTCGTTTTTGGGGTGGATATCCCTACACATTGAAAGAACGCATTGACAAGCGTGATACAAGCGCCTCTTTCCCAGACGGAAGTGCTTCACGCGTGTGATAAGTGCGCACCCCTGAACCATGCGCTCCTTCTGCAGTGCATCGTTTTTCATTTTGCTCATATTTTAGTGCCCCTCTAAGGGTTCAGTGCTCTTTTCAAAAGAATCAATCAACCCTTTTGCTTCAATCCTCCATCGGAGTCCATGTTCTTTTTATTTATCTATTTATTTTATTTAATGTGATTTTTAGCGCGAACTTTACCCGAAGGTGTCAGAGCGCTTTACGTAAGAACCAGTTGCAAAACATAAGGACTTAGGATTGCATGCGTTACATAAAAGATACAAACAGAAAAAAATGCAAATGTACAAGATGTAAAGTCCCAGAAGGAAGATGGTGGCTGCGGCCACTCCTTTGTAAAGCGCCAGCACTTCTCTTTCGCTCTCTGGACGGCAGGCGGCGCTGCGGAGTCTAGGCGACTAGGCAGTGACGTGTCAGAGGAAAAAGAAAGATTTAAAGACCTTGGGTATGAGTCACACAGCGCCATTGTTGCAGAATAAATACAAGTATATCCTCATGAACAGAACGGCTCCTGCGCTCCTTTGGTGCTGAATGGAAAGGCTCATGCACCACAGACAGCTGCGCGCGCCCCCGCGAGGGCGAGGACACGCCTCACACTTTACAGCTCGTCCCACTGGTGTCACTTCCCTCCCTGAGACTCCGAGCTGCGTCCAGGGGGGGGCAGCCTCCAGGCTCCCTGTGGTCAGTGTGCTCCTGTCCGACATTTCAACGCCTCGTGCTTGACACGGACTGACTGACCCCCTAGTGCTGTGGAAACAAGCACCGGCATACATCACACGTGTGCATGCCTGAAAAAGTCACAAAACAGACCCAGTTCTCCTGACATACCTGAGCTAGGCCATCTTCAATTTTTAACATGACTGGCCTAAGTGTTGTGGCACCAGAATAAATACTTTCCATGTCATGTCATGTGATCAGCATCCCAGTATCATAGCATCCCAGGACTAGTATCACAGCATCCCAGCAACTCAGGACCAGTATCCCAGTATCATAGCATCCAGGCACACACACCACCAGACATCAGTGCACGCTTCCACCAGGCACACACACTACCAGACATCAGTGCACGCTTCCACCAGGCACACACACTACCAGACATCAGTGCACGCTTCCACCAGGCACACACACACCACCAGACATCAGTGCACGCTTCCACCAGGCACACACACCACCAGCCGGCAGTACACACTTCCACCAGGCACACACACCACCAGCCGGCAGTGCACGCTTCCACCAGGCAAACACACCACCATCCGTCAGTGCAGGCTTCCACCAGGCACTCACACCACCAGCCGGCAGTGCACACTTTCACCAGGCACACACACCACCAGACGTCAGTGCACGCTTCCACCAGGCACTCACACCACCAGCCGGCAGTGCACACTTCCACCAGACACACACCACCAGACATCAGTGCACGCTTCCACCAGGCACTCACACCACCAGCCGGCAGTGCACACTTCCACCAGGCACACACACCACCAGACATCAGTGCACGCTTCCTCCAGGCACACACACCACCAGACATCAGTGCACGCTTCCACCAGGCACACACACACCACCAGCCACCAGTGCACGCTTCCTCCAGGCACACACACCACCAGCCGGCAGTGCACACTTCCACCAGGCGTACACCATCAGCCCTCAGTGCACAATTTCTACAGGCACACACACCACCAGCCATCAGTGCACGCATCAATTGTTAACGCATCCACATTTTAACTATTGTAGCAATCGCAGTATGGCGTACTTTACTTTTAAACATATTAAATTAAAGCGCAGCATGCCACCATTGCTAAAAAAATAAATGCAATTTTTTTTGGCCTTCAATTTATAGACTTTTATTGCAATTGGTGTTCTCAATGTTTCTCATTATGTTTCATTTCTGTTCCTATTGTGAAGCGCTCTGACGCCTTCGGGTAAAGTCCGCGCTATATAAAAATGCATAAATAAATAAATAAATAAATAAGATCCCCATGGCTAGAACTCATCGCCCCTCCCATGGAGGATTGGAGGGGGGGGCGCATACCACCCTTGCCATATTCCCTTCCGCCATTTTAGCGGCGACTAGGCGCTCCCACGCGTTAAAAAATAAAACAAAGTACATGTCACAGAAGGCTGTTAGCAGCTCGCACACAAAACTCGAACAATAACTTCGTGGCGTGTCTTGAAGCAAAATCTCTAGGACTCATCTGAAAAAAGAGACAGAAATGTAATATCCACACCCCTAATTCCAACAGCTGGGGATATAGCTCAGTGGTAGAGCATTTGACTGTAGATCAAGAGGTCTCGGTTCAAATCTGGGTGTCCCATACTTTTAGAAAATATTTTTGATGCAATCCATTTATTTTAAATACAAATTCCTTGCTTTCAAAAGGGACATTTTGTAATAACAGCCTATTTTTCAATTCACGTTTAACATGAACGAGGGGGAGATTCAAACTTTTAACATTTGTGACTCTTTGTTTTAACATTAAATGCACATTTTTTCTGTATTCCTTCATTTCTATACTGGTTTCATTAATGCGAACCCGTAACATGTATGGATAGGTAAAAGGGTGCCTCACTCTGGAAAGGTTTTGGCGTGCGCCTTTTCACTACCGTATAAACTGGATCCGAGGACAGCAGGTGCAGGATTCTGGAGTGAGACCCCCTCGTCAAGGTGATCAGAAGCGACACCTGAAGCTTCAAGTTCAAGTTCAAGTTAAAAATTTGTATAGCGCACTACTCGCCCAGAGGGTGTCAAGGCGCTTGAGGGAGGGGGGTATGTTACTTATCGAATATCCAGGTTTTTAGTTGTTTTCTGAAGGAGAGGTGGTTCTGTGTAAGGCGGAGGTGGGTGGGGAGAGAATTCCAGGTTTTGGCCGCTAAGTAGGAGAAGGATCTTCCACCCATGGTGGATCTTTGGATGCGTGGAATCGCGGCGAGGGCTTGATTGGACGATCGTAGTTGGCGGGTGGGGGTGTAAAAGGTCAGGCGCGTGTTGAGGTATTCGGGTCCTAGGTCGTAAAGGGCTCTGTGTGCGTGAGTGAGGAGACGGAACGTTATTCTCTTGTTGACGGGGAGCCATTGGAGGTCCCTCAGGTGGCCGGAGATATGAGCTTGGCGGGGGATGTCTAGGATGAGTTGAGCGGAGGCGCTCTGAATGCGTTGGAGTTTTTTCTGTAGTTTGGCTGTGGTTCCGGCGTAAAGGGTGTTTCCGTAGTCCAGTCGGCTTGTGACTAGTGCATGGGTGACCGTCTTTCTTGCTTCGGAGGGGATCCAGCGGAAGATTTTTTTGAGCATACGTAGGGTGTTGAAGCATGATGATGAGACGGCGTTGACTTGTCTGGTCATCGAGAGGGAGGAGTCTAGGATGAAGCCCAGGTGATGTGCGTGGTCCGTTGGTTTGGGTGCGTTTCCCAGGGCCGGTGGCCACCATGAGTCGTCCCAAGCGGAGGGGGATGATCCTAAGATGAGGACTTCCGTTTTGTCCGACTTCAGTTTGAAAGGGCTGTTCTTCATCCACTCGGCCACTTCTTTCATCCCATCGTGTAGGTTGGTTTTGGCGGAGTTTGGGTCTTTGGTGAGGGAGAGGATCAGCTGGGTGTCGTCTGCGTAGGAGATGATGTTGAGGTTGTCTTGGCGCGCGATGGATGCGAGGGGGCTCATGTATACGTTGAAGAGGGTGGGACTGAGGGATGATCCTTGTGGAACGCCACAGATGACTTCAGTGGCTTCCGATTTGAAAGGGGGGAGGCGGACTCTCTGGGTTCTTCCGGCGAGGAACGAGATGATCCAGTCCAATGCTTTTCCGTGTATTCCGACGTTGCTGAGGCGTTGTATAAGGGTGCTATGAAAACTGTGTTGAAGGCTGCGGAGAGGTCAAGTAGGATGAGGGCAGCTGTTTCTCCGTTGTCCAGTAGAATTCGAATGTCGTCTGTTGCTGCGATGAGGGCGGTCTCGGTACTGTGTTTGGCTCGGAAGCCAGACTGTGAAGGGTAGAGGGAGCCGTTGGATTCGAGGAAGGCGGCGAGCTGGCTGTTGACGGTTTTCTCAATGACTTTGGCCGGGAATGGGAGGAGCGAGATGGGGCGGTAGTTCTTAAGTTTGGTGGGGTCTGCTGTAGGTTTCTTCAGGAGGGCACTGAGTTCGGCATGTTTCCAGCTTTCCGGGAAGGTGGCGGAGTTGATGACATCGCGGAGATGGGGTGCGATAATGGAGTCTGCTTTGTTGAAAATGTGGTGGGGACATGGGTCGGTTGGCGATCCTGAGTGGATGGAGTTCATCAAGCGGATGGTGTCTTCAGTGGTGATTGGGTTCCAGGCGCAAAGGTTGTTGGTGGGGGGCTTTTGTTCGGAGGTGGGTGGGGTGGGCTGGTCGCCAAAGCTGTTATGTATGTCAGCGATTTTGTTGTGGAAGAACGAGGCTAGAGAGTCGCAGAGGTCTTGAGAGGGAGTGATGTCGTTGGTGCCGGAGGTGGGGTTGGTAAACTCTCTGACGATGTTGAATAGTTCTTTGCTGTTGTGGGCGTTGTTGTCGAGTCGATCCTTGAATGCTGATTTCTTGGTGGATCTGATCAGTTGGTGGTGTTTGCGGGTGGCGTTCTTGAGGGTGGTCATGTTGGCTGTGGTTGGGTTTTTTCGCCATGTTTTCTCGAGGGTGCGACAGATCTTCTTGGATTTCTTAAGGTCATAATTGAACCAGGGGGCATTTTTACTACCTTGTTTGATTTGATGGTTTTTCAAGGGAGCTAATTCGACAGAGCTGTGGGTGATCCATTGTGTGAAGCGTCGAACAAGCACCAGTCGAAGTACGTTAAAAACAGTTTGGTAACTGTCATTGTTGGAAACCGGCAATTTCGGGTAGGCTAAGGCTGACGCCAAAGCCAGGCCGAAACCACCATTCCAGTCAGGGCAAGGAAGTCACACGCCAAGATAACCCCTGCTCACCCTCTAGGTAGCTTGGCACGAGCAGTCTAGGCTAAACTCGGAGGCGATGTGTAAAGCATTTGCGTCAGCGCACAACAGCAACAACATACTAGGTACACCACAAAAGAGACTCCACACAAGGTTATATTAAAAATAACTTTTGTATTGTCAAAACATATCAGATAGAACTCACACATGTACATTGTGCCAACTGGCACAGCAATATTCACACAGGATTATTTACAAGACAGGGCCACATGGGCCACTGTCTGAATCAACACTTTGCAGATATAGAAATACTTGTCAGAAATTAGAATAAAAGTATATAAACTTCACTGTAACACAAAGTAACAGTTATAGATCACATCCAGTAACTACTGGGGACAGGTAAGTACCACCTACGCAACCCTAAACCCCTTAGGAGACTGTCACGCAGGGGACCAGGACCTCACTAGGACCACCTGTACTAAAAGAACAACCACCTAAGTATCACACAGCATTTAGGGGTCTAAGAAAGAACACATTACCCTGATGTAGGAAACACATTCAGAGGAGTAGTAAAGGAAAACCACCTAAGTATCACACAGCATTTAGGGGTCTAAGAAAGAACGCATTACCCATGATGCATAAATATACATTCAGAGGAGTAGTAAAGAAAAACACATAATGTATAAACCTACACATTCAGCGGTGTTAAGAATAAAGCACATGATGCAATAAAATTACATTCAGAGGTACCAGAATAATACAGTAGCGCAATAGTCACAGGATGTCTAAAAACATTCAGAGGTGCAGGAATAAGACATGATGCAAGAAATCACATTCAGAGGTGCAAGAACCATACAATTGCGCAAAACCTACATGAGCCACCACCTGTGGCAGTCCCTAGGCCAACTGGCCTTGTTGGGGCTAGAACGCCCTGAGTCTCAATGTCAGGGGCCTAAACGATGCAGGGGCCCACTACTTGCTGGGCCCCTGGGAACACTCACAAGGGCCTAAACGTTGCAGTTGGCACTAAGTGCTGCGCAGCTGGGAAGGCCTGGCACCACTGTGCCCTCGCTGTCCCACACAGGGACTCTCTCCTGAAATTGCGCCTAAACGGTGCAGCTGCCCACTAATTGCTGGGCAGCTGGAGAAAAACTGCGACAGGGCTTTCGCTAGCCCTTAGAAGACAAAACTGCGCCAAACTGTAGGAGCCACACAGGCTCTGGGCAACACTACACAGACGTTGGAGCCACACAGGCTCTGGGCATCACATGCCCCCCATGCGGGGGCCACACAGGCTCTGCAGGCAATGCCCCCATGTTGGAGCCACACAGGCTCGGCGTCACGTTGGGGCGACCCGCTGCCAACCGGGGTCGCCCTTGAAGCCCTCGGGGCTTCCTCCTGGCGATGCTCGCACTACTGGGGGCGGGGAGTCCCTCTCGGGGGACTCAGAACACAATGCCCCTTGATGCGGCCGCTGGGCTGGCAACCCAATGCCCCCTGGACGTTGGAGCCTCGCTGGCTCAAAGCCCGCAATGCCCCATAACCCTTCTGGGGCTCCATCCTACGTTGGGGCGGCCCGCTGCCAACCGGGGCCGCCCTTCCCGTACCTCCATCTCTACGCGGGAGCGGTCCACTGCCATTCGGGACCGCTCTGGACCTGGTGCCCCCCCACCGGCACCGCCGGCAGCCTCACGGAGCCCCCAGCCCTCTCACTCACCGGGCTGTCTTCGGCGGGACTCCTCTGCTGGGCTCTCCTTCGCCGGCGCTGCTCTCCCGGCTCCTCTTCTCGGCCGGACCTCCTGTCTCTGCAGGGCTCCCTCGGCACACGGGAGCCCTGCCAACCGGCCGCCTCGTCTCCCTGGGGCTCCCTCAGCCGAGAGGAGCCCCTTCCACCGCCGCCATCTCCCTCGCCTTCTTCCTCTCCTTCCCGCCGACTGCGGGGGGCGGGGCTTCCGGCCGGCCGCGACAGGATTGGCCGGCCGGTCAGTCACTTCCGGGTCGCCACGGGCAGCGCGGCGGCCCGATCCTTAGGCAGGCAGGCGGGGGCTGATTCCTTCTACGGGCCAGATACCGGGTGGGCACCGGCCATGGGAATAGAGCGCTTCTAAGCGCTAGGGAAAATGAGCAGAGCGCTACCAGCGCTATAATCGAAAATGAAGCGCTCCTCAGCGCTAGGAAAAGTCCAGACAAAGCGCTCTCAAGCGCTTGGGGAAAATGAAGCGCTCCAAAGCGCTAGACAACAGGCAGAGCGCTCCCAGGCACTCAGGGGGAAGCACAGCGCCTCCAGGCGCTAGGAGTACAGCTCCAGCGCTCCTCCCCAGGAAAATGCAGCTTCTTCATGCTGCCAAGGCCCCAGAGTTTCCCAGGGGGCAAAGCCAAGTCCCCCCATCAGCCCAGGCAGGGCAGAGGGGTCCCCCAGGAGTCCAGGAAAGTCCATCAGGAGTCCAGGGGCTGGGCAGGACTCAGGGAGTCCCCTGAGCCCAAGCAGCAACACGCCCCTGGCAGATTCAAGTCAGAAAACAAGAACAAATTGGAAGGGAACACAGCCCCTTCTTATACACAGAAAAGGCTTTGAAGTCTTTTGAAGTCTTTGTGTAAGCAAGCCCTAAGCCTTGGGTGTATCTGGTTTCCCTCTCCTGTCAGCCTCAGGTCAGAGGTGACACTGGGTTATCAGGAGGGAGAGCCATCAGGGGTGGGCCGCCAGGCACAGCCTGGTTCCACCAGACGCTCTTTCCTCCCCTCCCTAACAGCAGATGGGGGCCTTTCATCTACGGCTGACTCAGACCCCCCTCCTCCAGACAGTCCATCTACCAGCAGGCCCAGGCATCCAGGGCCAGGCCCATCAGCCAATCACGTGCTAGCAGACTCACTACACAATTATGCCAACTTCTAAAAGTGGCGCTTCTGGACTAGATACAGCCGTGCCGCATATACCATTATGCAGCATTCAGTCTCACGAGTTCACACATATCAAAGTCGCCCCTGCACTCCCCACGCATCAGGAATCTACCATGGGCATACATATTTCCCATTCATTCCTATGGGAGGGCAGGGCGCTCACCATCCATACACAGAAAGCACACGCACTTTACACTGTACCACAGTGACAAAGTGCGCAGAGGCCTAAAATCACCAACCCAGGTTCCAAAAACAGGCTAGGAAAAAGCAAAAAGTCACGGGGTGAACCTGCCCAAAGGACCGGGTCCAACAGTCATCCTAAGTGCAATGGGGCGGGGTCAGTGATTTGAGGGGGGGGCATGTGGGTGGGGGAGGCAAAGGTGTGGATATGCAAACTAATTAGCCGTTTCAATGGAAAACGTGCTGTCTATAAATGACAGTGGCTGCCACACGGTGCTTTGTTCCATTTAAAAAATCGCCCGCCTCATGTCCTTTAAAGACAGGTGGGTCGAGAAAGTGTGCGGTTCATAAAAGTGGGTCGTGGGCCCAAAAAGTTTGGGAAGCACTGCTGTAGAAGATAGACTGTCTCAAAATGGACAAAAAGATTTTGGTTTAAGATTTTTTTAAAGCGCTTTCCAATAAATTTTAGTAATATGCAATTACACTACACATTGTTATGGGTCAAGGGTCTCCATCAATTACAGTCAGCGCCGGACTCCAAGCAGCCTTCACATTGCGGTATTATCTCTCTACCTGTGTTTGTACTCGTGTGTAACATGCACCCGTCACTTTCTCTTGTAACACACTGTTTTCTACCTCTTACATTTGTTTATTTTCGATACCTGCACAAGTGCCACCATGGCCTACGTAATGTTTGTTCTTGTGCTTGAGGGCCCTCCATATATTGCAGTATTATACCTCTGTTTACTTTGTACGCTTTTGTAACCTGCACACGTCACTTTTTCCTCCTGTAATGCAAAGTTTACTACCTCTTGTATTTTGTTGGCTCACGATTGTCATTATTGCTTCATTCAATGTAACGTTTGCTTTTGGTTTTTTTTCACTTGTAATGTTCTCATGTATCCGTTCTGTTCCTATTGTGAAGCGCTCTGACACCTTCGGGTAAAGTCCGCGCTATATAAAAACGCACAAATAAATAAATAAATAAATAAAAAATTTGCAGCCCTGAATATCTCCTGCCCTTGTTAGGGAATTACACAACGACCACTAACAAGGTGCTCAACTCAACAAGCCTGCTCAGACAGTTCATATTCCATCTCAAGAACCATGACGTCAGAGCATCCGTCTCCAGGGAGACCAGCTCTGTCCAGATGGACCTGGAAGGGAATATTTGTGTCACATTGCAATGGAAGAACTACTTTGGTCTAAAGTCACTCACTTGGAAGTTTAATGTTGGAAGCAGAATGCTTTTTTGAGTTACAATATTTAAGTGATTGAAAGCTTTTTACTCAAATAAAAAATGTAAAGGGTCCAGCAAGATTTGAACTCGCGACCCCTGGTTTACAAGACCAGTGCTCTAACCCCTGAGCTATGAAGCCCTATACGAGTAGTCACAATGTGGTATATTTTTTCAATAATAAGAAGGTGTTCACCTGGGGTGACAATATGTGGATGTCAGATCAGTTACAAAAGAGAATGAATGGAAAAAGTATAAGCTTCCTCTCTTCAAAGACTAGTCATTCCCGTGCAGTGTAATTCAGAAATAGGCTCCACTGCATACAATTAAGCAAACAGCACATGCAACACATTTAAAACAACCTGTGTGACCAGTCTGGGCTTAATGGCCACAGTCGTCAGAATAAAAGTATTCCAGTTCATGTTTTTCCATTGTTTGCCGGTGTAAACATAGCCCAGACTTCATAACCTATGCTAAGGTGTAGGTTTAAAAATAAGGTAACAATAGCCTTCACATACGTGTTTCAGAGAAACAAGAGCTTAAACTGTAAATGTCCCCACTTGTAGAGGTATTGTTGGACCCGGCCTCATGGCGTGGTCCTACCCCTCCCGCATGGCGGGCCCGGGACGTCATCGGCCCTCCATCGATCCGCTGTCGCCCCCTTGGCGCTACCCTACACGAACCCTCGACAGGAGCAGCCACCCTGGCAACCCCCGGCTCTTCCCCCTGGTACACGGTGAACCCTCCGCGCCCCAACTCTGCAGGTCCGGCTACCACTCCGGACCACCACGCCAGGCCCGAGGCCATCTTGGGCCCATCGCGTCCCGAGCACGTGGCCTCGGCCCCAACCCCAGCAAAGCCCCGACATCGAGGCACCAAGATCCCCCCAGGTGGCAGAGTGGCCACTCTACGGATTCCCGCGGAAGGGAGTTTCGATGGCCCTCCAGCCGTCCCTGGACGCTTGGTATTGATCGCCCTCCGGCCTCCCTGGGCGCTGGCTCCACCCCCCTGCTGGGTGTCTGGACACCACGATCCCGGCCCCTCTGACCCCCAGGTGCGAGGGTCCGGACATCAAAGGACTCCAGTCCTATATCTGGGCTAGCCCTGGATTAGGACGGCAGTTGTATCCTGGAGTCGAGAGCCCTGCTGACGCTGTCGCGGCTGACCCCGAGAAGGACTCGCTGCCCTGAATCCTGAAACCACCTTGGGAGCCTGCTGGCGCTGCCCATCTTTGCTGAAACCACCTTGGGAGCCTGCTGGCGCTGCCGCGGCCCATCTTTGCTGAAACCACCTTGGGAGCCTGCTGGCGCTGCCGCGGCCCATCCTTGCTGAAACCACCTTGGGAGCCTGCTGGCGCTGCCGCGGCCCATCTTTGCTGTAACCACCTTGGGAGCCTGCTGGCGCTGCCGCGGCCCATCGTCGCTGAAACCACCTTTGGAACCTGCTGGCACCGCCGCGGCCCATCCTCGCTGAACCCACCGTTGGAGTCCTGCTGGCGCTGCCGTGGCCCATCTTCGCTGAAACCATCTTGTGAGTCCTGCTGGCGCTGCCGCGGCTCGACCTCTCGGAACCCCCCAGCTCGAGGATTGAGAGCTGTGCGCAGGGTATCCCTACGCGCAACCAGAACTGAGACTGACCCGCTACCCTGTTCCCTGTTTACGAGACTTTACGGATCACTCGATCCGCTTGTACATATTGCCGAATCATCACCCTTTATTATTGATAAAGCCTAAGAACTTATCCTCTTGTGTGGTGTCCATTTGTAGTGGTGTGCTTGCTCTGCTGTACGATCCTAGGAGAGGAACCTCGCTCAGGAGGCCTCTCGACAACGCTCGGCCACTTCCAGAAGGAGGGGTGGACCTAGGGGTGGTCAGCCAGACATCTTCTGCCTCCCCCGGGAACGCCTTTCTAACAGGTATAAACACACCCCCTCACCTCGAAGTCACCACTAGTTGTATGAACTCCTAATTCTGAGAAAACACGGAAACAATGTGTCCAGGATCACACAGTTCATGGCATTGAGGAGGGATCAACCAAAAGTCTACAAATGTATCCGTTGTCAGTGGCTGCACACAACAGACACCTGTGGTAACCGCGCCAGAGCCGGTCTGGAAAGGACGCCTTTCGGCTGAAAAGATAAAGTATAATCGAATGTTCCCTGATATGTATGCTCCATGTAAATATAATCTTTAATAAAAATTACAGAAATAAAAAAGAAAAAAGTATAATCGAATGTTCTGTTAAATAAAACAAAAACACTCTAAAGATTACGCTCCTATAGAACATGTCCCTGCACCTGCATTAATTTATCATATGTTTTCAAAAGCGTGAAGTGTGAGGAAAAAAATGAACTTCCCTGACCGGGAATCGAACCCGGGCCGCGGCGGTGAGAGCGCCGAATCCTAACCACTAGACCACCAGGGAGCGTGGCATCATGCAAAGTAACGTTAAATACCTGCAGGCTCAGCAGTGCACGGCAGTGTTTGCACAATCAGGCACTGGTAGTTTTCATACAGGTTTTCACCGTCTTGCTGCCTGAACCCCAGAGTTACATAAACACTCAGCACACGCGCAGCCCCTGCACAGTAAAGAAGGAGCAGCAGGAATGAACCCAGCGGCGCGCGGAGGCTGCGCTCAGAATACCCGAGCAGAAGCCAATGCCGCCCATCAGAGGAGCTGAGAGAGAAATATCCACGGGTCGCGGGTGTCTCAGACAGATCACACGTGTTAAAGGAGAATGCGCGAATAACCAGAGCACCCCCAGTAATCAGGGCTCGCGTCTTTTTATTACAATTCACATCTCATGAAAGAAAAGTGCTCGCCCATTACCGTCACTTAAAGCTCATTTCTGCCTCAAATCTTTTTATTATGAAGCTTATGCATTTGTTAAATCAAAAGCAGCGCCGTGAAGACGAGCGACAGCGAGAGCGCTAGGAGGGTGAAATACACAGTGAAAGTGGGGGTGCAAGAATGGACATGAAAGAAACACTGCAAGGGCCCCGCCCGTGGAGGGCATGAGCCTGGGGGGGGGGGGGGGGGGGGCGAGCACGTGGAGGATATGAGCCTCTTGGGGGGGGGGGGGGGTGCGGGGGCCGAGCCCTTTCGAGGGTGCGAGGGGGGAGGGGGGAGCCCGGGGCTCCTGCGGGGGAGTGTGGATGGAAGAAGAGCTGTTTCTTCAGCCCTTTCGAGGGTGCGGGGGGGGGGGGGGGGGCTGCTGTGGAAAAGAAAGTCTCCGTTCTAGGGTTAGGCGCATTAGCAAACCCTTGAGTTGGTGTCTAGAGACAGGCGGCGAGCCTGGGCTCCTTGTGCCCGCTTCTCATGCCATATAGCGCCTTGTCAACTATACCCAGCCGAGCCTTCGATAGCTCAGTTGGTAGAGCGGAGGACTGTAGTGGAGTGTCTGTCATCCTTAGGTCGCTGGTTCAAATCCGGCTCGAAGGACTTTTGCAAACTCTATATTTTTTCCTCTGCTTTACAATAGAAAGCGCCTCTTTCTCAGACCCTCGCACGCCGGGGCTTTTCCTGCCTCCTCTCTTCACCTTTACAGCCCAGCTCTCTCCTCCGGCCAGGGGTGGGGTGTCTCCCCCCCTGTGTGCAGCCCCCGCTGCAATCCCCCATCATCAGACGGAGCCGGGGGCCCCTGGGCTGAAGAGCCGGGCCGGGCCCCGTCTGAAGCAGCCCTGGGAGCTGGTTGTGGAGACTGTGGCATCAGGGGATGCTGCTGCCTGCTGAGAGCGTCTGCTGGGAGGCGAGAGGGTTGGTGTGAGGGGGGAGGGAGTGTGTGGTGGGAGGGAGTGTGTGTGTTTGTTCAGCCCGTGGCCCCCTGCGTTGGTGGGAAGGAGTTGAAAAATGAGACGCATCAGTCAGGGGCGGCTGGTGACATTTGAAAGTGGTGGGGCGGAAACTGATAATCATACTGCACCGTAGCGAGCGAGCGTAGCGAGCACGCCCGAACCCTCTAAGGAGGGTTCGGGGGGATTTCCCCCCGAGAAAATTTTGAAAAAAGTGGGAAAATTTTGCATTTTCAAGCAAATTTGAGTAAGCAGGAAGGTTAATAAAGCAATTGTGAGAGTGCAGGTATTACATTATTAAAGAGCTGTCATATAACATAGGTAGCTGCTTATTCAGTATAACCACAGAGCTTCATAACAGACTCCTGCAGCGCTTAGGAGAAAAACGGCCCGAGGCGCTGGTCTGTGACCGAATCAGGGAGGGTGCGGGCCCGGGGCTTGAGACACACTCGTGAGAAGGGGGGTGCGCACTCGCAGTCCTTCAGGAAGAAGGACGGTCAGGCGAGAAGAGGGTGCGAATGCATGGGTGAAATATGTGAGAGCATGTCTCCTGTCCCGGGACTATATATGAGACAGCATGAACCCACACAGTATATGAGACAGCATGAACCCGCCCTACACCCAAAGACCAGGGCTGTTCTGAAGGGATCAGGGCAATGCAACTAAGGGCCAATAGATGTTGGGAACTATGCATAGGATGTGGCAGAATGTTAACTTGCCCCAACTGCCTGACAAGTTAGTGGGAAACTGAGAATTCAATGCAGGTCTCTTAATGAGGCCGATTGCTTTTTTACAGGTTTAACGGTAACCTTCCTTCCCGTCGATGCCCTGCAGTTAAAAGGCTGTGCAGTAAAAAGTAACAACATATTTTAGCTTTTAATTATTCATCCAAGGTTCAGGACAATCCCCAGTTGGCAGCATTGGCATAGGCACAAATAACTATCTAGCCAACACTCAATACACTGCAGACTTGTAGCCTAGCGAAAAGCAACAGACATGCAGGTTGTTACGTAGGTAGTGTTTTCAAGTAGGCATACTACTCAGAAAATTCCCATCCTAGAGCGCAGGAACGAAACTGTTTGCAAGATTTCCTGTCCCATCTAGCATAGATGGACAAGATACAGAGATTAAAGGCGAGCTCTTGTAAACCGTTCAAAAAACATTTCTAAAGACTCGGATAAGCAAAGAAGCAAATCTTAATACCAACTCTGCATATTAACACGTTAACAGTCCCTTCCAGGCTTAAATCTAGCCAGGATGGGCATGGCGAAAAGGAGGAGCTGGGCAGATAAATCTGCAACCTTCTAAGTGTAAAAATCAGTCTTCCTGAAGTGAAACCAGTTTTAGTGCAGACCTCAACATTGCCCAGTGCTACCTACAAGTGCTACAGGTTGCCTTTTTAAGATTGGAAAAATCCTTTGAACTCAATGATAATGATAACCAGCACCCTCACCCCCACAAACAACCCGAGAAATCTAGTCTCCCTAACCCTATTTCAAAACCAAGACAAACACATCCACTTCCACATGTTGAGTTGAAGATGAAAGAGCTGTAGGTACTGGAAGCCGCACATTTCACCAGTGAGTGAAATGTCCTTTGAGAAAGCGAAGAAACAGGCATGTGAGAGTCTTCGTGAACGAAGAGACCCTCAAAAAGGCCAATAAGGAGAGCACCACCATCTCACCACAGAATTCATCATGGCAAACTTTAATAGAGCCCTTGTATGGTAGGTAGACAATGATGTATGTTTGTTGATGCTGCGGGTCACCGAACTCCGCCCTTTACGTGTGTTTAAAAATAACTTTAATAGAGCCGGGTTGCACATAAATGGAGGCCATTATCAAACAGAGCTTCATAGAAAGCTGCCGTACATTATAACCTGTTCTCATCCATGTACGTGGGACTGGTGGAATACGAAAGGAGAACATTTGGGCCACTATCTGCAGGCGAGGTCTTCCAAAACACCGTGTGGGAGAGATGCTCCCAGAATCTGCAATGCATGTCTGTGATGTTCTCAAATATATGATACAAAAACATCATTGCACATCACAAAAAGTCTCTTTCAATCATTTGCTGTAAGCACGCATAGACCCGATTTCTTTGTCCAAAGGAATCACGTAGTGTATACAAAATCCAAACTTTATTTCTTTTTAAAACACAGTTCTTGACAGCCGACGCGCGTTTCGCCCCCTATGGGCTTTCTCAAGGCAAATCTCCAATTTGTACGATACTTTATCTTCCAATACTTGCGTATTACACACTCCCTTTAAAGGGCGTCCGCCCAATATATATCATCCAAATCTAGTAGCACTCTATCAGAGGTTGCAGTTGTCCTCACTTGTTTTCAATGTGGAGCCATGATAAGTTCCAACATAAATTCCAAAGACTGTCTTGCACCGAAATCGCGATCAAAACCAGGTTCTCAAATATACCCTGCCCCTGCCCTCACTGAGAGGATCTGAACTCTGACCTCCAGTCCATCCATGGTAACCACAGCCTCCAATCCATTCTCGGACCGCCGACCTGCCAGACACATCCAGGACCTAATCTATCCATTCTAGTGCTCCCCGACCCCGTGCCACCCTCGGACTCACTTCGGTCCCCAGACCTCAGTCTCAGACCGCATAGAAAACCAAAGTAGGGAGTCATGCCTGACATATAAGCTTGACTCTGACTCGGCCCAGCCCCCAAACGCCTATAGCCCAGTCGATGTACGTGACGCACGATGCATTTGCAAACAGATCAGCCCACCTCTGTCCCTAAGTGCGTAGACTGTAGACACCGCGGCCCCCTCGGCCACGCCATTCCTTACTGCCTTCAAGAGCTCAGTACGATTTTTAGAACCATTTAATGCAGAACAGTTAACCAACCGGTCCCAGGCCCAACGCTAAACCTAAATATCCTCCTCTGTACGCACTCACAGTCAGGAAGTTCACTTACAAATTCCAAAGCCGCTTTTAGGTGAAGCTGCTTGGAACCAGAAGCAAGCAACTTAAGTGCGAAAACTTACGTGGACGCGAAAGCAGCACACAAGGAGGGAGCATGTCTGAGGACCCTACTCCCTCAAGACAGCGGAGAGGACAGCAACAAATATATATATGGTGTCTAAAAAATAGAGACAAGCTGCATGACGCCATCAGCAATGGTGCCAATGGTCCTGGTGCAAGCAAGGAAAACTACCCATTTGGCTGCAAGTGGGCAGTAAAAGTGAACAACTATCAGGGCATAGGCCGCTCAAGCCCATGGGCACCCCTGTCACTACACCAAAGGCAGCTATGCCCCTGGTCCCCCTAAAAAGCCTGTGACACAATGTATAATCAGAGCCACGGGAATTATGCGGCAGGGAAGGACCAAATTTTGCGGCAAGAAAACGCAAATGATGTGGTTTAATGTGGCACATTTTACGATCGTAATACTGCATGTTTTTGTCATCTTTGCACTTGTTAACACTTCCTGGGCATTGCTTGACCCTCATTAGCACCGGTTTAACACAAAAATATAGCAATAAGCAACAAAATGGTGACCAATCAAGCTTTACAGAGGGCCTTCCACTGAGGGGCAGCACGTGTTGCTGCGTCTTTAGTAACTTTTGAACCCTTTGAGATAGAAATGAACCTTTTTTTATTACAATCTGAAGATTATGCAGAAGACGATGGATTATGTGGCAGATGCGGCAAATGCATACTTAAGCGAAAAACCAGTCCTGTCAAGTATCACGCATAAGGTGTGACTCTTACGCATTTCAGCATGGTGTTCCGCAACACCGCACTGAAATGTATTGTCACGCATTTTTAATGCTATTCTGAAACTCGCCTAGCTGCCAAGGTTTCAGATTGCTATGTGTGACATTTTCATAATTTCAGTGTAATTATGAGTGACATTTCAACAACGATGAGTGACACTTTCTCATGAGCAAAATCAAGCAATGTAATCGTGCTAATTTCTTGCACAAACCACACAGGACTCAGGGTAACTTCTCCAATAGGCATAAATAACTCGTTTACCCATAAAAAGCAGGCTAAGAACAAATAGCAAAAACAATAAATGTATGCCCAAGTGGAGCCAATCACCCTTTTTGCTTCTTTCCACATAAGAGCCCTGCTTTTCGCACAGCACGCCCCACACAGCGCAACCCGTGGACTCCAACATGGAAGTGCAGCCACAATCACAACGGACCGCCATACTCCATCACATCATCCTGGCTGCTTTGATGTGGACAGCACCACAGCTGACCAACTCATAGCAACTCGGCGTCAGCTTTCATGAGGGAAGCTCCACTCACCACAGAAACTCACAGCTATCTGCAAAGAAAACAACGGTAGCCCATGAGGCTCTGCCACCATGTACAAAATAAGGTATCCGTTGAGAAAAGGAAAATAAGGAGGAGGTGGTAACAACTAACAGCACTGGTGACCCCGCTGTTTAAAATCAAACAACCATTTGCAAACTGTGTAATTACTTTTTGTTTCATGTGCACAGTTGATGTCGGTCTGTCAAAGTACTAGTAATCTAACAGTATCAATAAAAACAGCACATAAAATAACTTTCACAATTTTAACGTGATAACTTGCCTCGGATAAGGGGTTAATAATGTGGCTGTCAGGCATGTTAAAATGAGCACAGCCTTATGATGTAATCTTGCTCTATTTGGATAGGAAAAAACAACAAGGGGCTGCTTCAAACAAGAAGAAATAACTGATTAAAGCAACCCTTTCAGCCGGGGGAAAAAAAAGTGCATCTTTTATTCACTAACATGTAACATTCAATAAAATAAAATCCACAGTGCTCGCCTACAGCTGAGCACTTCGTGTTCCATGGCTAGTTGGGTTAAGAGCCCTTTATTTCAGCTCCAGACCGACTCTCGTCTCTTGCATGAAATGCCCTTCCCCTTAGTAATCACTGCATAAGGATGGCTCACAGGGCAGAAGAAAAACGACTGTCTCCAGGCTATTAGGACTGTATAATTAGGTTTGGTCGTGGTATTTGAAACCTTTCCTGCATAACAGAAAACTACGTGTTAAGTTTAACTACTTGCCATGGCCAACGTCACGTCGTGGCACATGCAGTCTCGCTTTGGTTACAGCCTACGGCCGCCCGTCAGCCTCGCCTGTGTTCATGCCAGGGATTCTGAGCTACTAGTATTAACACAAACGACGCGGCCGCATAATTACATGATAGCAGTGGCCCTGTATAATGCTGCTCTTGACGATTCCGGGTTCTTACTCTGTGCATACCGATGAATCTTTGTAGACTTTCAGGCCCAAGGAGCATTTTATATTGCAATGATGCACGCCCGGTCCGATCAAAAGGGGATTTGTATTATTAGCCCCTGCTCCAAAATGAAGCATGCTGTTCTCTGAGAAGCCAGAGTTCGCTGATGTGTGGAATGATTAAAATAAAGATTCACACTCATGGAGGAATGAAATCCAGTAAATGCAGAAAGAATGTGAGTCCTATCACCGGTCGCCAGGAGTACCTCACTTACCTCGCTTTTGTTACTATAGTGGCCTTCCTTCAGGTTCAGCTGTAAACCATCTTTCCTTGTGTGAGTGCGCAGCGCCGCTCATATAAGTGTGCGTGTTGTGCGTTGTAAGTCTGCGCGCGGTGTGTGGGCACGTTTTGAATAATGCCGGTGGCAGCCGCCCTTTGCAGGTGGGTTCAATCCTGTTTCTCACACATGGGTGGCAGAGGGTTATTAAGCACTGGGGCCGGGGCATTTGAATTTCGGAGCGGGATTTGTGTGTGAACTCTGAGACAGAAAGAGCAGAGGCTGAGGCCGGGCTACACGCTGGGCCATTGAGCGGCGGCTGGTGTGCCAGCCGTGCAGGAGCGGTGCTATACTGGCCGGCCCCGGAGATTATGTCTTTCAGACTGCTTTCGCGCGTGCCCATGCCTGGAGCCCCACAGAAAGGCTTCTTGTAATCAGAGCCCACATATACCCATGTCGAGGACAGACTAGTAGTGTGAGTGACACACGACACACCACGCACACCGACACACTTCTGGACTGTCTGTACTGGATTACTGTTGTACCCTAAATAAAACTTACTTTTTATGAGGTGACGTGACGTGACTCACTCGACAGTCTCGACTGACTGTGTGGAGACAGTACTGCAGCAGGCACACACGACTCACGAGGAGGGTACGTACATACATGAAGACAGAGTACTTCTACACACTCTCCTCTCGACTCTCTCAGTCCTCGTCGTGTGCTGTTTTGACACGCCAGGCGCGGTGACGTGCATACGGCGCAGCATTACCAGCGCCACTGCAAAAGGATTGGCTAAAGAGCAGGGTAAATACTGCCCATTATGAGACCCGGGAGAGCCGGGTCCCTGCCTGTTTGTGTGCTGTCGGGGAGGAGGAGGGGGGAAGGTACTACTGGGTGTGCGCATGCGTGGGCCAGTCAAATAAATGACTAGCCCAAAATGCGCACACACACACAGTCAGTGCCTGCTGCGCTACCTATGGCTGCGCTGTCACTCATTGCCGCAGCCCCGCCCCCACTGCCTTCCGCGATTCCGAATCTGTCAGGCTTGTCCCGCTGACTCTCCCTGCCGCACACAGTACTGCGAGTGCGCTTAGTGAAGCGCAGATAAATTATTTTTGAAGCCTATAGTATTTACTACTTCCTGCAGCGTGCGGTCGTCCATGGTTAGTGGGGCAACGCCCCAACGCCCCTAATGGACGCACCGCCACTGGCATCAGTCACTTGCAGGACAGAGCGGGTTGGAGCCTCAACAAGGAGCTGCTCAGCAGAATCGTGCAGAGCAAATCCTCGTTAGTATAGTGGTCAGTATCCCCGCCTGTCACGCGGGAGACCGGCAATTCCCCGACGGGGAGACTGTATATTATTTTTATAGTTAGCCTATATTTTTAAAGTATGACGTCTATTTTTTATTTTAAATCTTTATGAACGTCTATTTGAAATGTCATCTAGAATGTGACACCCCTGCTATTGACTGCTGACGCTTTTCATTCAAGACATCATTTCCTTCAAGTGAAATATTTACTAATGCAGTCTCATAACTTTTAAAATCAATCACGGGCAATTTTTAAGTCACACACTTTTTCGGAATGATTTCTGCCTTTTCATTTTAAGCATCTGTGTACTTTATTGAAAAAAAAGAAACGTGCACGAAGGGTTATTATTTACATACAAATCAAAGTACTACATGATATATAAAATGCATTTTTTTTCTCCACACTACATAAATGAAAGGATGGTTCGGGCTCTGAATGAGGAATTGTTTTAAGAGTCGATGACACTTTTTTTTATCTCTATTTAGGTGCACTGGTTTACATTTTACAGGCACATTCTGAAAGTAAAAATACCACTGGCCTGTACGTGCACTCCCCACCATCCTCATCAGAGATTTCATATTCCCTAAATCCAGGCATGAGTACCAAATTGCTTTCAGGTTATTACAGTGTATTCTGGGACTTGTAGTCCTGTTTCTAACATTCTAAACTGAGGGCGAGAGTACCCAGCATTTAAAGCAAAACCCTGGGGTAGGTGAAGCGCTCATGCTCGGGTCTGGGCTAACTTGAGAGCTTTTTTGGGGGGGATCTGTGCATTGCAATGCACTGTAGCATTTTTTCTTTTAAAATTTCAAAAGATGTTATTAGAAGAGTTTTGTAAATACAGTACAGATAGAGTGAGGGCAATACTGGTGTCGGTGTACGTCGGTGAGGTTACATTAGGCGTCTCGATGGCATGCTTGGTCACGCGAACAGTCAGACAGATAGACAGTCACGAGCTTGGCGTATTCTGCCATTGGTGGTATTATATATCACCCTCGAAAGGTGTGAAAGGAAAGTGGGGAAAGAGAGAAGGAATAGGCGACAGGATGGATAGCGCTGTTGTTAGATGCCATACTACCAGAGTCTGCAGTATGGGGAGGCTGTGTGTGAAGCTACCGAGCCCTGTGATTTGCCTATGGAGGTTTGTGCGAGCCCAGGTAGGTGTCCAAGGAGTGCCACATCTCGCCCTTTGGGGTGGAGTTGGGTGTGTGTTTTGATGTTATGTTCGCTGCCCCTCTTAGGAAGGTGATCCAAATGAACCAGCTTTTTAAGGATGCTTTCCCAGTGTCTTTCCAGTTAGCTAGGATAGTTTTAACAGCCGCTGTGAGCAGGAGGTCTATTAGTTCGCTATCGTTCTTAGATTGAATTTCTGGAGTCATGAAGGCGGCGACTACCCCTAGAAAGTCTGGTTGCAGTGAGTACCCCATTATGCTATTTATGAATTCCCTTATTATACACCAGAATGTCTTGACCTTGGGGCAGTAAAAGATAAGGTGTGCTAGGTCTCCTTTTTGTTTATGGCAGTACCAGCATAGGTCGCTATCGCGGAGCCCGACGGCCGCCAGTCTGGCTGGGGTCCAGTGCGCTTTTGGAGGAGCCAGTATTTAGTTTGCGCTAGGGTTGGGGTGACTTTATTTGTGTTTGCTGAGGTCCAGAGGCAAATCTTTTCCCTCTCGCTGAAACGCCTAGTGTGTTGGCCTGCCCAGTATTCTAGTATCTTGGCGTTTAGTCTTGTCGATACCGGGCATAGGTGCGACATTTGGTGGCCAATTTTGTTTAGGTTCGCCGAGTACTGCAGAATTGATGGGACCTCCTTGTTAAGATCTGCCCTAGTGAGCGCCGCCCTTATTTTTAGAAAGCTGTAGAATTCAATATCTGGTAGGTTGTGCAGGTGTTTTAGGGTGTTGAATGTGAGCAGTGTACTGAGCTTTTATAGCTGGTTGGGAGTGGAGATGCCCTGTTCGTACCAGGAGTTAATGCTAAGTATCTTGTCTTTGTACTTTATTTTAGTGTTGAACCAAATGGATTCCCATCTTGTGTTTTTAATGCTCCTTTCCATTCTTTTATCAACTTTGAGGAGGGCGTTCTTGGTGTTTTTAAATATGGTGTTATTAGCCTTGGGGTGTTTATTGGCTGTGAGTAGGGCTAAGGGGTTGAGACCTTTTAGGATTGCTCTTTCTAGCGCCAGCCATGCCGGTGTATAGTCTTGCCCTGGCGATAGCCAGTGTATCCCTTGTTTGCATAGACATGCTCTCTGGAATGATTTGAAGTTGGTAAGGTTGAGACCTCCTAAGTTTTTGCTTAGTTTTAGTTTCTGTAGGCTTATCCTGGGTTTTTTGTCTCTCCAGAGGAATTTGTTTGTCAGGATATCTAGTTTTTTGTGGAAGTCTTCTGTGGTTATGAGTGGGAGCATACTGAGCAGGTAGTTAACCATGGGCGTTATCATAATTTTTATTGTTTCCACTCTGCCCCACCAACTGACAAACTTTGGTGACCATGTGTCTAGTTTCTCTTTCACCTTGTTTAGTATTGTCTTTTCGTTGTGGTCGAGTGTTGATTTGAGATCTCTCCCGAAGTAGAGCCCAAGATATTTCAGGGCTCCTTTTTGCCAAGCCAACCCTGAGGTTCCTAATACTGCCCTAGTTGTGTGCACATTTAGAGGTTTGCATTCAGATTTATCCCTGTTGAGTTTGTAGCCCGATACCTGTGCGTATTCCTCAATGGTGGACATTATGGTTGCAATCGAGGGGCCCGGATTCTCTGTTGTAATGAGTATGTCGTTCACGTATGCAGCTAACTTAACCATATTCCCCCTGATTTGGATTCCTTTTATTTCAGAGTTGACCCTGATCATGGACAGCAGTGACTCTAGGGAGAGTAGGAAAAGTGCTGGGGAAAGTGGACACCCTTGTCTCATGCCTCTTCCTAGGAGTAGCAGCTCCGAGGTACCCCCATTGACTACCACCCGGGATTTTGGTTCGTTATAGAGTGCCATTACCATTCTTCTATAGTTTTCTCCTAGTCCGAACTTTTGCATGCATTGGTCAAGGAAGGGCCACGACACTCTGTCAAACGCTTTTTCGGTGTTGAGTGCGATCATAACTGCTTGTTCGTTGTTGGAGGAGGCGTGGTTTATTAAGTGACATAAGACTCTCGTATTGTCTTGGGACATCCTGTTTTTGAGGTAGCCCACCTGAGAGTTATGGATTAGGTTTGGGAGCTGCGCGTTTAGCCTCGCCGCTAGGACCTTAGCATAGATCTTGCAGTCTACGTTAATTAGGGAGATGGGACGGTAGTTTTGTGGGTGTTGTGGGTCTTTGCCCTCTTTTGGGATGACTATTATGTTGGCCTCTGCCATTGAGCTTGTCATTTTCCCCTTATGGATACAGAGTGTGAAGACCTCTTCCTTTGTGGGCCTGATTAGGCAGAGGAATTGTTTATAGAACCCTGCTGTGTACCCATCCGGCCCAGGAGCTTTGTTATCTGTGAGGGCTGCTACTGCTTTCTCTGTTTCTGCCCCCGTTATGTCTTGCTCTAGTGATAATCTTTGTTCCTCCATCAGCTTGGGTAGGTTTAGTTTATCTAGGAGGCTGGCTCCCTCGTCTGCTTTAAGGTTTTTGTCCTCCCTGTAGAGGCATTCATAGAAGTCTTTAAAGACCTTGAGGATTTCTTTGTTTGACGTTTGCGATTTCTTATTACTGTCAGTTATCGCTGCAATCATGTGTTGTCTCTGTTTGCTCTTAAGGTATGAGGCTAGTGCTTTCCCTGCTCTATTCGCTGTACATAGGTTTATTGCTTTATATTTGTTTATCCACGTACCCGCCCTCTCACTTAGAATCTTGTTGAGTTCGTATTTCTTCCTGGTTAGTTCTGTCGAGGTCTATTACTTTTTTATTAATTTCTTTGTTCATTCTGTACATGTTGCTAAGTATTTTACCCCTGACTGTGGCTTTCAAGACGTCCCAAAGGGTGCCTCTGTCTGTGTCCGGGTTGTCATTGAACTCTAGGTAATCTTTTATGGTCTCCTCTATTTCGGCTACATTAGCCGGGTTTTTAAGGATGTCACTGTTGAATCCCCACCTGCGGCTTGCATGCTCGTTGTGCCTCCTACTGAGTGTTAGACTGATGAGTGAGTGGTCTGATATTGTTCTTGGTGGGATTTCTGTGAGGTCTATGAGGTGTGTGTGAGAGGCTAAAATGAGTATGTAGTCAATCCTGCTATATGAGTTGGTGGGTGAGAGTAGAAGGTGTACTCTCTGTCATCTGGGTGTTGGAGTCTCCAGAGTTCCTCTTAGGTTGAGCTTGGCGCACAGATTTCTCAGGGTACTTTGCCCTAGCGAACAGTGGCTGAGTCTTTGCGGGTGTCTGTCTATGGTGTGATCTAGTACTTAGTTGAGGTCACCAGCTACTATCAGGAGGTCATCTTGGGGGAGCTTACCCAGTCTGTTCTCAATATTTCCCCAGAATGCATTGTCTTCTGAGTTGGGCCCATATATGTTGGCAATGTGGATCGTCTCCTTCCCCCGCTTGAGGCTGGTTTTTAGGATTCTCCCTTCCTCGTCAGTGTAACTCTCATGTAGTGCTAGTGTGGATTTTTTGTTTATCAGTGTATTTACTCCCCTCTTTTTGTGAACCGCTGGCGAGCAGAGCGATTGTCCTATCCAGTTCACCTTCAGTCATTGTGCGTCCTCTGCTGATAGTTTAGTTTCTTGGAGCACGCACACATCGCTTTTCATTTTGCTTAGGTACTCTATAACTTTTCTTCTCTTGGCCGGGTGATTGAGCCCTTTAACATTGAATGAGACTACCTTAATGGTTTGGAGTGTTTGGTTTTGCGTAGTTTGTTTCATTTCTTAAACTGGGTATCGCTTGTTGGTGAGATTCCCTTATATGTGCCTGGCTGCCCTGCATGGTGCCCCCGACTTTCTTTAGCTGTTGCCTCCCTGTGGTGCTTGCTTTGTCGTACTGGATGGCTCAGTAAACGTTTGTGTCAGTCCGTAAAGAAGAGGGAGAAGATAGAGGAAGAGAAGGAAAAATGAAAGAAGGAAAGAATAGAAAGCAGAGACAACTGTACTCAGCGGCCCCCCTCCGCCCTGACCCCCCTCCTGCCCCACCCCCAAATGATTGCATTACGAGCGTACAACAGCAAAGTTCCACCCCTCCCTCCCCCCGAGGCTTGTGTTGAGCTGAGTCCAAGCCTTCTTTAAAGCTGACGTCTATCTGGCACAGGTAGTGAATGATGGAGGATTCACTTGTCGCCAATGTCAGTAGCTTGGCAATTAACCCGGGGAGCCCAGTTAAGCTTAAAGGATATGTGAGAGATCCTGCTGCTCTGCGGTTCCCTCTGGCCGCAGCTCCGCATGGTGCGCCCGTATTGTTGAGGTAGATTGTTGTGTCTTGAGGTAGGTCAGCTACTATTAGTCTGTGCCTGTCTCATGCGCTATGGTGCCTTGTAGTTCCAGTTTAGCACTGTGTCTGAGGCCTCAGTTGTGTTAGTTGTCCTTAGCGCCATCTGTCTCGGTGTTGTCTGCCGATGCTCTCCTTTTTGCCGCTCCTGGGCTTTGGGCTTTCATGTCCACTGGTGCCGGGCCTTGGAGGTATCTTCTCAGTTCGCTAGGGTCATCAAAGACCAGCGTTCGCCATTTGTCTGTGATTCTTAGTCTAGCTGGCCCCGCAAAGCTAAAGGTGACATTATCTTTCCGCATCCTTTCCCTTAGCGCCAGGAATCCCTTCCTAGTCTCCACTGTTTGCCTTGAGAAGTCTTGCGTAATTATTATTTTGTTGCCGTTCCATCTTAGGTTCGGGTTTTTCCTTGCCACAGCAAATATCGCCTCCGTTTGGTTTGATCTTAGGGGCTTGCAGATGATTGGTCTTGGGCCGCGACCTTGAGGTGGTTTGGCTGCTGGCACTCTGTACGCTTTATCTACTTCAAATTGTCTGTCAAACATGATGCCTGTTAGTAGTGGTATTAGCTCTTCTATTAGGGTTGTGCAGGATCCAAGTTTGTCTTCTTCTCCATCGGGGATCCCTAGCAGTCTTATGTTCCCCCTTCTGCTGCGGTCGTCTTGTTCTGCTAGCTGTTTCTGGAGTGTGCTCGAGGTCTTGGCGATGGAGTGCAGGGACTTATTTGATTGGGCGTTATCATCCTCTATGTCACTGCTGCACTTCTCTGCAGCGTCTATCCTGCAGTTCGTTTTATGCTGATCCGCCCTCATAGCTGCTAGCTCCAGTTGCATATTGTCTATTGTCTGTTTAGTTGATTTGGCCAGGTCGTTACCTTCGTTGATTTTTTTGAGGATCATATCCAGGGTTATCTCGTTTTTTTGCTTTAATGGTGAATCTGGTGCGTCTTTTCTGTATTTCTTAATTTCGTTGGATAGTTTGCTGTCGTGACCTGCCATCGTTGCAAAGCCTCTTCTGGCTTGGTAGCTAACTAGTCTTCCGTCTTTCTGCTGCGTGGTGAGGAGTTTGGTTAATTCTGGCTCACCCCTCTTTGTGACATGGCGGTCTAGCCTGTACCTGCTAGGCTCCCGGATGGTCCTTGTCCGGGTCTTTGCTCCTGCCAGTTCCCCTCTTGTGTCGCCACCCTTTGCTTGGCTGATCTCTTGCCTCCTGTGAAAGCGGCTGTTGGGAGGCTTAATTGCAAGGCCCTTGTTGTTTGCCCCCTATGAGCTTGTTGACTTTTCAGCGCCAGTGTAGGATTGCATGTGGCATTGCTTTGTTGGTTGGTAGGCCAGTGATTCCGCTGCAAATGTCTGCCTTCTTTCAGTTTGTTGGCGCCCCTCGCTTATTGGTGAGAGGGTGTGGTCTGCGGCAGTGCTAGTGATTCTTCTGCACGGCTTGTGACCGAACGTGGAGCTACGGTTGTTTCTGCACACCGTTTGACTTATTGTGGTCTATTAGTGGCCCGATCGCCGTATTGCACCACTTGCTGTTGCTCTGTGCGTGCTGGCTGCCGTTGTTGTCGATTGCCGTAGTCTGGATCCAGGGCAAGGTGGCGGACCCCTCTAGGGTGCCTTCAGTTTCGTTTTTGTACATTTTATTGTGTCCGGTTTCTCCGCTGGCAAGGGTTTCCCCTATTCGATCTGTGGGTCCTTTCCCACGCTTCCTGGGCGCCTCTTCTTGCTCCTCTCGGATGCCTACTCTGCGGTGCCAGTGATCATTCGGCGGAGCTTTGCCTCTTACACGCCACTGTCGGTCGGCGGGAGTGAGCTGTGGATTCGATCAAAATGGCGGACCCCAGCAGCGAGCTTTCAGTTTCAGTATGGTTCCTTTCTTATCTGTTGCATCCCCCGCGAAGCCGCCACCACCCTTTCTCTCTTCTCTCTTCTGGGGCTTACTTGGCTGCTAACTGGAGCGTTGTGGGTTTTTACTGACACCTTTGTGGCTACCGCTGCCTTTCGGCGGACCTCTGTTACTTCCCAGCCGCTGTCTGTCAGTCGTCTGGAGGGGCGCAAAATGGCGGTCCCCAGCAGTGTGCTTTCGGTTTCGAGTTTGTTCCGTTATTGCTGTGAAGCCGCCCCCTCCTTCTCCAGCCGATCTGCACTGGCTTGGCCGTTACTTGTGGAGTATCGTTTGGCAGTTTTCTTCCTCCTTTGTCCCCTCTTCGTTGTGACTAGTTTTCTGTTGTTCCTAGCTCTTGCGCGCCGCTAACGGTTGAGGAGTACGGGGTGTGGCTTTGGCTGAAAATGGCAGCCCCCAGCAGCACTTTCGCTTTCTTCCTAGTTTCGATCTTGCGTGTCGCGTTCTCTGTGCAGCCATCGCCTCCTTTTTCACTCTTGCGGCATTTACTTGGCATGGATGTAACAGCCGGAGTGTTTGAGGTTCACCATGAACGTCTTGCGGTTCTTCTGGGGGCACTCACAGCCTCTCTGCGCCACCATCCACACCTACGCCACTCTACTGTTTGTTTCGGGCGCCATTTTGCTGACTCTTCGCCCGTCTCCCCCTCTGTGAGAGAATGTTGGCCAACTCCTGCGGTTTCTTGCTGGAGGGGGGTCTCGTCGTTCCAGCGTGTGCCCCAGGTGTTCCGACGTCTTTTGCGGGTCTTTTGATTCTGGACGGAGCTCGTTTCGCTGTTAAATTCGCCGATGTTTTTGCTCTCCAGTTCCTTGTGTGTTATGAAGGTTCCTTGCATCTTCCAGGGCAGGGATGGAAACTCGCCTGAGTTCTGAGTCTATTTAAGGTTCAGTAAATTGCTTTGTAGGGGGGGGCAGGGAGGGGGTGCGCCTCAAAGCAGTATGTTTTCTGTGTCTTTTGATGTTTTCCTAAGTTTAGTAAACAGTAGGTCGAGAGTGTTAGGTTGATGTGTCTTTTTTCTGCCTACTGAGTTCAAGAGCATATACAGCCTCACACTGTGTCTTGGAATACGTGCTCGGAGAATTACTTTAGGATTCCCTGGTGGTCTAGTGGTTAGGATTCGACGCTCTCACCGCCACGGCTGGGGTTTGATTTCCGGTCAGGGAAGGTGGCTTTTTTCTGTTTTCAGTGTGAGTTCTAGGGTTCTCTATTGGTTTTATTTTAATCGTATCTAAACACATTTTTTAAGGTTTTATATCGCAAAAATCCTTTATTACATGCATTTCTTCTTTGCTAGACTTGCCACTTGTTAATAAAATGTCACCTTTTAGAGACAGAGACAAAGCACTGATAGAAAAGTGAATGCTGGTTCTCCAATCTTATTCTTCACAATGGCTGTATTATCACTTGGAACAAGCATTTGCAATGCAATAGGTCTGACAATGCCTTTTATTTATGTTTTGGTTGATAAAAAATAAATAAACCGCATTGTCATTTACTATGCCAATAGCTTAAATTTGCATAAATGCGAGACCTTTTGCATTGCAAATGCTTGTTGATTTAGCAGCATCAAGCAGGCTGGGAATGGAAGTTTTACTTTTGTATTATAGTCTAGCCTACAACTCCCTACATGCTTAGGGTTGGTGGCTGAAACACCGTGGCTCGGAGGAATGCCCCCTCGTGTGGGTCCATTTGACAGCTACAAAAGTTTTCGTTGTGAGGATGTTCAGCATATCATGGGCATTGAAGTGACATCACTTCTAGTTGTAGTACATTAAATTAAGTATCCTTATACTGGGCATTAGTAACACCTATTATTTACAGCACCTAGAAACTGAAACGTGTAATATGTAACGCTATACAAAACAAGTTATTATTATTGGCAGTTTTCTGTACCGTGTGTATAGCTGTCCACCTAGCACAGAAGGAGTTAAGACCTGAAGTGGTCCGTTCTGGTCTCCCCTGCCCCGTGTCCTTTGCACGTGGCTTTGCAGTAGGTATGTCCTTCAGAAGCTGTCATCCTGTGCCCTGGGCGTGATTCCCTGGCTGTTGCGGTTATGATGAGAGAGCCCCACCGATTAGTGTTCAGTGATTAATGACAAGTCAATAATAAATAATTACCGTACCCAATGCAGGGAACAAGCATTACATTGTCTCTTACCTTGCTTACATACCAGGTGTATATGTACCAACTCCACTGTACTTTTCCATCGACTTTAGAAGGATTAAAGGGTGAGTCGGCCCTGTCTGGATTGAAATAAGTGGCCTTCAAATTACTAGTGCTCAGCAGCTGCTGAGTTACCTCGCTTGTAACTCGCTGCCTGCGCTGCTTGGAGCTGAAACCGGAGCCTTGCGGAAACACTCCTTGGTTTCGAAGCACTCACTTCGGGCTCCGGTTACACGCTGAGACGAGGGTGTGAGGGCCTGAGGCAGCTGCTACCCTCTTTTGGAAAGGCCCAGCCTGGCTCCTGATGCATACTGCTACAAGGGGTTTAGGTTTACAGGCCACGACGAGATGAAGGATAGAGAGAGGAGAGTGTAGCACCGGGGTTGGCAAACAGATGAGAAATGGGACAGGGTATGATGGAGCTGTCGATTTATTTCATAAGTAAAAAGCGCAAAGGACCCAGGGCGATCAAAGCTCGCTGCTCAAGTCAGGAAACAGTCCAACTGCGTTCTCTCGATCACGTACAATAAAAACTCCATAAGAGAACACAGAATCAAACAACCCAAACATTGTAAAGATACAAATCTAACCTAACAGACCTTGCCGACAAAGAGGAGTGGTGGTGGGGGCAGGCACACAGTGACAAGGAGGCACAGCAGCTTCCGCCTTGCACGTCGCTGCTCGCTCCCGCAGGCAAAATGCCGGGGAAGTGAACCTTTTCAGAAAAGGTGGGACATGCACCCACCTTTAGCTATTAGCGGGCTTTGATTCTGAAAAGACACACGCAAAAGCCAATCCATTGCATGGGAGGAGTCAGACCCACACAGAGTAGAGAAGAGTAGAGACAAGAAGCCTCGAAGGGCAGCGCATGCGCGCTGCGGTAGGCTCGACCTAAAAAGCATTGGCAAATCCAGGAGTCCTGTTTCTTTTCATTTGTGGGCTTTGCTTAGAGAAACAACACATTGATGGGCACTTCATTGTAAATCAGGCAAACTTGGAGATGTGTAGCCAGAGCAAGACAGAAATAATCTACCCTGAACACGCATAGCAGCAGCAGCAAGCGCGCAGAGGGTGAGAGCCTGTAAGTAAGTGTCCACGCAGGCAGCCCTGGAACCATCTAGAGAGAGAACTATTGCAAATGCTAAGCATTCTTATTCCCCTTTTTAAAGTGTCTGAGAAGTGCCTGCTTTACAATAAAAAATGCCTCTTTCTCATCCACTCACACCTTGGCTTTTCCTGCCTCCTCTCTTCCCCTTTACAACCCATCTCCATACTCCAGCTCTTCTCCCTTCCCACTCGCTGTGTGCAGCCCCCGCTGCAAGCCCCCAACATCAGACAGAGCCGGGGGCCCCTGGGTTGAAGAGCCGAGCCGGGCCCGTCTGGAGCAGCCCTGGGAGCTGGTTGTGGTGACTCTGGCATCAGGTGATGCTGTTGAGAGCGTCTGCTGAGAGGGTCTGCTAGGAGGTGAGAGGGTTGTTGTGACGTGTGAGGGAGGAGGGTGTGTGTAAACGTTTTGTGCAAGGGAAAGTGTGTGTCTTTGTTGAGCCTGTGGCCCCCCCACCCTAGCTCCTCCCCTGTTGGTGTAAAGGTGGTGGTAAATTAATAGGATCAGTCACTGAGGAAGAACCGCGTGTTGAAGGAAATGATGAGAAGCTGTTCAGCAAGTGAGAATGGATTTAGTGCCTAGCAGTCAAAGTTGAACTGCAAAATATTCAGTCCACACACATTTTGTTGGAAAACAGTTTGCGGCAGGTTTATTTCATACAAGGAGGACGCCAACGTGGTAGTTTAACTTACGGGCGATCCAAGGACAGGCAGCAGTGATTAACCTAGTCTGCCCTGCCTGCCGGATGAGCCAAAATGCCCTGTGGTCAACCCAATTGGTGCTACCATTTATGTGGGGATTATCTCCCTTAAATACCATGGACCACCAGTCCATAACTTTACTCACACCTTTAGGGGCAGAGTGTGGCCAGGCAAGCCCCTGGTTGCTCAGGGTAACTACCGCCCAAAGGACTAGTGGGGTGCCTTCGCTTTTCAACCAGGATCCTGCCGTAAAGACTCCTAGGATTTTGGCATAAGGCGCTCCTAATGTGCTCCTGAAAGTGTACCCCTATGTAACAATCGGCCTCCGGGTTGCCCTGTAATGCCGCCAATGCATCAGATGTGGCTGCTGTCATATCTGGGGCCCCCCCACCATGGCATGCTCCATAACCTCTTGCAACCTGTGGTTACCAGTCCTTTTACTGGACAACTCACTTCTACCCCTGAAGTCTCTGACGTGTGTGTGCCCGACCCTATCGGGGGTACCATGTGGTGTTTGCACTAAAGATGCCACACCTAATTACCAAGCCCTTCTTCTTCTATTTGATGTTGCATTAGAATAGAACCAATCCCTCCTGCTTGGTCGGCTTGTGCATGGCGTATTTACCTCGCCGTAGGAAAGTTCGATGGCCTCCCCGAAGTTGGGACTACTGTTCTCTGTTTAACCACAGCTTTATTTAACCATCCGTAGATAAGCACAGTGGAGTTCGCCTCCAAGGACAACAGTATATTTGTTAACAGGTTATTGATTGTGGCCAACTCAATACCCTTATCTCTACCCACTGAGCTCCACCTGTTTGGGAGTACAGTGCCGGCAAGAATGGCCCCATAGGGAATTTAACACTACTACTCTCTTCAGAACCACAGTTCTATTTGATATAATCCATAGTGCACTGCATGCAAATATGTGCATTTACATTTGGGGTTGACTAATCGCTTGTTTAACTCCCCCCCCTAATTGGCTAGTCCCACATTTTAGGGTTCCAACTGATAACCGGCCCAGCAGTGAAATATGGACTCCCCTGTAGAGGGTCATTGGGTGGGGACATGGTAGGGCCAAATGACCACTGGCATCCCCCTGCCTGATCTACGACTTTATACGCAGCCCTCTCCCCATAGGATTCATATGACATGAATTGAATCTAAGTTGTTCCAACTCCTTTCGAGGATGCCAGGTGAGCCTCCCCACCTATACCATGAGGTCCCCTAAGAGTACTCCTAAATCCTGCTACATTTCAATGCTTATTGCCTGCAAAACCCCCAGTCTGACCACGATCTTCAGATGCTGAGTTGCCCTGCTGGTGTCCCCACCCTAGTGTAAGTAGCCCAAAGCTTGGTATTGCTAAAGGTATACCAATGTGCCGAAACAGATGCCACTGCCAATGCTTTTGGAATTGTGAGGACATGGAGTAACATATGAGCAATTGTACCAGCACATTCTTGAATATGAATGAAAGATGTGTTCCATTAATTGTCACGATATGTGCTCTGAACCCATATTTCTCCACACTATTGGAGCCACAGCACACTTTTTGGAGTGACAAACTACGAGCCCACCAGATTTGCCTAAAGGCAGGATCCCGTTACCCACACTCTCCCGTTTACAGAGTGCAAATCTTTTAAAGAAATGGCCACAAGGAAACCTATTTAACCCACTCTATCGAAGGTTCCTACCAATGTACCCTTCTGCCCATGTATGGGTAAATGTAACGCCTATAGCATTGCGAGTCCTACTGCCCTACTGAGGAAAGTGTCCTTCTTGTCGGCATTTATTTTGTGACAGGACTCCATTATTCTTTGCATTGCCATTTCGTGTCAAACACCTCTGCACGACCCTCCTGGTCGTTTCTGCTGATATCTGATGAAACTCTAACTGTCACGACCACCCTGCCCTTCCTGCTCCTTGTGGTTGAGCCAATTTTGAAAAAGGAAACAAAGAATTGGCCTCGCCACCCTCGGACTGAACTCCTGCATACCCCCACCCTGTTCCACAAGACTTGGTCATACCACTGTCCCAGAACTTGTTTCTTTCACATATCCTGCTGTTCAAGATCTGTCTGTTCTCTCACGTGCATATCCTGTTTTGCAAGACCTGTCCGTAATCTTTTGCACCATCTTTTACAGCACCGTCCTGCCTGAACAAAGAATGGCGTAACTATATTCTGACTCGGGGCGCCAGGCCCCCATCCTACCTGGTTTCTCAAGGTGTGAAATGTGTATATAAGGCCTGTAAGCTGCGGAGTAAAGCAGCAGCCTCTTCTATATTGTTTCTAACGAGCTTGGGACTCTATACCATAGCCCGGGCTATTCGAATAAAACTTGGTTCCTCCTGCAGACGAAGGCTCCTGTATCTCCTTTTTCTATATAAGGAGGGTATGGAAGACTTGGGCGGTTCTCCCACCGCCGAGACCCAGTAAGTGGGTATACAAGTTTCTTCTCTACCATCTAGTGCAATAAAGTGAAGGGGAGAGACCTGCACCTCAGTATTCCGCCTATTCCATGTCCCTATTGCTTGCAAGTCTCTCACCGTCTGACTGCGATATTTAGGTGCTGTGTCACCATGCTGATGTCCCCACCCTGGCGTAGTCGTTCAATTCCAAGCTTCTGCTAATGTATAACAGGGTAGTAAACAAAGAGTTGTTCTGTCAGGTATTTCTTATTGGTGCGCTTAATCTTACTAATGCTTAAACAATCGTATCTCAAACGGGGAATATCCTTTACAACGCAACTGTTACAACGAAGTACCTTTACGACGCAACCATTACAACGCAACTTTTACAACGACTTGCGCTGGGGGGCGCTCTAGGATAGGGAATAGTTTCCAACACCTTCCCTACTATCCACGGGGACTGGAGTTGGAATAGTAAATTAAATTATTCACTATCCAGCGCCCCCCAACGTAAGTCGTTGTAACGACTTGCGTTCTAAAACTTGCGTCGTAAAGGCATGCGTTGCAATAGCATGCGTTGTAACGTCATACATCCATCTCAAACACCTGAACACCAGATGCAAATAAGTGAACAATAAAATATGTGCCTTGGTTGTTACTTTTCGCTCTGTTAATCCCTGACCTAGGACTTACAGTATCAATTCGTTCAGGGGGTCCTTGATACCTTTACGCCACACAAAATTGATGTCCACTGTTTTGTTTTATCTGGATTAAATCATTCATATATTCAAGGTTGTCAATACAAGGTGAACTTTACAAGTGGTGGGTGATAAAGTTATATGTGTGCTCAGTGTTCAGTGGTGTGCAATTTACACAGAGTGATTTAAAATAAATGCATGTGGGGGATG
This sequence comes from Lissotriton helveticus, assembly GCF_964261635.1. Lineage (NCBI taxonomy): Eukaryota > Metazoa > Chordata > Amphibia > Caudata > Salamandridae > Lissotriton > Lissotriton helveticus. The sequence continues at coordinate 334,698,224 of NC_136058.1, read as the reverse complement.
AGACAGATAATTTTGAACATCTAATGACTGCTGGAAAATAATTATTTTATAGTATGCAAAGCCTTGGTCAATCTGGACCTGGCAAGATCGTCGACGTTTCAACCCAAGGTAAGCTCCATTAGGTAGTCAAAGAAGGTCTTCATCAGGACAGAACGGGGTTAGGGCAGAGACAGCCTAAAGTGAAGGAAAGTGCATATTAGGCATCTGTGGTTGCTACGTCTAGTGGAGATACGAATGAAAGAACTGGGTGATGTAAGATTAAGCGTACCAATAAGAAATACCCGACAGAACCACTCTTTGTTTACTAATTTATACCCAGGTTCTGAGGGACACAGGGTCACCCCATTTTTGTTTAACTAATGTAAAACAGGGCGCAATCAAGTGAGTGGGAACAGGAGGAGATCCATATGTGCAATTCCCTGCCCTTCCTGGAATACTGGGAATGCCAAATGTTTTTTACTACCTTGTAGCCATTTTGTGCTCCTACCCAGTGTTTCCCCGACCTTTGGATCGGCAGCACACTTGTTAGATGACAACTTCCACAACCCGCCTGGCTGCAGCGGCTATGCCGAAGTTACATTTTTAGATAAATTGATGTGACACTGATGTGGTATAAACTGCAATGACTCAGCATCACAGAAGGCCTCGGTAAAACATATGTATCCTGTTCCATCTTGTGATATGCCTCCGCTAACTGCGATAACTACTATGCTCCCTATCCTTGGTACTTGGTCGTCAATCAGTGTTGTCAACAGCAGGGCCTTGCTGAGATCTGTAAAAATATTCACCTGCATGACACTTTGATCCCCAATTTGGGTGGGGGACCCCACACTACATAGTAACCATCTGTCCCTTTGTTGCTTAATCCAGCAATTCAAACCCTGGCCCCACAGTGGATGCAATAGTCCACTAAGCCATCAGACCCAGCCGATATGTCCTGGACGGCTGCTGATAAAACCTGTGTTGTTTAACAGCGCTGACAAAGTTCTTTGTTTCGGCATTTTATACACTATGGAGGCTCCTCCGAGGTTAGGAACATGGGGCCTCGAGCAATGGGAGTGTAGGGTTTTGTTGCAATGTGACCCTTATTCTCTCAAGAAAATACACTCCAAGCTTTGACTGATGGTTCTGCTCACAGTCTTCCCAGGCGGTAAAATGTTAACAATGTGAGTTGTCCAATGGCATTAGCGTCGGAATCGAAGATTCCCAGTTTGTGTTTTAACGCAGCCCACCTTTTTGTGTGTCCTGTCTCACTTTAAGTTGAAGTTGAAGTTGGGGAAATGTATACAGCGCGCATATACCAAAAGATACCCAGGTACTTAATCAGCTCCCTTAAACGCTTCGCCGCGGTGGACATTCCACTGCGGTGCGGGCCGATTTGACGCGTGCACAGGCGCCCACAGTGACGTTGGACGGCTGGGGGCCGTCCAGCGCATGGAAAGGGTTAATGCACTTGTATGTCACTCAAGTGAAACCCCTAGCAGCACTTGGCGCCCTGCTGCTTGATGGGGATTCTGATCCGTTACACCTGACTCTAGAGAGACCTCTAGTAACATTAGGATGGCCCGAAGTCATGTTATAGTTTTACTTCTGAAAGGGATATCTAACCACTTCAGGTCCTGCAGCTGTTTGAAATACAAAACCATTGCCTTTGCCCCTCATTGTTCATATCGTCAAGACAATCATATGCGATTGCTGCCCCCGGCTGCATGCTATGCATGCCGGGAATTTGATCCCATATGTACCCTCATAAGTGCAGCCACAAGTCCAAGAATGCAACATTACGTTTGCAACTACACTGGTCGTCGGAATACCGTGACCACTGTCATTGGGTTATGTGCTACTATTGTGAAGTTCCTATAAAACCTATACATTATCTTCACATTCCGATGACAAACACTGTAGGATTGGTGTCAGACTTATTCTAAATACCCCCACCGTGTATGTTGGCCTTTTTGTATCGGCTAGCTCACAATGCCACCGGAATCGCCTCTTACCAAGGAGGGAATAGTTCTTGGCAACCTTCAAACATAACAACCCTGATCCCTCAGAACTGTGGAAACTGTGTACTACTTTTCGCTCACTCACTCACGCTCACTTAGTCTCCGAGAGATACACAGAATGAATGGTCTGGACGTTTTTCAATAAGCATTTCTTGAACAGTAGTTATTCTAGTGTAAAATAGATGACCTGCAACAACCACTAGACAGTAACAAAAGGAAATTATTAGGAGCACTATGAAAGTAAAAGAATCATGAATACATACGAGTATATAAAATACATGACAAAAAAAGTGCTTACTCCTACGATGCCTCCCTAACTAGATGTAATTAAGTGTACCTAGCATGTGTGTGGGTGTTAAGCCAAGAATCCCTCTAGGATAGAGTCAACCCCATTACCTGGATTGCGAGACTGTGGGACCCCGTCCTGGTCTCAGGTTGGACACCCTGCAAGGGAAGTTAGACCACTGCGTGCTGGAATATCTGCTTGCAGGAACCTCAGGGTCTCTAGTCAGTGTTTCGAAAGGGAAGTCCTGGTCTCCTCTGCCTATCTTAGCAAGATGTGACATATATATACATATATATATACACCCCTCGGTCTCCCCGGGGGTCCTACCTCACTGTATTACTTTGTCAGAGTTAGGATGTCATTGGGATTGAACTTTGTACGTAGATATTATGCAGGAGATGTTAGCCCTGCTGTGCTTCCAAGAATCCTCATGCATAATGTAAGAGGTTTTTGCCCGGCAAAATCCTGCGTTCTGAATGCAGTGTCATATCTAGGTAAAAGGTCAGTCACTAAGAACCATTATGTATGTAATGTAGGTAGGAATATAGGAGAAGGATTACGATGTTACCTAGGCCTATATTAGGGTACCTAGATGGAATATAACACCCACTCCTCATCTGACTGGATGACATATTCAAATGCTAAATGTGCTACTAGGCTGACTAGGCACTGGTATGCAAATAATTATAGTAAAAACAAATAGTCATGCTAATAACAATGTTTTAAAATTTCTAACAAAATCTTTAAAAAACATGAAAAAAATTAAATTGTCACTCAAGCCATAGCTCTAATATGTGTGTATGTATAGTTTGAACTACTACAAGCGTCTGAAAGCCATGCATATCCTCAAACAGTGTCAATTTGTTTTTGAGTTCAAAATATAGTTTGTTTTAAAAAAGGATGAATTTCTTCCAGCACACATTGAGCTAAATGTTTATGTTTCCTGGCTGGTAGATGCAACATTACTGTTGCCTGCCTCAGCAGACGACGATCCCTGTAACATCTCGCAGAGTACGTCAATTGAGCACAGATGATCTTCCATACTGCCTGCAGCCAATGCTGGGGCAGCCTGTGCACCGTTCAAGGCCTGGGTGTCAGTGGAGGAGCCGGTATCCATTCCGACAGGAGCCGTGACTACCTGTGGAGGCTCTAGGAATGCCGCCATCAACATCGGAATATACTTGGGACACTGCAGAACATGAGCCATTATCGGGTCCAGTAATGCATCAATGTCTGATTGCATACATGATGGGAGTGTCAGAAAGAGATCCAACACGCATTCTTTTCTGCAAAACAGGCATCGGAGGACAGGTAAGATGAATGCCATCCAGACTGGTCTAAATGACAAGAAACAAGATGCACTTAGTTCTCCCAGGTGAGGTATGTCCAGATGTTGTACCATACGATCATGGACATGGACACGGATCGGTTGTTCTCCAAAAGATTTTTCAAGCAAAACGGCTTTGCAGAGCAATTTCGTGAGAGTGAGACTAGCGTCGAGCGAAGGAGGAGGGGACCCCTTGGTTGGAGTGCTCCCTTGTGAGTGCGCTTTCGGACTATTTTTTCATTAAGGAGGCCGCGGGGCACGGATGTTCCACCGCCCTGCGAAGGATTTATACCTTGGCTATAGAAGTTGATGATTCGGCCGTATACATACGGGTGACTAATTAATGTCTTAACCCTGCCCTGAGGCGGCCTAAGAAGATGGTAGGCTGAAACGTGGTCACGTCAACGACACTGTTAAGGAGGAGTCAATAGAAGTATAGTGTGTTTCTAAATTATAGGGCGTCACACTGTAAACAAATTGAAGTAGTTGCTTGACCCATAAGTGTGCGTTTATGACTACCTCCGAGTGGTCTGTCCAGATGTGTATGAAAGCCACTGCCCAAAAATTCATTATTCTTTAGGGTTACTTTGTTTTTCTATGTAGAGTTTATGTCCATGTACTGAATGTGATGATATGTCATTTTTGTATTTCATTGATTAGGTGTTATTGGCTACGAGGAGATAATTTTGTTCAATATATTCATTGAGAATTAGGAACACAGTGAAGGTAAATTAAAAGTACCTTCTTGTAAAATTTTGCAGTATTTATTCCTTCATACCGTTTGTTGTTTCTCCTAGTACCATACGATCACGGTATTTATGGTCTTTGAGTGCTTTTTCCATCTCCTTGGTGACTGGGACATCTACTGCGTAGCAGAAAAATTATAATCATGATAACTGCTATTAGAAACAGGTTTAGCGGAAGTCCTCCAAAACGCTTCGGAATATGGAGTATATAAAGTTTCGTATAACTCTGAGAACTGCTTAAAAGGTGCTTAAGAGTCCTGAACCTATGTTCTTAAATAGGTGGAAGATACCCGTCGTATCAGACATGTTGAAGATATGATTTATCATATCTGAAAAATGGAAGGGTCAGTTCGTACGTATGAGTGCCTGCATCTCGGCTGAAGACCTTGTGATCTGGAGATCAAAAGTCTCTCGAGCGGAGTGTAAGGGCACAGTCTTCTGTAGAAGCATGGCTTCATTCTGCTCGAAGTATCAAACCGTCTTAAAGAAACATTTAGTGAAGGTCATAACGGCGCTTCCCTGACTGTATGTGTTAGAGGAAACAATACTTGCATACAGCAAGTAACTCTGGAGCTCACAGTTACCAGATATGCGATGCCCAGGCGCACCCCACAACAACCTTGATCGTTCAGCATCAAGTAACTCCCATTCAAAAGTAGCCTGAACACTGGAGTAATCATGGCTGCCGGGGCACCCCTCAAGTGACAGGATAAGTTAGCTATTGAACCATTAGAAGCCCCGTGCAGCATTATATCCTGGCATATGAGAGATCCCCTCAAAGCGTGCTCACAGTTTATACCACCTAGAAACACTTCTAGATCCCCACTCCAGCATCGAAATCTGTATGGCAATTCCCAAGATTCCTTGATAAATTCCCTACCCATTTCTCCAAATCTACCTGCCTGCCTTATGTTGTTCTAGGCAATAATGAAATTGGAAAGTTGTGACCAGTAAAGTGATATGGCCATGGATTAACCATTCTGTGGACGGTGATTCTGCCACTGTAAAAGCTAATCTGTCCAGCTTTTCAATACGCAGCATTGTATATTTTGCTCTCCTTTGTGCATTTTTGTCTGTTTCTCTGTCAGATTGTATACAGAAAAGAGAGACGTACTATTGATAAAACCCCAGGGCACATAGCCTGCCCACAAATATTGCAGCGCCCAGCTCAATAAAATAATAGAAAGTAGCTGTGATTGCCTGTGCTGTAGTATGGACAAATCGTGTTCTAGTACATCAATAGCAGAAGATACAATGTTGCCCAGTGAATATGTCCTGGAAGTTAACGTAGTCATTCCATTGTCAACTACAGCTAAGGCTTCTCTATGTTAATGCTATCTATTTCTCGTAACCTCTCCGCAGCTTCTTGTTGGGAGATTTTCCAGCTATCATTTTAGACAGCATATAAGAAGTGTTTTTGACGTGACTTTAAGGGACCCAATAAAAAATCATGTAGATCCGCATCCTCTGTAAGTAAGGATAAGTGTTGTTTCACCTGTGTGAGTGTTGAGGTGTTTAGCCAATCGAGGCATAACTTCCCAACACTGTATGACGTCACTAGCCCTGGATGTTCTCTTTGTACATAGTGTGGGTCTGGCCTGTGGATACTAAACCCTTTGGTTGTACCTTTGAATCTTTCCTGACAGCTATTAGTGTCTGTGGGCCAACCCAACCATGCCCGCCAATTGGGGTGTGATCTATTGTATTGCATGATGTCATCTAGCGTAATCCCTTCTTGTGATGTAACGTTAACCTCAGTATGTGATGGTGTTGGAATCCGAGGTGCATTCAAATCCTTATTCTCGGCTATTCTAAGACAGGTAGTTCGTTGCACAGTATCATTCAGAAACCTAATATGCTGAGGAATGAGGCACGCTCTAATTAGCACTTCTGTTCCCTGGACTTGCCAGTCTCTAGACTAGAATGCAGGTGATAACGGGTGTAAAACGGAGGTTGGACAGAAGATCGGCATGGCCTTTGATTATCATTAATTATTAATTAAATGCCATGCCGATCTTCTGACCAACTCCGTTTTACACCTGTTATCACCTGCATTATTTTTAGAGTAAAAAAGCAGGCTCCACTGAACTCGTTAAAGCTGCCAGATAGAAAGCCTTTGCTAATTGGCTTCTTTGTCTGATTTCTTTAACAAGCTCTATCTGCACACTTCTGACAGCTTACCTAGATAAAGGACCCTCGTCCCCAGGGGCTGGGGCAGAATAAATCCATTTACATGTAAATCGCCACTCTTTCCCTGGTCCAGCAGTGTCTGACTTCCTGCGAATGTAGAAATAGTGAAAATGTTCAGTTACGCTGACAACAAACCACGGGGAAGACTGCCACAGCCAGCTGGGTTGAAATGCACTTTAACTGAAACCTGCAGGAGAATGGAGAAAACCGCTCTGGCATTTGGTTTGGTGGAATCATAACATCATTTTCTCAGGCGCCAGATAAACGGAAACTCCCACCAGGCCACTTCCGCAGGTATTTTAAACACCCAATGGCTCAATAGTTTTTTCACAGAAATATGCCTTGGAGCTCAGCACTGCACTGCTGTTTGGAATGACTTGGATGTGTTGTGTTTTTGCACTTATTGATTCTCGCATTAACCCCCACAAATGTGCCTTTCCAGGCAAACCTTTGTGAATGAGGTCTGCCAGCATTGGGAACACAAGTGCGTGTGAGGGTGGTCAGAGACTATAGATTTTCGAAAACATCAAATGTCAAACATAAGCAAAACATAACTTAAATCATCATAGTTCATAGATCCAGTAAGTATTTTATTTTCATACATAGGTAACTGGATATTCGGTCTAATTCGCTGAGTCCCCAAAGACATTGGGTTGCAAAGTTGTACCCACAAGCATATCCCTTAATTTCATAAGTCAATTAATATTATGCAACTGAATGAGGAACATAAATTATTCACGATTCTTTCTAAGGATAGCTTGGATTTTGTAAATTAACATAGCATAGTATTCACAGTTCGAAACAATGCGCTCAAAGTGAACAAGAAAGGAGGTAGTCAGAAGGGATGGGTGTGATGGAAAAAGGTGAGGACTGGGTAAAGGTGTTGTGATCCTGTTACAATCACAGTAAAATCAAGTGAAACCTTTACAGTCTAGTTTAGATCCTAAGTTCCATAAAGCTCTTAAACATAGGATCAGTATCATTCCATATTTTACTCCTATATTCAGAGCGATGGCATGGTCTGGTCGTCTACGTTTCGACCCCTGGTTTAAGGATTTGTTAGAAACCTCATGCTGGGGTCTTCATCAGGACAAGAGGAACAGGAGCGCCTATGGAAAATGCAATTAAGATGAGTATCTCAAAATGGTGACTTAATTCATTCATATACTGGAGCTGAGCTAGGGAAAAGATACATACTTTACGTAAGGCCATCCAGTGGCTCTTGGGTTGGGATCATCAATGGTTCATGTGAGGAGAAGTACCTGTGAGAGGTCAAAAGGATCAATTAAGAACTGAGGTGGAGGGTATACCTCCCCTGAAAATATGAAATAACTGAAGTTTGCAAAGGGGGCAAAGAACTTACTGGGTCGGTGGGGCTTTCAAATCACTTTCATGTTGTAGTCCACTGGTAAGTTGTGTTGAGACAGTATCCAAGAGGGTGCGTTAAGCGTCACACTCTCTGTTTGTATCTGCGGATTAAAATGGAATTCTTGTTAGGGCCTGATCGATAAAGCAGCTAACAAGATGCTAGCTTCACGAGGACGCAGTCTAGTTAGAAGAGACTCAATGCACTAAGTAAAGTCAGGCCACTGGGTAAATAATATGACCGGGGTTGTGGTCTGGTTAGTATCGTGCCTGAAGAAACAGTGATTTATCTAGATATAATGACTGCTTTGGTTGAATATAATTGAAAAATATTCAAGCCGGTCATGGCGGCATGTGTATCACAACTGTACCCACATTTGACAGTATTAGGGCCGATAGAGCGAGGTCCACACGCTGCTGCATGGTAACGCTATCGTTGTGAACAAAAAATGTGGTTGGTGCCCCCAGTCGTGCCTTGGCGGATGGTGGAGTATGCTTAGGTGGTGCTTGGTTCAAGTTTAATGAAACTGCAACCTCGCGGGTATGAAATGGGCCGAGCGCACCTTGGCTTGGCGGGTGGTTGTCTGCTCAGCGAAGGCGCTAAAATCGAGTTTAATGAAACTGCATCCTCGCGGTGTGCGGGGTTAAGAGAAGTGAGCCTCAGTTGCCAGCGTCCATGTCCTCGCTGCCTGGGAGGATAAAAACATTGGGTGCTCGCATCCCAATGATCAAACAGTTAAATTAATGTACTGGGGATCGCGGTGCAAGCCCTGGATGTCGCCTTCGATAAGAGAATGAACGCCTAAGTTCTATCTAGTGTAGCGTCAAGAATTGCGGGGGGGAGCTCACCTCATCTCTTTGGGAAGGGTGCCTGTATCTGTCACCACCGGCTGCAGGAAACAGTATGAGCTGCCTCGCGGTGCAGCAGCAAGATACTGCCTGGGGGCTCGCCGTCAAGCAACCAATCAAGGAGCAGTGTCAGATCTTGAATAGGGATCATGGTAAAAGATGCTGACGTCAATTTCTTAAAGGCGTTGTTACACTGTCAAGGGGCCTCATCTTACATAAAATGGCTGGGTGAGACTGGTCTGAGGACAAAACGGGGAGTGGTGTCAAATTATTCATTTACCAAGGGGCAAGATGGTATTTACTATATAAGGCACAGGCATGATAATGGAGGGAGGCATCCTGTCTAGTAGATCTAAATTCACCTATACATATATAGTATAAAATGGATAAAGGCCCTGAATCTAGCAATATAAATGGCCACAAAGTATGCAAACAATAGAGGCATTGTCCCGAGGTTAATATATTACAGAAAAAGTTATACAATCATACAACACATTTGAAGGTGGAACAAACAAGCATGTGGACGACGTCTACATGGGTGTGGTTGTACAAAGATACATGGGGTTACCAGATTTTGTCCGTATTTACACAGAACAATTGTCTCTGAGTGGACCGAATCATGAGTGTCAGTCTGGATCGATTAATGCCATTTGTGCAAAAGTGGCATCCACTTCATTCAATCCATTGCGAACAGAGTCAAAGGACTGCATCCACTTGCATTCTCTTACATTCATGATAGAATTGAGGTCGCCACCCCGAGGGCCTAGCTTGATTTTCTCTATGACAACCCACTTCAAGGATTCAGGTGTATGGGTATTCTCCCAGAAATGTTCAACCAGGGGAGCCCCTGACGTTTGGCATCTTATTCTGCTGCAATGTTGCAGTACCCTGTTTTTGATTTTCTGCTTAGTTTGTCCAATATAAATCAGGCCGCAGGGGCAGAAGATCGCATAAATCACTCCATTGCTGTTGCAGTTCGTGAATGATTTCAAAGGGACCATCAGGTTATTGTGTGTGAGTGTTTTAGTTTCTATTCATAATGTACATGCCTTGCAGTTGCTGCATTTGTAATTGCCAAGTGTAATGGGTAGATTCAACATTGATTGGATGGTGGGGATCGGTGGGCTTTCCAACATGGATCGTACTACACAGTCTCTAACGCTTTTAGCCCTCTTAAAAGCGTGCATCGGTGGATTGGGTATTTTGATAGCATCAGACACAATGTGCCAGTGTTTGTTGACTATCTTCCTTATTGCGTGGCTCTTACTGCAAAAAGTAGTAACACAGATCATCCTCTCCTCTGAATTACTTTTGTTTTTGGGTATCAGCAAATCCTCCCTATTGTAGAACCAGGCCCGTTTCCTTGCTCTCTTGACCAGCCTTTTGGGGTAGCCTCTTTCCAGAAGGCGAAGGATAAGTTCATCAGATTCCGCAAAGTAGTCATCTTTGAGAGTGCAGTTCCTCCTAATCCGGAGGAACTGGCCGAAGGGTAGATTATCCCGTAGGGCCCGTGTGTGGTAGCTTGAGTATCTCAATAATGTATTCCGCTCGGTTGGTTTTCTGTAAAGAGTTGTGTATAATGATCCATCTCTTTCTCTAATGCTAATGTCCAGAAAATCAATTGTATCATTGCTACAGCTGGTAGTGAATTGAATGTCCTGTGATTGGGTATTGAGCCATTGAGTAAAAGATTCCAGTTCCTGTTGCTGCCCTGTCCAGATGATCAGGATGTCGTCTATGTATCGACGGTATTCAGAAATGTTATTGAGATAAGGATTGTGTGGAGAGAGAAATGAAATGAAATGAAAAAGAAACTTATAAAGCGCACTGCGGCCAAGCGGCTTCCTGGCGCTGAGGAACACAGCCGTGTCTGCCAAGGGGTCCAGGGGAATTTAGCCAGGGAAAGCCTGAAGGAAAAGAAAAGCTTTGAGAGCTTTACGAAAGTGTGAGAAGATAGGAATGGAACGAATAGAGAGAGGGAGAGTATTCCAGATCTGAGGGGCCCGCATCGAGAAGCGGGTGCCTCCGGTGCGGGATTTGCGGAAGCGGGGAACGTGAAGAAGAGAAAGAGAAGAAGAACGAAGAGAACGGATTGGGGCATGAGAAGAGATGAAGGAATTGGTGAAGAGAGGAGCGGAGCGAGCATGCGCCCGAAAAGCCAAGCAAGCAAGTTTGAACTGGGACCTGAAATGAACGGGGAGCCAGTGGAGGGATTTAAGGGCGGGTGTGATGTGGGAAAACTTAGGAAGACGTAAAGCAGCCTGGTTCTGGATGGCCTGAAGCCGGCGAGTTTCGTAGGCGGGAATGCCTACGTACAGGCCATTTCCATAATCCAGGCGGGATGTAATGAGGGCAGAAATAATGGCTTTGAGGGCGTCAACAGAAAAAAACCGGGAAATTTTACGAATGAGGCGGAGGGAAAGAAAACAGGAAGAAACAACGGAACTTATATGCGCATGCATGGAAAGATCATTACTGATCTTGATGCCCAAGGTCCGGACAGAAGAGACTGGGGGGGGGGGAGGGCCAAAGGAGAGGGGCCAGTAAGCGGAAGACCAGGGATTGGAGGGACCACCAGTGAGGACAAGCTCAGTCTTATCAGGATTGAGCTTCAAATGGTTGAAGCTCATCCATTGAGAAATAAAGACGAGGGTAGAGCTGAGCTAGGGGAGAGAGTGAATAGGGGAGGAAAGGTCAAAGACGAGCTGGAGGTCGTCTGCGTAATTGTACACCGAGACCCCCAGCTCGAGAAGAGAGGAAATAAGGGGACGGATATAGAGATTGAAGAGAAGAGGGGAAAGAGAAGAGCCCTGGGGTACCCCACAAGTGACCGGTAGGGGGGGTGCAGAGAAATCAGAGAGGTGAACTGCCTGTGATCTGCCCTGAAGGAAGGACGCGATCCAGGATAGGGCGGTGCCCTGGATGCCCGCTGCGCTGACATGGTCGAGAAGAATGGCATGGTCGACTGTATCAAACGCAGCGGACAAATCCAAGAGGACTAAGGCCTGGGGGAGATTGCTGTCGGCCTTCGCTTTCAGTTCGTCCAGGACCGCAAGGACCACACTCTCAGTAGAGTGGCCAGGTCGAAAGCCGGCCTGGTGAGAGGCCAGGATGTTATTCTCCTCGATGTAATTAGAGAGACAAGATGTCACGTAGCTCTCAAGAATCTTCCCAAGATAGGGAAGAAGGGAGATCGGCCTAAAGTTAGATGGAAGAGAGGGGTCCAGGCCAGCTTTCTTCAGGATCGGAAGCACAATGGCAGTTTTAAAAGAAGAGGGGAGAGAACCGAGAGCTAGGCAAGAGTTGAGAAGAGTTAATGGAGGGGTAGGACAGCTAGTGAATAGGGTTCTAAGAACCCGAGCGGGAGCACAGTCCGCCGGAGAGCCGGACTTGACTTTGACAAGAAGGTCACGGAAGAGCTCAGGTGAAATGGGTTTAAAATGATCCAGAACAGAAGAAGGAGAAAGGGGGTGATCCGGTAGGTTGGGTTGGGGCACGATGGGAATGTTAGCCTTAATGGTGATTATTTTATTGATAAAATAATCATTAAGGGAGTAACAGAAAGATTGGGAAGGAACAGGGGAAAGGCTCGCACGATCGGAGGTGGCAAGGCTGCGCACCAGTGAAAACATCTCGCGAGATTTATTGGCCGAGCGGGCTACGCGCTCCGAGAAATAACAGGATTTGGCGGCTAAGATGGCCAGTTTGTATTTGTTTAGGAGAGCCTTATAGTTGAGACGGAGGGTGGGGCAGTAGTTACGGTGCCAGCGGCGCTCAGAGCGCCTGAGCTCTAATTTCAGGCATCTGAGGTCGTTGGTAAACCACTTGTGAGCATCGTGAGGGCGGGCTGATCTGATCTTTTTAAGTGGAGCAGCCCGGTCACAGGCCGAGGAAAGCCAGGTGTTAATGGCAGCCGCCTGATTCTCCACAGGGAGATCGGTCAGGGTGGGAGCCGATGAGGACAGGGAGGAAGACAGATCATTAAGATCAGTCTTATTCCAGCACCGGGCCCAGATGTTTTTGGGCAAAGGGGCTTTCTCGGGCTGAGATAGGTGGATAGAAAAGGAGATCAGAGAATGGTCTGACCAAACACAAGGAAGGATTGAATTGACCGAGGGACTGCAACGTAAAGACCAAATCTGGTCCAGAGTGTGGCCATGGGTGTGGGTGGGCACCGAGACGTGGGGCAGAAAGTTGAGACAACGAAGAGTGGCAGAGAAGTCTTTAGAGGAGGAATCCTCCCTCGGATCGCCCGGCCAAAAATTGAAGTCCCCGAGCAAAAGTATCGAGGAGTTATTTACAGCCAAGGTGGCCAGGAGATCCTGAAGGGTGGACACAAAAGAAGGCATGTTTTGAGGGGGGCGATACAGAAGGATCACCGTGAGGGGAACCGGGAGGTTAAGTGAGCGGGCCACCAGAAAGTCAACACCAGGGATACTAGGATGTGACAAGAGTTGGAATTGTAGAGAGCGGCGAATTATCATGGCCACTCCACCTCCAGAGAGGATGTAGTGTTGCTCATAGTCACTCATATAAAGAATAGCCAGGTCAGGGGCAAAGGATGCCCCCATGGCTACACCTTTGCATTGCATGAAGAATTTGTTTTGGAAAACAAAAAAGTTTTTGGTCATGGCAATTTCCAATAGATCTATTAGGAATTCCGTAGGCACTCCCGTTGGTTGTGGTCTTCCAGCCAAGGCTCTTCGTATCGTAGTCAATGCCGGACCCTGGGGAATGCTCGTGTATAATGACACAATATCCATGGTGACAAGCAGTTGGTTATTTTTGTCAAAGGGTCATTGGCCAACCAGGTTGATCACCTGCATAGTATCCCTTAGGTATGTAGGAGTTGCTTCCGCTAGTGGCTTCAGAAAGACGTCTACATACTTGCAGAGAGGCTCCAACAGGGACCCACAGCCCGATATAATGGGTCTTCCTGGTGGTTTAGTGGGATTCTTGTGGACCTTCGGTAACACATAAATGGTAGGGATGCGTGGTTGATTCACGCTGAGGTATAGATACTCTTTCTCAGTCAAGAAACCATCCTCTTTCCCCTTCTCAGTAACGGCAATGATCTGTAGTCTGATCTCCTTTGTTGGATTGGTTGCTATCGGTCGATAGCTGATTCCATCACGGGAATATATTTCTTGAGCATAATCATCGACGTCCATGATGACTATTGCCCCTCCCTTGTCCGCTGGCTTAATCACTAGTGCTTTGTTGTTTTTCAACGCATCGAGTGCAGCACGTTCATTCTTTGAGATGTTATGTTTGACGTAGGGTCTCTTGGCACAGGTCTTTAGTACATCCTTGAGTACTAGGCTCTCATACGTTAGAATCCGATGATTAATCATTGCCGTATGCTGCGTGAATGTGGATGGAGGTCGTAAATCGGTGAATGCTCTTGTCGCAGTAGATGGTCTGTTTAGAAAAAAGTTTTTTAGACGAATCTTGCGGAAAAATTTGGCAAGTTCGGTTTGAATGTTAAACAGATTTGCGTGGGATGTAGGAACAAAGGAAAGGCCTTTACTGATACGATACGAAGAGCCTTGGCTGGAAGACCACAACCAACGGGAGTGCCTACGGAATTCCTAATAGATCTATTGGAAATTGCCATGACCAAAAACTTTTTTGTTTTCCAAAACAAATTCTTCATGCAATGCAAAGGTATAGCCATGGGGGGAGCCTTTGCCCCTGACCTGGCTATTCTTTATATGAGTGACTATGAGCAACACTACATCCTCTCTCCACACAATCCTTATCTCAATAACATTTCTGAATACCGTCGATACATAGACAACATCCTGATCATCTGGACAGGGCAGCAACAGGAACTGGAATCTTTTACTCAATGGCTCAATACCCAATCACAGGACATCCAATTCACTACCAGCTGTAGCAATGATACAATTGATTTTCTGGACATTAGCAATAGAGAAAGAGATGGATCATTATACACAACTCTTTACAGAAAACCAACCGAGCGGAATACATTATTGAGATACTCAAGCTACCACACACGGGCCCTACGGGATAATCTACCCTTCGGCCAGTTCCTTCGGATTAGGAGGAACTGCACTCTCAAAGATGACTACTTTGCGGAATCTGATGAACTTATCCTTCGCCTTCTGGAAAGAGGCTACCCCAAAAGGCTGGTCAAGAGAGCAAGGAAACGGGCCTGGTTCTACAATAGGGAGGATTTGCTGATACCCAAAAACAAAAGTAATTCAGAGGAGAGGATGATCTGTGTTACTACTTTTTGCAGTAAGAGCCATGCAATAAGGAAGATAGTCAACAAACACTGGCACATTGTGTCTGATGCTATCGAAATACCCAATCCACCGATGCACGCTTTTAAGAGGGCTAAAAGCGTTAGAGACTGTGTAGTACGATCCATGTTGGAAAGCCCACCGATCCCCACCATCCAATCAATGTTGAATCTACCCATTACACTTGGCAATTACAAATGCAGCAACTGCAAGGCATGTACATTATGCATAGAAACTAAAACAATCACACACAATAACCTGACGGTCCCTTTGAAATCATTCATGAACTGCAACAGCAATGGAGTGATTTATGCGATCTTCTGCCCCTGCGGCCTGATTTATATTGGACAAACTAAGCAGAAAATCAAAAACAGGGTACTGCAACATTGCAGCAGAATAAGATGCCAAACGTCAGGGGCTCCCCTGGTTGAACATTTCTGGGAAAATACCCATACACCTGAATCCTTGAAGTGGGTTGTCATAGAGAAAATCAAGCTAGGCCCTCGGGGTGGCGACCTCAATTCTATCATGAATGTAAGAGAATGCAAGTGGATGCAGTCCTTTGACTCTGTTCGCAATGGATTGAATGAAGTGGATGCCACTTTTGCACAAATGGCATTAATCGATCCAGACTGACACTCATGATTCGGTCCACTCAGAGACAATTGTTCTGTGTAAATACGGACAAAATCTGGTAACCCCATGTATCTTTGTACAACCACACCCATGTAGACGCCGTCCACATGCTTGTTTGTTCCACCTTCAAATGTGTTGTATGATTGTATAACTTTTTCTGTAATATATTAACCTCGGGACAATGCCTCTATTGTTTGCATACTTTGTGGCCATTTATATTGCTAGATTCAGGGCCTTTATCCATTTTATACTATATATGTATATGTGAATTTAGATCTACTAGACAGGATGCCTCCCTCCATTATCATGCCTGTGCCTTATATAGTAAATACCATCTTGCCCCTTGGTAAATGAATAATTTGACACCACTCCCCGTTTTGTCCTCAGACCAGTCTCACCCAGCCATTTTATGTAAGATGAGGCCCCTTGACAGTGTAACAACGCCTTTAAGAAATTGACTATTATTCAAGAACAGGGGTCCTTAGCATTTTAGATAAAATATAAAAGATGAAATATAGGCCATAATTGGAGACTATATTTTGTCAGTGTCCAGCCGGACAAGACGTTTTATTTTTCAACAATGTAACTCTTGTGAAAAGGATAAAAAGGCACAATCCTGTACCACAAAAAAGGAACACAAGAAACTGAAGAATTAAAGAAAATAAAATAAAAGAGAACAGGCAAAAGAAAGAGCAAATGTTGGCCACTTTTCAAATCAGTGTTACATTCAAGGTATGCCAACCACCTGCCAAAACACAACAAGATTTAACACAATGGTTTAGGTTGTGAAGGCAATCTACATAGTCGACGTTTCGATCCCTAGTGCTCAGTTAATTGGGACCATCATCAGGACTGACAAATTTACAGTATTTGCCTGTCAATATAAATTAATTTAGCAATTGTTTAACGCCTGTAGAGAAATAAAAGGAGGAAAAGGCGAAAGAAAAAACTGTTTTAGAATTCAAACAATTTTTGCATGAAAAGAGTGTTCATTAGACCTGAATATTCTTGGATCACACATGGTAACATAACTCTTGTACTCGGATTCGGCTTGTTCGTGCCTACATCTGTGATGCACTCGTGGTGGGTTTGTTTAAAATAAACCGACGTGGTAGTGACTTGTGAGCAGCTCCTTGTGTCATTAAAATAAATAAATAAATAAAGAACATCATTTCCGCGAGCATTTCGTTTGAAGCTGTTCTATGTGGCTAATACATGCAGTCGGCGTCCTTTGTGAGGTGACTAGAGGGGCGGGCAGTATGGACTTACCCTGGGTCGGCGGGGGTAGCGACCCTGTTCGTGGTGGTGAGGGAAGGAGTTGTGGGTCATCCACCTGAAATTAAGCGGGATTTTTAGAATGAAGTGCTACTAAGGGCGGGGCTGTGCGGGGCTCAATCACCGGGGCGCAAATTACCTTATGGACTCGTATGGTCCAAACTCCGTCTGGGGTAGCCAGGTGGTCGTGGGTTGAGCACGTTCCCTGTTGGGCAATGAGTTAACATCAGGTTGTGGTCTAATAACAGCAAGGGCGCACAGTTTGAGTATATGGGAAGCCGGGACCTCTTGGAGTCACTGGCTTAGTGCAGTCTTACCTGAGGGCGTGTGGTGTCCAGGCTATGTCTCGGTCGACATAGTGGAGCAGCGGGCGGGCAGTCAATGTCCTGTACAGCGCTGTTTGTGCACTGGGGGCCATTACACTTAAGTAAGAGTGCAGAGCGTCCGTCAGGAGACAGCGTGCAGAGCGTCCGTCAGGAAACGTCAGCAATGGGCGCCATCTTGGAATGGGAGTAAATGGCACGAACTACGCGCCATGTTGGGTTGGTCATAGCTACGAGGTTGGGCAGCTTGAGGGAGCACCATCTTGGAAAACGGACATATGGGTTCAGTTAACGCGCCTTGTATCGGGGACACGGAAGAAGTGACATTTGTGAAATTATCAATACTTACAGTGGTGAAAAAGGTGCTTATTTACAGTGCAAGTGCTAGTCTATTTAGTGACATTTCTTCAGACCATTTCATTAAAACTTCTCATTTTGTTCGACCTATAAATAACATGTACGAGTTTTGAAACATTCTTGGTCTATGTAGTTCAGACAATAATTCCAGGAAAGGCTGCATTTGGTGTAGTCTTTCAAAGGAGACTAGTCCAGTCCTCTAGGCGATTTAAGCCATTCCGAATGGTGTCAAATTGGATCATTGTTCTTAGTTCTTCCTTATTCAGTAGCTGAGCCAAATTACCACCTCTTGGGGGAAGTTTCACGACTTTGAGGATGGACCATTTGATGTCGTTCTCAGTGTGTCCTGCTGCATTATAGTGGTCCACCAGAGGGGCATTTGCAGTATTGCATCTGATCCGGCTTCTGTGTTGGCAGATTCTAGTCTTTACTTTCTGCGTCGTTTGTCCCACGTAGAGTTTGGGGCAGGGGCATTCGATAACATAAATCACATTTGATGTGTTACAATTTGAAAAAGATCGTCTTTCAAATGTGATGTGCTGGTGCGTGAATTTTGTGCCCTCCACCGTGAAGTCGCAAACAATACATTTTCCACATTTAGCATGACCTACAATGGGTGGCAAGCCCCACGCTGCTTCAAGTGTATTCCCTTGTGTAGCAACTGGGAGAGCTGCCCTCACCAGATGGTCTTTCAGATTTTTATTTTTATTAAATGCGAAGAGGGGTTTGTCAATCTTGATACTCCCCACATTTAGAGTAGGCCAATGCTTAAGAATCGATTTACGGATTCTGTTAGATATTGGAGAGAAGGTGGTGACACACGCTACTCTCTCTTTTTGAGTTCTTTCTTTTGGGGTTAACAACACTTCTCGCGGGCAGTACCATGCACGTTTGGAAGCTTGTTTCACTATTCGTTTTGGGTAGCCTCTTTCTTTGAGTTTTGTGGACAGTACCTCTGCTTCCCTGAAATAGTCTCTCTTATCAGAGCAGTTTCGCCTGATCCTCAAAAATTGTGAGTATGGCAGTGAATCTCTGAGGGCCCTGGGATGATTGCTTTTATAGTTCAGAAGCGTGTTACGCTCTGTGGGCTTGCGAAATAGCTTTGTGAGAAGCTCACCTTCTGCATGGTAAATGGTAAGAAATTGACGTCAGCATCTTTTACCATGATCCCTATTCAAGATCTGACACTGCTCCTTGATTGGTTGCTTGACGGCGAGCCCCCAGGCAGTATCTTGCTGCTGCACCGCGAGGCAGCTCATACTGTTTCCTGCAGCCGGTGGTGACAGATACAGGCACCCTTCCCAAAGAGATGAGGTGAGCTCCCGCCCGCAATTCTTGACGCTACACTAGATAGAACTTAGGCGTTCATTCTCTTAGCGAAGGCGACATCGAGTGCTTGCACCGCGATCCCCAGTACATTAATTTAACTGTTTGATCATTGGGATGCGAGCACCCAATGTTTTTATCCTCCCAGGCAGCGAGGACATGGACGCCGGCAACTGAGGCTCACTTCTATTAACCCCGCACACCGCGAGGATGCAGTTTCATTAAACTCGATTTTAGCGCCTTCGCTGAGCAGACAACCACCCGCCAAGCCAAGGCGCGCCTCGGCCCATTTCATACCCGCGAAGTTGCAGTTTCATTAAACTTGAACCAAGCACCACCTAAGCATACTCCACCATCCGCCAAGGCACGACTGGGGGCACCAACCACATTTTTTGTTCACAACGATAGCGTTACCATGCAGCAGCGTGTGGACGTCGCTCTATCGGCCCTAATACTGTCAAATGTGGGTACAGTTCTGATACACATGCCACCATGACCGGCTTGAATATTTTTCAATTATATTCAACCAAAGCAGTCATTATATCTAGATAAATCACTGATTCTTCAGGCACGATACTAACCAGACCACAACCCCGGTCATATTATTTACCCAGTGGCCTGACTTTACTTAGTGCATTGAGTCTCTTCTAACTAGACTGCGTCCTAGTGAAGCTAGCATCTTGTTAGCTGCTTTATCGATCAGGCCCTAACAAGAATTCCATTTTAATCCGCAGATACAAACAGAGAGTGTGACGCTTAACGCACCCTCTTGGATACTGTCTCAACACAACTTACCAGTGGACTACAACATGAAAGTGATTTGAAAGCCCCACCGACCCAGTAAGTTCTTTGCCCCCTTTACAAACTTCAGTTATTTCATATTTTCAGGGGAGGTATACCCTCCACCTCAGTTCTTAATTGATCCTTTTGACCTCTCACAGGTACTTCTCCTCACATGAACCATTGATGATCCCAACCCAAGAGACACTGGATGGCGTTACGTAAAGTATGTATCTTTTCCCTAGCTCAGCTCCAGTATATTAATGAATTAAGTCACCATTTTGAGATACTCATCTTAATTGCATTTTCCATAGGCGCTCCTGTTCCTCTTGTCCTGATGAAGACCCCAGCATGAGGTTTCTAACAAACCCTTAAACCAGGGGTCGAAACGTAGACGACCAGACCATGCCATCGCTCTGAATATAGGAGTAAAATATGGAATGATACTGATCCTATGTTTAAGAGCTTTATGGAACTTAGGATCTAAACTAGACTGTAAAGGTTTCACTTGATTTTACTGTGATTGTAACAGGATCACAACACCTTTACCCAGTCCTCACCTTTTTCCATCACACCCATCCCTTCTGACTACCTCCTTTCTTGTTCACTTTGAGCGCATTGTTTCAAACTGTGAATACTATGCTATGTTAATTTACAAAATCCAAGCTATCCTTAGAAAGAATCGTGAATAATTTATGTTCCTCATTCAGTTGCATAATATTAATTGACTTATGAAATTAAGGGATATGCTTGTGGGTACAACTTTGCAACCCAATGTCTTTGGGGACTCAGCGAATTAGACCGAATATCCAGTTACCTATGTATGAAAATAAAATACTTACTGGATCTATGAACTATGATGATTTAAGTTATGTTTTGCTTATGTTTGACATTTGATGTTTTCGAAAATCTATAGTCTCTGACCACCCTCACAGGCACTTGCTTAACTGACCCAGGTCAGAGAGTTTTCAGGGCCTTCCCCGTTATCACTCATCAGCATTGGGAACACAGACAGGTAAAGCAACAAAGTGATGGAAGGAATGCTTAACTTAATTACTATTCCCACTCCATTGGGTGCAACAGTAGAGAAAGCGTTGGATAGCGTAGGGGTAAAAATTACTATTCCCACTCCAGTGAGTGCAACAGTAGGGAAAGCGTTGGATAGCGTAGAGGTAAAAATTACTATTCCCACTCCAGTGGGTGCAACTGTGGGGAAAGCGTTGGATAGCGTAGGGGTAAAAATTACTATTCTCACTCCAGTGAGTGCAACAGTAGGGAAAGCGTTGGATAGCGTAGAGGTAAAAATTACTATTCCAACTCCAAAGAGTGCAACAGTAGGGAAAGTGCTGGATAGCGTAGGGGTAAAAATTATTATTCCCACTCCAAATAGTGCAACAGTAGGGAAAGCGTTGGATAGCGTAGGGGTTAAAATTACTATTCCCACTCCAGTGGGTGCAACAGTAGGGAAATCGTTGGATAGCGTAGGGGTAAAAATTACTATTCCCACTCCAGTGGGTGCAACAGTAGGGAAAGCGTTGGATAGCGTAGGGGTAAAAATTACTATTCCAACTCCAAAGAGTGCAACAGTAGGGAAAGCGTTGGATAGCGTAGGGGTAAAAATTACTATTCCCACTCCAAATAGTGCAACAGTAGGGAAAGCGTTGGATAGCGTAGGGGTTAAAATTACTATTCACACTCCAAAGAGTGCAACAGTAGGGAAAGCGTTGGATAGCGTAGGGGTAAAAATTACTATTCCAACTCCAAAGAGTGCAACAGTAGGGAAAGTGCTGGATAGCGTAGAGGTAAAAATTATTATTCCCACTCCAAATAGTGCAACAGTAGGGAAAGCGTTGGATAGCGTAGGGGTTAAAATTACTATTCCCACTCCAGTGGGTGCAACAGTAGGGAAATCGTTGGATAGTGTAGGGGTAAAAATTACTATTCCCACTCCAGTGGGTGCAACAGTAGGGAAAGCGTTGGATAGCGTAGGGGTAAAAATTACTATTCCAACTCCAAAGAGTGCAACAGTAGGGAAAGCGTTGGATAGCGTAGGGGTAAAAATTACTATTCCCACTCCAAATAGTGCAACAGTAGGGAAAGCGTTGGATAGCGTAGGGGTTAAAATTACTATTCACACTCCAAAGAGTGCAACAGTAGGGAAAGCGTTGGATAGCGTAGGGGTAAAAATTACTATTCCCACTCCAGTGAGTGCAACAGTAGGGAAAGTGTTGGATAGCGTAGCGGTAAAAATTACTATTCCCACTCCAGTGGTTGCAACAGTGAGGAAAGCGTTGGATAGCGTAGAGGTAAAAATTACTATTCCCACTCCAGTGAGTGCAACAGTAGGGAAAGCGTTGGATAGCGTAGAGGTAAAAATTAGTATTCCCACTCCAGAGAGTGCAACAGTAGGGAAAGTAAATACTTCATATATTATTTAAAAAAATATAAATTAATATCTATAAAAAATTTATTAAAAGTAATTACCAATTTAATATAATATAATAATTAATCAATTAAAATTACACATTAAAATTATTTATTACAATAATTACCTCTTAATACAAATTATTTACAAATTAACAATTAATAATTTAACATTAAAAATAATTACCAATTAATTCAAATTAAATACAATTAAATAAATTGATTTATTTAATTAATTATAAATAAATAACATCCCACCCAATTCCCCTATAAACCCACAACCCGCTACAGAAAATAAATTAGTAAAATTAACATAATTAGCAATTAATCAATTAATTAAAATTAATTGCCAATTAAAATGTAATTAATGACCAAATATAAATTAATTAACAATTAATTAAAAATGAATACTAATAAATAAATGTACATATTTAGTTGAATATAATTAAATTACTTCCCACCCTATTCCCCTATACACCCACAACCCGCTACAGAAAATAAATTAGTAAAATTGACATAATTAGCAATTAATCAATTAATTAAAATTAATTGCCAATTAAAATTTTATTAATTACTGAATATAAATTAATTAACAATTAATTAAAAATGAATACCAATAAATACATTTACATATTTAATTAATTATAATTAATTTACTTCCCACCCTATTCCCCTATAAACCCACAACCCGCTACAGAATTAAATTACGCAAACATTCAAAAACAAAATTCATTAATTAAAATAAATTATAACATAAATACAGACTTTTCACACATTTAATAACATAAAAAAACACTATAAAAAATTAGATATTATTAAAAATTCGATATTTTTAATAACCTATATTATATACTTTGATATTTTCACTTTCTATATTTTTAACAGTCAATATTACATTACTTACCTTAAAAACGATATTTTTGATGTATATATTCTGTCCATTTGATATTTTGTCCAGACTATATTTAAAACTCGATATTATGTCCATTCGATATTTTGTAGTCGATATTATGTCTGTTTACCTTGAAGGAGGTTTGTTTCAGACGAAGAACAAGTAGAAGTCCAGGCCAAGTACAAGGAGAGTAAAGGATGCAGACATCCGTAGCCACGGTCTGTGCAGTTTGATGCTGGGTCAGTGTCAACCTAATAAATGCTGTAACAGCTTAAAGGAGGGGTTTGAAATCTTTGCGCCGCAGAGCGGTCCTGAAATCAGTGTGAGCTTCATAACCCGGATCCCGACAGGCAAGACATGCTATAACAGAGGTTGTTAACAGATTGGCCTCAACCCCATTCCTTGTCACTAGAGACCGTGGATGTGGCTAACAGGTTACTGACTTGCCGTCCCTGATATACAGCAGCCCACTGGAATAGGCCACTCTGATTTCAAGAAAGGGAGCTCAGATCCTGTATGGTGCATGGGTACAGACGATGCAGCAGACTGAGAGGGAGACAAAGTCAGGCCCAAACGAAGTCCATCAAAGTCCAGAGTGCCTAGATGGTCGTAGTGCAGTGGTTTCTGGTTCAGAACCTTGTCCACGTTGAATGTAGGGTCCTACAGCCAGATAAGCCCTTAAGTACCCATGGGAGAGGGTTGGAAAGATTAAGGGGGCCCTCCCAGGAGAGAGTCTGGACAGAGCAGAGGTTACTCCCATGTCCTTTGTCCATTTTCATGCCAGAGTGGGAGCCAGGACTGGTTTGAACTGGGCTATGCGCCAGGACACCAAATGTGCCCCTCATGCAGACTTTCAATCGCTCACAGGCGCACCCACCCAGCTTTAATACACTAAATTCTGTCTGGGAGATGGTCAAACCTCCCTGTGATGTGGTAAATAAAATATTACCCTGGCAGAATTTCTAGGCATTAACAATTAGCATGCATCAAGTGAGAGGCAGAGTCCGTGGTATCTGAGTTAAAATGGGCTTTATTCCAATAACTCGAGTCAAAGGGAGAATATGTTCCATCACCACAGAGGTTCAGGAAGAGTCTTCTAACATTTACTAACAAAACATCATATATATACTTTTTACTCCTTGTACATAGGAGCAGGCGCAAGACAGAAAATGAGATAAGAACATGTGGGTGTACACTTGATGAGTCATAGGTGTGTGATAGGTAGGTGTCATAGGTGGGTGGTACACAGAGGAGGAGTTTGCATGACCAGCTCGAACTGTGCCCTAATTGTGCAACTTTGAACATGACGTACAATTGACGTGTAACTGGGTGGAGGCTGACTTACAACCTAGCAGAGAGATCTCTTATGTCAAGGCGACCAGCACATCTAGTACAACTGATATCTAGAGTCAGGGGATGTATTATCTGAAGAAAAGGTTGTTCGTCACTAAAAGACAGAGAGGGCCTATTTATTCGTTCATTGCATGAGCTTTCTATGGGTGCAAGCACTGTGATTTACTTTAATGGAGACAGAATGGCTAGGCCTATCTCCCTCGGACGGGTTCTGTTTACTTTTCCTCAGATAACTGTTATTCATAATACTGTCTTGGCCTCTTGCTGGGCTTCTCTCGGCTGAACTAGAAGTATGCAAGGTCAGAGGGACGTAACTGCAGCTTCAGTGTGTCAGGAGTCATGAAAACATTAATTCAGGGACTGGTGGTTCAATCTGAACCACAAAAAGGGTTCAGTACGATATTTATTAGAGGTGTACAATGCAAAATGCAAATACATGGGCCTTATGCTAACTTAACGTTTGGGAGACTTGATGACTGGCATTTCTAATGCAGGACATGATTGCACAGGCCTAGTGATTCAGGCCACTACGGGAAATATGCATGGATAACATGCACATGACATGTAACATAGGGTATATGTAGAGGACATATTTGATCAGGCAAAATATCATTTTCCTCATTCCCTCCTTGTTCCCTACATAACCCTTTAGGATACATCTATATTCATGAGACCGTATAGTTGACCATACAGCATCATTTCTTCATCTTTTATCCTTTGTTTACGTGGATGTGGAATACAGGCAGTAGCACACAGCCCGCAAATCGCCCGACCGCACTGCAGACAGAGACAGCAACCAAATACCATAAGTAGGGCCATTCCTAGGAAGGACATAACTTTCCATCCCCATGCAGATATTACACCCCAGAACCAACTGGACCAAGTCCATGTGCCTGGATCTTGATGTATGGCATTAGCAATCTTGTGGAGTCTTGTTATTGCTTCGTACACAGATGGTGCATTATCTGGGATGAAAACGCAACAACTAGATCGGATGACTCTACAGGCTCCGCCCCTATCCGCCAAGATGACGTCTAGAACGAGGCGGTTTTGAAGAACGACAAGTCTAATAGCAGACTGTTCCTGGGTTAAGTTCGCCAGGGCAGATGCAGTTATATTTACAACTGTTTCAAGAGTCCTTGTTAACCTGCGTATCAGTTTACTGTTTTGGACGGGACCTATGAAGAAAAAGAATCCTCTGTTGAAATCTGTATATTGCTCCCAAGCTGTTTCAGTCTGATCGATACCTGCAGAATCTGTCTCTCTCTTTTGTCTAACATGTTCTAGTCGTGAATCTCTATGATAATTTGATGGGGCTAGAAAAACGGGTGGCAATAAGAATGCTATATAACAAGTCCCACCCCAGTCTAAGGGCAGATGTACATAGGCTGTCTGACCACAAATGAAATAGGTATGGCGTGATGTTTTGAAAGAAGAAAGTCCGTTATCATCAAACTCTACTACAGTATTACACTTGCTGTGTCCCATATGTACTGAGCCTTTCTTACTAACACATAAATCACCTTTTGCTGGCAGGACTGATATAAACGGTGGACCTGTGTTTTGCTTGGGCTGAACATTTAACATTATAAAATTAACAGATGCATTTCCCTGTTCGTACTCTTCATTCTCTAAATCGGATCCCTTTCTTTGGGGGAATCCGTCTTTGTCTGGAAAGCATGCTTCATTCATTACTTTGTTCAGGTTTCCATATATCCAGCCACCTGAATAAGCTATGTACCTTCTATCTATTGATGTCATTAGAGCAAACCATGCTCCACACGAACCATTGTGTGAGAACGGTAAAGGGTAGAAGGGCAATACTCCCTTCGTCTCTTGATAAGGGGGCAGTTGGCCACATACCCAGCAATTAGTCGCATTGCTGGTCTGGTGAGAATGGTGTAACATTCGAATAAAGGTATTGTTACGTAGTGCAAGTCGATATGACAATTCATGAGGTGGCAGGTCACTAAATGTGTGCTCTGCGGTGCTGTTACTGGAAGAGTGTAAACGTGAGGAAATGGGAAAGAAAACATGTAGCAATAAACTGACACCAATTATAACAATGCACAGAATAAAAAGGACGATTAAGGTAACTATACATCTACTGCGTAATCTCTTGCAGTATTTTTCCTTCTTATCTCTCTTCTTGCTATTCTCATATGTGATCTTATGCATGTCAGAATCGAGTCTAACCGATTCACCACCGGGTGGGCTTAAACAATTAAACTACGTCTGACTTGCTAGTTCTAGACCTATACTCTTGCTGAGGGGTATTTTCTAGCAAAGGTCAGTGTTCTTTTTTTAGTTTTTTTTTTTGTCAAAGTTCAAAGTTCCAAATAGTGATGAAGGTGAGTTCGGCCTTTACGTCCTTCCACCAACTTCGGCGTCTTCCAACGTGGCTCAAGGGGACTTGAACGATCAAAGATCCTGAGGAGTCCAAATTCTCCT
This sequence comes from Lissotriton helveticus, assembly GCF_964261635.1. Taxonomy (NCBI): domain Eukaryota; kingdom Metazoa; phylum Chordata; class Amphibia; order Caudata; family Salamandridae; genus Lissotriton; species Lissotriton helveticus. The sequence goes on along the minus strand of NC_136058.1, from coordinate 334,671,372 downwards.
GGTGCTATGGCATGTTCCTTGACCTGGGTCTTGTCAGGGAAGGCGGCAGCAACCTGTGAATGAAAAGAGAGTAGTGCAGAAATCAAGGAAGCCAGGTAATCTGTCAGCATGTTACTGTCAACATCAGTTAGTTTTTTCCTTTCTAGGCATAGGCGTACGCCACATATAGTTCATAAGTTCATAAGGAGATAGGCCTGTTCTGGAATGAGCTACCATACGCATGTAAAAGAGGGCAACCGGCAAGGCAACCATCCAATCCACGCCTATTTCTGTACAGATCTTAGCAACTTTTGTCTTAAGGGTCTGATTATGTCTTATTTCTACAAGGCCTACTGCTTCTGGGTGTCTCACACAATGGAATTTCCTCGAAGGGACACTTGTTTCATTAATTCAGAGGAGAATGGCTGATCGTTATCTGAATAGATCACATGAGGTGATTCATAGCTGGGGAAGTACTGCGCACTACTTGTCTGGCTGTTGTAACAGCAGTATAATCTGGAACTGGATATGCTTCTGTCCATCTGGACAGGGCACATACATCTACTAAGACATATTTGTAACCTCTACATCTGTCCATTTGGATATAATCCATCTGGAGAACCTCAAAAGGGTGGTCAGGAGGATGAAATCCGCCTTGTTCCACCGGAATGCCTTTACCTGGATTGAACTGGCAATAGATCATACATGTTCGTAGATCATACATGTTCGCACTGCTGCACGTAGGTGCTTGTTAAACCAAATATACTGTAAACAGTCTAGCATTGCCTTCTCTCCTAAGTGTGCGGGACTATGTGTTGGGCATATGATTATTTGTACCATAGAATCCGAAAGAAAACCATGTGCTTTTTCCCTTAGTCATCTAACCTTGGTTAGTCTGGATCCCTCCTTGTAAAGTCCATTTCTTTATCTCATCTGTGGTGGCATGTGTCTGTATGTCGAGTACATCTTGAGTGGGATCCCTGACTGTCATGCTTTATGTCAGTAATGGTACCTCTGTCCTTGTCGTGTTGGTGTCTGTGCTGTCTGAGCTGTTCGGTCTGCCAGGTCATTACCCTGGGTAATGGTGTCTGTAACTTTGGTATGAGCTTTATATTTCAGGATAGACATGGCTGTAGGTAAATGTATGGCCTCTAACAGGGCCTGAATAAGCTGGCTGTGCTGAATCTTGGTCCCATGGGAGGTCAAGACTACGCCAAAGGCATATTGTGAATCCGTATAAATGTTTACTTGTCAGGCTTGTGTCAGAGCAATGAGCTCTGCTGCTTGAGCAGACAGTGTGTCTATTTTCTGTGTCTCTATGACTTCAGTGGTCACGGCATACGCTGCTACTAAGTCTCCTGTACTTGTTCTCATGCATGATCCATCTACATAGAGTGTCAGGTTTGGGTCTAGAAGTGCAATATCTGTCATGTCTTGTCTTGGTTTATTCATTACTTCCACATAGTCATGTGGTGATGCATTTACTGTACTTGAGGGCAAAAGCGTTGCAGGATTCAGAATGTTACAACGTCTGATCTCTATGTGTGGTTGAAATAATGTCAGTTCATATCCTGTCAGTCTCGCTACAGTCAAATATAAAAATAAACAAAAATAAAAAAGCATAAAATGTTTACTGTGACATGGAGTTGCTTAGAACTGGCGCTTGACATAATGCTCTTTTTAATTCCTCAAATGCCAAGGTGTGTTCTTGTGTCCTAGGGAGAACAGTCAAAATGGCTGCCTCCTTTGTAGTTAACTGTATGAGTGGTTTGGCTAGATATGCATACTGGGGAATCCATTGCCTACAGTAAGAAGTGAGGCCAGTAAAGGCACGAACTTCCTTCTATGTCCTGGGCTGTGAAAGGTTAGTAATGAGCTGTATGATTCTTGTGTTAGCTGTCTACCTGGTGACCCTCCTTGGAAAGCAAGTGTTGTACACCACTTACTTTACACAGAAAGTGCAAGACTGTCAGAGATGCAATGTCACGGTCTGGTTCTGATCCCGCTGTATTAGCGCTGTGTTGGTAGGCATGTCAATACTGTCTAGCTGTCTTTTCAGTGTCTGACTGTAAATGCTAGGGCTCACTGTCACCAATCTAGCAAAAATGAATTACATAAAAACAAATAAATAAATAAATAAATATTCTCAATTCAAAAGCACTATTTTATATTGGGGAACCTCTATCTAAAACCTCTGCAGTTCACATAAAAAAATTCTACTCTAAATCCTGGTAATAGTATGACCATACTACCTACAATATGTTCTCTAAATGTATCTGAATTAAATCCACATTATTCTTGTTATAGACAGACAGAAGGCCTAGAAGCCTCGATACTCCTTTGAGAAGCAGTCCCTCCCTCTAGAATTATGTTCGCGCTCGGAGCTTTGAATCAATTCCAAGCCGGGCTACACTGAGATCTAAATTTGAATGACTGCCAGATGCTGAACTCATCGCAAGAGCAAGACTCTTGCCAATTATTCTGTTTACACTACTGAGGGAATAACTATCCATTTGCAAGCGTGACTTTATCTGAAGTCAATGAAGCTTTTAGTGTTGACTGCTTCAGAGGAGCAACTTGGCCCCCCCTTCACATAAACAAAGGGATCGCGGAAAGAATTGGGTTATGGCCAGCAAGACAGGCACTGCTCGCTCCAAGAGGGAGTAGCCCTCCCTTTTTATATAAACATTTATATTCTGGGAACCAAGCCATCTCGGTCTGGACGGACTGTCTCAAGGTTAAAAAAACACATTCCTTGTACGTCATAACATATCTCTTCCCAGGTCAGAGCTTTATTCTCTAACTAACTGAAGCAAACTTTAAAACGTTGTAAAAAGTAAATTAACAAAGACATATTTTTATTTTGTAACTAAGTGACATGCTAGCATTTTAAAATAATTCTGTACTGCTACTAGCTGCAAGGGAAAAAATAAACAGAACAAAACAATCATGGCATGGAAACACACCATATTTTACTTTTTTGAAAATAACATGTCGAACTTCTTAATTCTGCATTGCATAACCAATATTTTCATAAGTAAGTGTGCAAAATTTTCTATTCTACCTATTAAGAGGGCCAGAATCATACTTTTTCAAAAGGCCATGTTTTCTAATTTTAGTGGGGACTGTTCTCTGCACATATCATTTGAAGCAGTCTGTCAAAGTACATAGGTGAGCCTTGAAATTAAATGAATACAAATCAAACTAATGTAGGGGACTCTTAGCAATGCATTAAGATGGTAGTGTATTATAGCTATCAAAAAGGGCCACGTTCATTAATTTACAAATAGCCACTTTCCTAAGTGAGTGGGATAACTGTCACACGCTATTCTAAAGGGCAGCTTGCATTGGGAAAAATAATAATTCATATTTTGTAGAAACATCCCTATTTAAAAAACACACTGTTCTATTACACTAATTAAAAACGCATTCTATGAAGGATCTGATTTATATTTTCTTGTCAACCCTGAAAACATCTAAGCACCCTTTGTGCAAACCTTTATCTCAATTCGACTGGTCTATTTACAACTATACCGACCTCTGAGCCAAACACCCTTAAGGCAAAACCCTTACAAATACACTTCTTTACCCTCCATGCAACATTTTACCATTCAATCTGCAAACTGAATACGCCCATTGGATAACATGGCAAATCGCACCTCCGCACAAAACATGCTTTTTCCACCACTTCCACAGCTCGGATCCTTTCAAATTTGGCATCACAGTAGTTCAAGCTATTCCCTAAATCCTCACCAAAAAGCAACCAAATCCCTCCACTGGAACGGGTACGAATTTCCGCTCAAAAACACGCCCCCCCCGCAAACACCAAAAAAAAAACGCCAAAATCCCTCAACACCTTGTTAAAACAAATACTGCCTTCTCAATAAAAGATATTAACTCTTTGGCAGCCTAAGCACAATCATTCCCCAATGACTGCAGTACATGGGAAAGTCATGAACTCATCTCTCCACGTTATCACATAACACATACGCACATCTTCAAAACATTTTCTCTAAGCACTTGAAAGAGATCCAGCTCTCTCCTGCCTAACGTAATGGCTAGGGACCTGATGATAACATGCTCTGCACAAGCCATAACCACATGGCGCTATTTACAAGCCATATTTACAAGAAACTCAACAAGTCACAAAAATGACACGCTATTTACAAGGCATATTTACAAGGAGCTATACTTAAGAAAATTCAACAAACTACTCACAAGTCTTAATCACAAGTCGCTATTTACAAGCAACTACAAGCCATTCACAAAGCGTTACACACATGGATGTAACAAACTATTCACAAGTCTTAAGCACAAATTCACAAATAAACCAACTAGTTACTCACAAGGCACTTTCGCAGTCCAGAAGGGACTTGTCTAGATACAAGGAAATGAACTCTTCAGATGTTGTTGGCTTTAATTCTACATACTCTAAAGGGTACAGGTGGTGGCGTTCTCTACCTACTGGGTTTTTCTGAGGTGGTCACTTGAGCTAGTTTTTCTGACAGAACGGGATAAATACCAGTTAACAACGGCATTTCTTGGCTTGTTTAGTTCTCTCTGCTTTATTGAATTCATTCTTTGTTCTCCTATGTCACTCTTTGCGCCATAACTCAATGGCATCTTTCTGAGAGGGTCTTGACTTCTTTTTCCAAATGGCGTTTAGCCCATGCTTATTATACATGAAATGACCAGGTGTGTCTCTAGGCCGGATTTTAACTGTCTATTCTAGTATACCTTTTCTGGTCCCTATCTGACATACAGTGGTACGTTGAAACCAACACAATGGAAACACAATACACAAGAATAGACTGAAACATTCAACAATCATTCATACAAGACACATTATAACACTAAAACAGACACAGTCTAACCTGATACATGGAATAAAACATGTACTTGAAAAACAGTTTTGTGCACTGAAAATACAGTACAACCATACCGGTCCCAAAAAATTGAGACACGTCTTTACCGGGCCCACCTTTTACCGTGGGCACGTCTTTACTGGGCCCACCTTTTACCGTGGGCACGTCTTTACCGGGCCCACCTTTTACCGTGGGCACGTCTTTACCGGGCCCACCTTTTACCGTGGGCACGTCTTTACTGGGCCCACCTTTTACCGTGGGCACGTCTTTACCGGGCCCACCTTTTACCGTGGGCACGTCTTTACCGGGCCCACCTTTTACCGTGGGCACGTCTTTACCGGGCCCACCTTTTACCGTGGGCCCGTCTTGAAACTAGATGCAATCCCTATAGTGGTACTCACCGGGAAAGCAGAACTTGAAACTTGAAGGCCTCGGAAACTTGACTTGACTACGCTTGCGCCTTGGAACAGGTGGACCTCTGGAGACCTCGGACCTTGCTCTCTCACGGGCTGGGCCTCTGGTTGAGATGATCCGCTTTCCTCACCGCCTCACATGGATGCCTGGTCCGTCCGTCCTCCTCCGTGGGCCTGAGGGAGTGGCAGGAAGTCCTGCTGGTGCGCTTTGAAGTCCGTCACGGCTGTAGAAGGGGGCAAAGACTAGACCCACAACTCCGGCGAGTGGGGAAAGGGATATGTCCCGGTAAGGGCGCCAAATTATGTGGTAAATAAAATATTACCCTGGCAGAATTTCTAGGCATTAACAATTAGCATGCATCAAGTGAGAGGCAGAGTCCGTGGTATCTGAGTTAAAATGGGCTTTATTCCAATAACTCGAGTCAAAGGGAGAATATGTTCCATCACCACAGAGGTTCAGGAAGAGTCTTCTAACATTTACTAACAAAACATCATATATATACTTTTTACTCCTTGTACATAGGAGCAGGCGCAAGACAGAAAATGAGATAAGAACATGTGGGTGTACACTTGATGAGTCATAGGTGTGTGATAGGTAGGTGTCATAGGTGGGTGGTACACAGAGGAGGAGTTTGCATGACCAGCTCGAACTGTGCCCTAATTGTGCAACTTTGAACATGACGTACAATTGACGTGTAACTGGGTGGAGGCTGACTTACAACCTAGCAGAGAGATCTCTTATGTCAAGGCGACCAGCACATCTAGTACAACTGATATCTAGAGTCAGGGGATGTATTATCTGAAGAAAAGGTTGTTCGTCACTAAAAGACAGAGAGGGCATATTTATTCGTTCATTGCATGAGCTTTCTATGGGTGCAAGCACTGTGATTTACTTTAATGGAGACAGAATGGCTAGGCCTATCTCCCTCGGACGGGTTCTGTTTACTTTTCCTCAGATAACTGTTATTCATAATACTGTCTTGGCCTCTTGCTGGGCTTCTCTCGGCTGAACTAGAAGTATGCAAGGTCAGAGGGACGTAACTGCAGCTTCAGTGTGTCAGGAGTCATGAAAACATTAATTCAGGGACTGGTGGTTCAATCTGAACCACAAAAAGGGTTCAGTACGATATTTATTAGAGGTGTACAATGCAAAATGCAAATACATGGGCCTTATGCTAACTTAACGTTTGGGAGACTTGATGACTGGCATTTCTAATGCAGGACATGATTGCACAGGCCTAGTGATTCAGGCCACTACGGGAAATATGCATGGATAACATGCACATGACATGTAACATAGGGTATATGTAGAGGACATATTTGATCAGGCAAAATATCATTTTCCTCAGTGACAGGATGCCTATTGTGCTGCCTTCCCCTGGTCGAGCTTGGCTCAGCAGCAAGAGATGCAGAAATGTGTCTCTGGTCGGCAGCAACCATTTTGTGCTGTCTGGGACTAGAAGGCTGATACCGGGAACACCAGGGACCCAACAAAGCTGGCTTCTGAGGGGTGGAATCATACCTCCCATACTGGGTACCAGTGTGGGGTATGATTCCAACATGTTTGACGCCAAACACGATTGAGTTTGTTTCTGCCGTTTTAGAGTTGGTCATCACATGGTCGCATAATGCCCCTCCATATATGGTATATGACTGCTTCACCGACAACCCGGGAGAATGGACTCCGTAGGCTGCAGGGGTACCCTTCTCATGCAGGGGTACCCTCTCACTTAGAACCAAGCTCCCTGCCCTCAAGATTGTAAACGTCTGCAGTAGGGGTCACTTATAGGTTTTAAGTACAGTGGCCCTTAGCTACAGTAAACCTATATCTTAAGTAAGTGGTGCATGCACCAACTTATATATTGCAAAGAGAGAGGCCCAGAGAGAGGCCCCCTGCTAAAAGGGTACTGTCTCTTATGCCAGGGACTAATCAATCTAATGTACAGACTTAAGGCAACACAATTATAAACATAAATGTAATTTCAACAATTAATAACAACCAACATGGATGAAAGGAGAACCAACTATATCTGAATATGTTTTACAAAACAGACATAATTTTTATTTGATGATAGTGTAAGAAAATTCATTTAATTAAAAAGACATGGTTCCATACACACTCAATCATTCATCTTCATTCATACTTCAAAGAAACTAGTGTACATTAAAAATTGCAACTTTTTTACATTTCAGATAAATTCAATGATAACAATTTCAATGTTTATGAGAAAAAGACAGTGTGGCACACAAGTAATAATTTCTTGCGTTTGACGCGCGTTTCGGCACAATGCACTCACACTGATCACCATGCACTCACACCATTTACCCGCTCACCCTGCACTCACAGAGATCTCACTGCACTCACAATGCACTTGCGGTGTTCACCCTGTACCTCACGCTAGAGACACGCAAGCACACTACTCACCCTCACTCATGTAACACTTCACTCACCTGTCCCCCTCACTGCTCATTCTGAAATCACACTCAAATAAGCCCATCACTAACCATGCATTCATTCAACCCACTCTGCACCTGCATCCGTACCCAAATTCAAATGGTCACCTCACTCTCCCTGTAGTCACTCCTCTTACCCTACTCTCACACTGTCACATCGCTCACAGTGCACTCACATGGGCGCTCCTGCCACCCACACAGTGCAGAGGGTTAATGTGGCTGCTATAAAGAATGTGTACCATGCAAATCACAGAACTGAGTGAGTAAACTATGAGTAGCTCTATAAACAAGCATTGGCATAGCCAATAGGTCTCGCTTTTCGGACCCTATAAGTATTTAGTTATGCAGCAGAATATCCTTGCTGCAACAACACCAACTGTTGCCTGGCTAAACACTTATAAGGTCCCAAATGCGAGACCTATTGGCTATGCCAATGCTTGTTTCCTGCTTATGTTTATAAAAGGTTTCCAGAATTGAACACCATATGGCACCAGTGAGTAAGGGATTGCATCTTGTGGACTTGCCTCCCTCAAAGCCTCTCCACCATACCACTCAACGAACAATTGAGAGCAGTTAGTTGGAAACTGAGAGGAGAGAGGATGTAGCCTTATGCCTAGAGCGGTGGCCCTCGAAGCCGGGGAATCGGGTTCGAGTCTCTGCATTGACCCTCAATATCCTGTAATTCTGGGCAATTCACTTAATCTCCAAGTGCCTAACAAAAATGAATGTTTTCGTCTGTAATGCAACTGGTGCTCATGTAATGCTCTCTGATACCTGATATCTTTGGGTCTAGTTCGCGCTATATAAAACTCTAAATAAATAAACTAAAGGGCTGTGGGTTAAGGATGTTTCTCATGTCTTTTTTTCTCAGTTATAGTGAGAACCCAGAAAGCTGAGCCCTTCACACTAGAGGGTGGTGGAGGAGGGTGAAGACCCTCCTCTCTTATAGTTTGAAGTCTATATTTAGGTTGGTTTTTAGAACAAACAGTCCTTAACCCCTTCCATGCTCATGACGAGCTCAGCTCGTCATGCAGTACACTGCTCGTGTGCAGCTCAGCATGAACAATGGGATTTAAGGGAGACCAGCACCCAGCAGGAATTGCTATAGCATTCAAGGTGTTAAGATGACATTTGACTGCCCAGTGCAGATGGTTTTAATCTGTCCAATGCTTTTCCTTTGCTGCCATTAAATCTAAACATGGTATTATTAAAATAGTTCCCTAAATCATGGATAGCCATCACTTGCTGGCTTCTCCATGCCAGAGAGATGTTTTCGGTTTACTGAGACCTGGTAGTATTGGTGTAATTCTGAATGAACAAACCAAAACACATGGAATTCACCTATTTCATCCATTCGGAAAAATAACTATAGAAACATTAAGGATTTGAGAACTGAGACAGGTGTAGGATTGTTTTCCTGAAAATGAATGTGGAAATCCTAGATCTTGTGGTGACTACAAAGTTAGAGTTGCGTTCGTATTAAGATGTCACATGTTTCCTTTGCTGGTCACAATAAGTTGGGACTGTGCAGTAAGATATAGAGACCTGTCAGCAGAGATTCACACTTTTGCTGAATATACATGGTGTTCTTCTACCTGTGCCCATACACGTCATAAGCGATGCTGATCCCTGTAAATTGTGTTTAGTGATTAAAGAATTGGGTGTGCCTACATCTTTCTTTGTGATTGGCTTGGGTGTGAATGAGGCCTTCATAAGGTGCTCAGTATACCAGAGACTTAAATAACAAGGGCCTTAGTTAGAGATGAGTGTTAATTGAGAATCTTTTGGAGTTGAGGAGGAAGAGTTGAATCATATTTCTGTACTCAGACACCAAGAGGATTCGGCTCCCATGTTGATACTGTAATGAAGCCAGATTAGTAATGTATGTGTAACTGATACCTGGTCATGGAAAGCGCAAGGCAGGAGAGAGACACGTGTGATTCCTGACAGCATGAGTGGATCACAGGGGTTTGCCAGGCCCTGGCAGTTTAATAAAAGTATTTAAGTGAAATAGTGTCGGCTCCAAAAATTCTTCATAAACCATCACCTTAACCTTACGGAGTTAGTCACTAATTTCTCACAAATGGGCCCATAACTTCTACTATTCATTTGTTCACACATTTATTCTGCTCTGAGGATTTAGTGAAGGCAAAAAGAGAGCCGCGGTGCTATAGCGGAGTGCCTAAACTAAAAATGTATACTTTATTTACACCTGCAGTTTAAATTCTAATAGTCCCTGCGCTATAAGAAAAATTGCGCAGACCGACAGCATCTCGGGGTGCAAAGGTTACGTCGAAAAGCAAGCTCTTTTCAAAGTCCCAAATGTCCTCTTTTATACCCTTTTTCACTAACTTACCTATATAAATTTGTAACTCATGTCCTAGAATGTCCGTGATTTGTCAATTTAGAGTTGGATGAGCATCACCTCATCGCTTTACTGTTCAATTTATGCAGAGTCATCATTATGACTAAAAAATAGTGGTGCTATTGTTCAAATTTTACTTCCTTCGAAGTGTCCTTCAAATTGTTATCCGGGGTCCCATTCCCATAAGTTAACTTGCTGACTTCAACAAACTTGACATGTACTCCATGTAGCAGGGCAAGCTGTCATTGACCCATACTGCTCGGGCACAGGCAGCTCGCGCTTCCAGTTGGCGCATGCATACTTAGACCACCACCTCGGAATCACAGTCAGCTTCCATTTTCTTTTGGTCACACTGGCCTCAATTTAGGAACTATTACAGAAACAAACACAAATAAACGTACATTTACGAAATAAAGCCTTTCTGGTTACCTCCCCCCATCTAATTATCTCCCAGTTAGTATTTACCTAGCTTTAAGCAACACATATGCGTGATTTTACTTACCAATCTTCATGATTTATGCCACAAATAAACAGACAAAAAGTACATTCATGCAATTTTTTATTAGATTTTAACAAATGCGTACCTTTTATGACACGATATATGACGAATTAGTAAATTATGCTTGGCTACTTCATGCAAATTAATATCCCACGTGTATTTGTGTGTGTGCATTCTATTCTATGTTGGTTAATTTCAAAACCACACGTTTAGTACATATTATAGTTATGGAAAGTTACTTTCACAAGGGTTATACAACATTTTTGGTTTCCACCTTGCTCCATTAACTTCCCCCTTTGGTGATTCTATCACCAAATATCTCCCAAAATTTAGAAATGTTTTCTCAATAAGTTTCAAATTCTTTTAATTAGATCGTGTTATATTTCTGTTTCTTCTAACTTCTTACTATCTAGATAAAACTTTTCTTTAAATTGTTCCATCTCAATATCACCTTTTTCCCTTTCTCTGTCTTGTTTTTCTTTAATCTTTTTCTTCAAAGACCTTTTGACATTTCTTCTCTGCTTACATTGACAACTTAATCTCAAAATTAAGATCACTAATATTATTACAGTTACTGGTATTAGTATTTTCCCTATAATAGATCTACTTATTTCATAATACCAATTTTTAACTGCTGTTAAACTTCTATTAAGTTTCCCAAGAACACCTTAAACTTCAAGTGGTTTTATTTCTTTATGCAATTGTGTAATATTTGTAATTTATCTCTCATTGCTCTGACTTTTATCAGGAATGTAGGTACAACAGTGGTGCACCTTTAAAATTCCACAAACTCCTCCTTCTTTTGCCAAAATTATATCTAAAGCAAGTCGATTTTGCATTACCATACTTCTCATAGCAAATATTTCGGTGTTGACCAATAAAAATCCTTCAGCTGTGTCTGTTGACAATCTGTCTACTATTGTCGACAATTCGATTTGCATTAAATGATATGCCTACTGCTGGTATTAGTGCTCCAAAAACATCACCTATTATTTCAATTACACTTTCTCTTCTTCTACGACTTAGTGGTTTACCTATTTCATGAATCCAATTTGTTCCTCTATCAACATGAACATTTTTAGGAAAGACCAAGCCAAGGTAGCATGACCCGTACCAGTGATCTGGTAACCTATAATAAGCTTGTCTTGGCCAATGTTCCTCGTTTAGCACCTAATGTATTTGAGCATTGTTCAACCCTAAGGAAAAAGGCACTTCACTTCCTTACTACCAGGACCGGTCTGAAAGATTATCTCTTTTCGGAGTTGAAAATGGTCCATAGGATCGGTTGGGTTGGCCCATCCCTAAAATCGTTAAGAGGAGACTGTGTCATTATTACATTTAGGGCACCACTAGTGCGCACTATCATAGAGAGGGGTCTAAATGGGCCGGTTACACCTCATGATATAAACATATTACCTCTAGGATATTTTTATTGCCCTTTAGAGCCTGTAATGAACCTAGGCCCTCAATATGCACCAGGAAACTATCCGGATACTAGGCACCTAAGATATCGTCTACCCATATATAATCGCTTCGAGGCTTTGAGGACTTAACCTTGCGCCAAGTGTAAAATCCTTTCATGATATGGAACGGCACGTAATTGGTGATACTTAAGGATAAGATGATAAGAGGGACAATATGCCCCACGATCTTAGCAACGAGCCCCCAAGTAGTAATCAGGCTGTCCCTAACGATTCTGCTCAAACAGTACCTGTGTTAATGACTCCTACAGAGGGTGTAAATGTCGTTATTTCCCCCATATCGGTTGTAGAGCCCCAAGCTTGTCATATTGTATCTTGGAATATAGCGGGCATTCGATCAAAATTGAATATTCAACGGAACATCATGACAATAGGTGGAGCTGGTTGAGGGCTTCCAATCATGTGAGGAGGGGGATGAGGGGTGAGCTTTCAACTGGGGAGGGGGGCGATGATGGAGGTTGGAACATAGTAGGAAGAAGAGCAGGGAGGTCTACTCCAGGTGGTAACCAGTTCAATGGGGAATGGCAGGGTCCACAGCTCAACTATCCCCTAATCCCCTGTTACAATCGTTACAGTGGATTGGAAGCAGTCGACTGACTTCCAATCCAGTCCCCTAGACAAATTAGAAAGAGGAAGGTGGTAGTTGCCCCACGGGACGGAACCAAAATCGGTAGGGATGGCTTAGATAGTTTGGGAATTATTAGTCCTAGTTTAGGAGAAAAGGAACTTAGTATTCCAGTTACTATCAAGGAATTATCTGTAGCTCCTATTTCCATTAATATTCTGTCCTGGAATATAGCAGGGCTAAAAAAAAATATTGCTAACCCTGAGTGGAACGATTTTATTAACACATTTGATATATGTATGTTCCAGGAAACCTGGTGCCTGACCCCGCAATATAAAAATGGGTACTCTACTTACTTTACCCCAGCAGTCACGGTGGGGAAAGGTCGCCCTTCAGGTGGCCTACACATTTGGGTCAAGGGGAATCTAAATTGTGTTGTTACCATCCATAAAGTCCCTTCCAAGGACATTTTGCACATCTCCCTAAGAAGCCCATCTGGGGGTATCATCTATGAACTCTTTTGTGTCTATGCAAGAGGCTTACAGGGAGGTTTAATCTCGCCCACAATAGAGCTGTTAGATGTGAGGTTATCAGATCTTCCTACTAGGTCTAAAATACTAGTGGGGGGGATTTTAATTGCACATTTGAACCCCTGGATGACGAAGAGGTACTAGGTTTTAGTTCAGAGGACTGGAGGCAGACTATACTGTGGAATTTTAGTTCGTGAACTGAACATCATCTGCGCCATCTTGCCCATTCCTCAGACTCACGTATGAACATACACGACAGCCATTTTAGGTACCATGGTCTCCCTGTTCACGATCGCTCGTCAGCGCACTTCCCTGACCCTGCAAGCATCCCCTATGCGCCCTGGCTGCCCCCGCTCTCACATGCACAAGTCATGAACCTTCCCCTTCCGCATGACTCTGTCTCTGGGAATCACACCCCGCGCCTGACCAACACCTCCTTTCCTTCCATGAATACCCCTCTTTTGATAAACCCTTCCTCTACGCTCGATTGTCCACACCGATCCTTCCTTTCATGAATATCTCTCCTTTGATGACCCCTTCCTCTGAGCCCGATTGTCTGCACGGACCGCTGGTCATCCCTTAGCCTGAGGATACAGTTTATTGCCCACTACTGTATGCACTTGCCCCTCTTCAAAGGAGCTACTATTGATCATGACCTCCCCACCCCCTGAGATTCGATCAGGCGCACACATTTCAAAGGAATCAGCGGAACACTCAGCTGCGTGATAGCCCCCTCCTATTGTATGGGGGGTGAGGACCTCTACTGTAGCCACGTGTTGGAATGAGCCGGAACTGGGGGGGGGGTACCGGGGATGTCTTTTTCCTTACTTCACAATGTCTTTATTGTAATAAAGAGCAGTCACATGTCGTAAACCAGTGTATAAAAGGCCAGGCCTCAGAGAGGCTGTTAGAGAGCACCTCGAGACGATACCTTGTTGTCCGATCTGATGTGTTCTGCTCCGTCGGAATAAAACTTGTTTCCTGTCTTCCTGTCTCCAGCGCCTGCCTCTTTATTTGATAAACTTCGTATGGTATTAGAGGCGTTTAACGCCGGGCAAAATTACTTAAGAAACATCGACTAAATCGCCTGACCATTTTCCTGACTATTCCACAATTGGCGTCCCAAGCGTGGGGCCCATCAGCGACACGTGGATCCAGTGGGAGAGGTCCCGATGACAGAGTGAACGACTGCAACGATCGGGAGAGCTCCTGTCCGATAGACCCTCGTCTGACAGCCGATCATCCGAACTTCACTGGTTCCGAGCAGACCTCTCCCGAGTGATCTACGGTCCTGACTGGGAACCATCAGGAGTGCCGCGGTAGCAACAGAGAGTAGAGGACGATCGGGCGCTGGAAGCAGAAGATGAGAAACTGTCCATGCGGTCCGGGTAAGGTCGTGACACACGACGAATTGCGAATTGATTAATTGTTTGATTGATTGAAAAACTAGTATTTGCTTTGTCGCTCTTTGAGATATTCGCTGCCTGCAAACGGGGAGGAATAGGAATATTCTATCTCCCTTTGCGGATAGTGAAGGGTAGGTAACGCGAACCTTTGTCCCCCATTGTAATCTGCCGTACCTATTTTTCTCCCCACTGATTGATTGTCCGAACATAGATTGTTTGGAGTATAGTTCTTTTGAGGTTCTCTGCTTGCAAATAACGTAGAATAGCAATATTCTGTCTAGTCTTTGCAAATAGTGAAAGATAGGTAGTGCGGACCTTTGTCCCCCGTTGTAATCTGTCATGCCTGTCTTCTCCCCACTGATTGGTAGTTGGTACAACCCGGACCGCTTATTAGAGATGAACCATCCAGCTCCATTGGAAGGCACCCCTAATAAGGACATGTTCACTAAACAAGGACTAGTCGCTATAGCTTATAGTAAGTTATGGCATAAATATACAAAAAAGAACCCCGAAAGTCAGTGGCCACTGATAGGTTCCTTTGATGATCATAAAATAAAAGCGCTAGAAGCAGCTGTTAGAATAAATAAGGCAACGCCCACCATGCTCGATAGTATCGGCATGTGGCGCAAAGAAGCAGAGCAACGAAGGAAAAAAGAAGAAGCAAAAATAGGGAAAGAGTTACGAAAGGCAGCCCACCTGGCCGCGAAGGAAGCAGATGAAGAAATAAGAAGGAGAGAGGAAGTTAGACAAACTCAAGAATCAGGGTCGACAGGCCAATGCCCTGTTAGGACCCCCTCTACGCTCTACCCGGAGATGCCCTCCAAACAACGGGCAAACGACGAGTTACTGCTAGGTCCTCCGATTATCTACATGCCCCCTCCTTATGCCCCCTGCCAGCCTCTGGCACAGCACCTACCAGCTCTGAGTGCGGGCGAGGGTGACCCTAGCGCTAGTGCCCCGGCTCTTACGGCCTTCGCACCAGCCACAGCGGTAACAACATCAGATGAACTCGAGACTAGCAAGCAGCTAACGGCCAGACCAAATAGGTTGAGCAAAGACGAGCGGGATGGGATTGACAAGATAGCAAAGACACTGGTAGAACGGAAAGAGAGCGAAGAATATACGATGGATATGCACAATTCACATGCCGGTAGCCACAGACGGCATTTCATTTTACGGTTCAGCTACCACACCCTGAACGCATATGAGGATAGGTATCAAAATAAGGGTCCTGCTAAGCTGACGGCTCTATATGGAAAGGTCGATGTTGGAGATGGGACTGAGAGCGAGGTGACGGACCTCTTCATGCAAACGCTTGAAGTCTTCCGCCACCTCACGGAACAGAAACCGGAGGTTAAGATCACAGTCCCTGAAACAGCTGAGTCCCCATTAGAAGTAGCCAACACTATGATGCCTATCAGAGAAGCCGCCCGCTACTGGGTTCCCCCAAGAGGTCAGGGAACAAACGACGATATCAACCACGCAGATGCAAAAGGGAGGGTTGTGTACAATTGGGTTTACCAACCATGGGATCGACAAGATATTTTAACCTTTAGGCAAACCCTGCCTGATTTAAGGAAGAACCCGACAGCATTCTACACTGAATTAGGCACAGCCTTGGGCTCAACGATAATGACTCTAGCAGACATTGATTTGTTTTTCGGGTTATGTCTGCCGGCTGACGTGTGGAAGCAAATCCGGAAAGCCGATCACACAGATCTGTTCGGACATACCTGGAATCAACTCAGTGAGCTAGATAGACGACGAGAGCCCGGAAGGAAACCGATAAAATACATACTGGAACTTCCGGACAAAATAGTCCAGAAGCTAAAAACCTTGATCCCAGAGAAAAAGGTAGATTGGTCAATAGTCACAGCTTGCCGTCAGAAACCCCAGGAAGACGTATCAGAATACTTCTCCTGATTTGAAACGGCGTTCTCCGACTACAGTGGCCAAGACATGACCACCGCAACCGGACAACACCTATTCGTGCAAAACTACGTAACGGGTCTGTCACAAGAGGTTTCCCAAAAGTTACAAACGAGCGAGAGTAGTTGGGGGGCCTCCAAACCCGCCGCCATCCTCCAAATGGCTCAGTACTACGAACACCAAAAGAATGAGAATGATAGGGCAACCGAGAGAAAAAAGAAAGGTTTGAAAGAAAGGGTGATGATAGCCCAGATACAAGGGGTGGCAGTTGGGAAAGAACTACACAGGGGGAGCTACCAATCAATCGCCCCTAGAAATCCACCCCCAAAGGACCGCACACCCACTCCCTACTCTGGACGTAGGGACATAGAAGATAATCAGTGTGCATTTTGCAAAGGATTCGGGCATTGGAAATCTCAATGTCCAGTTCTTCTGGAACTAATTAGAAATAAAGAAACGAGGGACATGACGAATGGCCCCAGGATTAGAGGGCAGGGGCGGGGGTACGCAAACGACACCAACAGTGACAGACCAGGAAGATCGAACACATTTGACCGTCCCCGACAGAACCAGTACCAACTATCTGACAGTGAGAACACTCCCGACTTCGCATAGGACTGCCAGGGGCAAGGGAGGGATCCAGTCGAGCTCTGTGTTGACCAGCAAGGTCCTTACGTCACCGCTAAGGTCCTGGGTACAAAGTCTCCATTCTTGGTAGACACTGGAGCGACACATAGTGTATTATAAAAGCGACTGATTCCAAGGGCACCCTTGTCTGGCTCACACATTATATCGATAGGTTTCGATGGAACGCCCTCCACTAATCCCCTGTCTGTACCTATCTCCTTTGACCTAGGAAACAACCCCACTGACACCACATTTCTGCTCTCCTCCAACTCCCCTGACGCCATTATGGGTATTGATTTACTAAAACATTTCCGAGCTACTATTAGGTGTTCCCCAGATGGAGTCCGAGTCATCCTGTACGACAACCCGAGCATGTCCAGATCCCGCCCCGCACGACATATGTACTCTATAACTGATGCTGACCTATCCTTGCTCGACACCCTACCCCTGTACCTATGGGCCAGAAACGACTCGGATGTAGGACGAATGATGATCGACCCTGTGCACATAACTGTTCGACCAGACTCAATACTCCCGAAACTCCCACAGTACCGGATATCGCCCGAAGGCGAGAAGGCATTGGTAGCAATTATTCAGTCCCTGGTAGATGCAGGAGTGGTAGAGGAAGTGGTTAGTAATGTCTGCAACAGCCCTATCCTGCCCATTGTTAAGAAGAAAGGTGAGGGAGATGAGAAAGCGTACCGCTTCATCATCGACCTGTGAGAAGTCAACAAAGTGGTGGTGCCACAGTACCCCGTAGTCTCAGACATCACCACCATTCTGACCCTCATCCCGTCCACTGCCACCACCTTCACCGTTATTGATCTCAAGAATGCATTTTTCTCTATCCCCATCCATCCAGACAGCCGTTATCTCTTCGGCTTCACCTTAAAAAACCGTTCGTACCGATTTTGTAGAGCTCCCCAGGGCTACACGGAAAGTCCCAGCATTTACAGCCAGGCCCTCAAAAGACAGCTGGACGCCGTCCAGCTACCAGATGGAGTGGTGTTGATCCAATATGTCGATGATATCCTTTTGGCGGCCGACACCACTCCACTTGCAATCACGGCCACTATCCAACTCTTGCACTTTCTTGCGGAGAATGGCCACAAAGTCTCCAAAAAGAAACTGCAGTTCTGCCAGCCTCAAGTGACATACCTAGGCCATCTCCTGTCCAAAGAAGGGAGGAAACTTACACCCGACCGAATCCAAACCATCCTAGACACCCCCATCCCAAAAACACAGAAGCAAGTCCGTTCATTGGTGGGCCTTACCTCTTTTTGCCGACAATGGTTACCAAATTTCAGTCTCATTATAAAACCCCTACTTTCCCTGTTGGCCAAAGATGTTCCCTTCCCACTCCCTTGGACCCCCGAATGCCAAGCGTCCTTTAAGGAGTTGCGGGATGCCCTTTGCTCGGCACCCGTCCTAGGAACACCAGATTACTCCAAGCCCTTCTCCCTCTTCACTCACGAAAGGGAGGGATGCGCATTGTCTGTTCTAACTCAGCCCATCGGCTTCAAACAACGCCCTTGTGCCTACTTCTCTGCCACTCTTGACCCAGTCGCCAAAGCTTTACCTGCCTGCCTTCGAGCAGTAACCGCCGCTGCTGTCTCTATCCGTCAGAGTGAGGGAATTGTACTTTCGAACTCTCTCACGGTGTTAGTACCCCACGCAGTTGACACCCTTTTGAACCAGACCAAGACTCAACACCTGACTAGTGCACGACTGAGGGGGTACGAATTGACTCTACTTGCACCCCACATCACTCTTAAGAGATGCACGACTTTGAATCCTGCTACACTGTTGCCCTTGCCTGAAAATGACCCCGATGTGCCCCCTATACACGACTGTGTGACCCTCACGGACGAACAGACCAAGAGTAGAATTGACTTCCGAGACATTGCTTTTACAGACCCTGATGGAGAACTATGGGTAGACGGTTCTTGTATCAAACTCCCAGACGGCACCACCTCAGCTGCCTATGCGGTGACGACAGCCCGAACAGTAGTTGAAACAGCCCGCATCACGCAACGATCCGGAAAGGCGGCAGAGCTAATTGCCCTCACACGAGCATGTATCATAGCAGCAGGAACCACGGCGAACATTTACACGGACAGCCAGTATGCCTTCGGGGTGGTTCATCATTTTGGGCTCTTGTGGAGGGAAAGGGGATTCCTGACGTCCCACGGCACGCCCATCCTTCACGGAGATCTAGTCTCCGCCCTGATTGAAGCAGTTCTCCTCCCCAAACGATTAGCAGTGGTCAAATGCCAGGCACACAAGAAGGTGACGGACTTAGTTGGACAGGGAAACGCACTGGCCGACATCACTGCCCGAACCACAGCTGAGAATAGGACGACGACACGCATATATGTGACCAGGTCACAAGCAGAAAAATGGACTGACGCTAGGGAAACGATTAGGGACATCCAGTCGGCCAGCACACCTCACGAACTGACTGAGTGGGCACGGGTGGGTCTAAAGGACGATGAAGGCTGCTGGCGGACAAAAGACACAAACAAATGGTTGCTGCCTGACTCATACTTGATTCCCATACTGACTATGGCACACTCCCCTGCACACATAGGTTCTGCCCCCATGATTGAACTCATTTCCAAAGTCTGGCACAACAACAAAATCCCCGACTCAGCCAAACGCCTGGTCCAGCAGTGCCTTATCTGCCTACAACACAACCCCGGGAAAGGAACTGTGGTACCCCGGGGAGGGTTTGGGATCCCCGACCACCCCTTTGAGGTCCTCCAGATGGATTACATCCAGCTGGAGAGATGCCAAGGCTTGAAGTATGTATTAGTCATTGTATGCGCCTTCAGCAAATGGGTGGAAGCCTATCCAACCCGTGATAACACTGCCATGACTACTGCCAAAGTACTACTGAAAGAGTTTTTCCCTCGCTACGGCCTTTGTCGAATTTTATGGAGCGACAATGGCCCCCACTTCATAGCTGAAGTTATCCAACTAATCTTGAAGGGGCTGGGGGTAAAGCAGAGGTTTCATGCGGTCTTCCACCCCCAATCCGCTGGCCTAGTTGAGCGACACAATGCTACACTGAAACTGAAACTGTCAAAAATAGTGGCCACCACAGGACTTAAGTGGCCAGATGCCCTCCCACTGGCATTGCTATCGATGCGCTCCACTCCCACTAAGCACCACTTGACTCCCTACGAGGTTGTTTTTGGGTGACCAATGAACCTCTGGACTGCCCCCAAACCGACCTCCATTCACGACGTCCCCGACGTCCTGCTGTCAGATTATTTATACAAATGAACTAAAACGTTGTCTGTCATTCATCAACAGGTGCAGCAGGCCATCCCCGATGCTTCCAGGGGTCCCGGTCACGATATCCAACCGGGAGACTATGTTTTAGTCCGGAATTTTCAACGGGCAAAGAGTCTGGAACCCCGGTGGACGGGCCCCTGGCAAGTACTGATCACCACTCGGACGGCTCTTCGAGTGGAGGGAAAAAGGCACTGGCTGCACGCACACCACTGCAAGAAGGTCTCCTCGACCCTGGCCACGACAGAAAACGTCGACACCCAAGAAGAGCTCCTGAACAAAGACCGGCCATCACTGAACTGCTATCCTGATACCGAGGCACTTGAACTTGCAAAATTCTCTGATCCCACTGTGCCATCCCGGGAAGGGTATTTCCTGCGTCAAAAAGGAGGGAGCTTCGGCTAAGTAGACCACGGACTAAGTTAAAATCTCAGAACGGTGGCCTAAAACAACCAAGGGTTACCCGGAGAGAAGCTAAACAAAGTCTGTGGTTCTGCCCACTACCGAGCACCTTGAAGATGATGGAAGCGCCAGATAAGAAGATGATGTAAGCGCCAGACAAGAAGATGATGGACGCAACCGGAAATACCCACTACAGGAACCCAAAGGCTGACAATTTGCACAAATCAAAGACAATCGCCTTCTTCATTCTCTTCCTCCTTTGCCTCCTCCTCATGACTTCCTTCTGGATCTTGGAGGACAGCACACCCGCTCATCAGATGTTGCCGACCACTGCACAGCCAACCACCATGAAAGAGCATCACCTGATCTCCCTTTCGCCTCAGCTCCGAGAAAGGCGTAAAGAGTTCTGGAACAATTCCTTCGTGCAACTATTGCACCAACACAACCTTGCTGCAAATGCCACGAACTGCTGGATCTGCGGGTTGCTCCAGCATGCCACTGGACACTCCATCCCCTTCATCCCTTCTCCTTTCTCAGTTCACGGCTCCTGCCTCGCCTGGTTGATCCTCTTGCAGGAAAGCCACAAGGACAACGCCGCTTCTGGTCAAACAGTGTCACACTTCTACTATGGGTTCTGGCTGAACAAAACAGGAAGGACGTCTGCCCCCTTTTGTCCTGTGACCTCAGGTTCCGCCTTCCATATGAACATCCCTGCCAAATAACGAGTTGAAATGCAAGTGCTCCACAATCCAGCTAGACCCACCTTCTCCCACCTGCGGAAGCGAACGGCTGCCACTCTGACTGTGGCCCTGTCTGTCATCAATGTCACAGGTCTCGTGTGCCTCGAAGGCCAGGGAACACAGCTGGTGGGTCACAGTTCCTGCCGCATCACCAGAACATTGGTCTCCGTTGATCCCCCCTCCTTTGTTGCTTCTCCGAATATGTACTTTGTTTGTGGCATCAAAGCTTACACTTGGCTCCCGAAAGGTTGGAGGGGTACGTGCTACATCGCCTTCATTCTTCCCCCCACGTATGTGGCCCCAGCCTACCATCACCGGCAAAAGCGCGCCGGAGACATTGGACAAGCCGACTCCACCGGAGCACAGTTCCTGGATGCGGTGAAGGGACTTGTTCCTCTGTGGGGCCCAATGGCAAATAGCCGCGCTATCTGACACCTTACTCAGGCAGTAGAAACAACCATTAACATCACGGCTGGCATCCTCGCTAACAACACGGCTGAGCTTCAGGCAGTCCGCCTGGTGGCTCTTCAAAACCGCCTTGTTCTAGATGTGGTTCTGGCCGACCGTGGAGGAGCATGCCGCATCATCGTCTCCAGCTGTTGCACCTACGTGCCAGATAACTCGCCTTCAGTCTACAAAGCAATCGAACACCTCCACAGACTATCCTCAGAGGTTCACCAGGAGCAAGAAGGATGGTCGCTTGGAAGCTGGTTTTGGGACACTTTGAAGGACTGGGGATGGAGGTTGTTTACATTTATACTGATACCAGTCGTGGTACTGTGTGGGTGTTGCTTAGGTATTCAATGTTTGCCACCTTTGTGTTCACTCATTTCTAACTGTATGTGCCCTAAGACTTTGGACTTTAGAACTGAGCACATGGGTCCCCTCTATGAGATAGAAATACGTGGTCTTATGGGGATAGATCCGAATTGACAAGCTGGCGAGACATGTTAAAAGGGAGGACTGTGGAATTTTAGTTAGTGAACTGAACATCATCTGCGCCATCTTGCCCATTCCTCAGACTCACGTATGAACATACACGACAGCCATTTTAGGTACCATGGTCTCCCTGTTCACGATCGCTCGTCAGCGCACTTCCCTGACCCTGCAAGCATCCCCCATGCGCCCTGGCTGCCCCCGCTCTCACATGCACAAGTCATGAACCCTCCCCTTCCGCATGACTCTGTCTCTGGGAATCACACCCCGCGCCTGACCAACACCTCCTTTCCTTCCATGAATACCCCTCTTTTGATAAACCCTTCCTCTACGCTCGATTGTCCACACCGATCCTTCCTTTCATGAATATCTCTCCTTTGATGACCCCTTCCTCTGAGCCCGATTGTCTGCACGGACCGCTGGTCATCCCTTAGCCTGAGGATACAGTTTATGGCCCACTACTGTATGCACTTGCCCCTCTTCAAAGGAGCTACTATTGATCATGACCTCCCCACCCCCTGAGATTCGATCAGGCGCACACATTCCAAAGGAATCGGCGGAACACTCAGCTGCGTGATAGCCCCCTCCTATTGTATGGGGGGGTGAGGACCTCTACTGTAGCCACGTGTTGGAATGAGCCGGAACTGGGGAGGGGTACCGGGGATGTCTTTTTCCTTACTTCACAATGTCTTTATTGTAATAAAGAGCAGTCACATGTCGTAAACCAGTGTATAAAAGGCCAGGCCTCAGAGAGGCTGTTAGAGAGCACCTCGAGACGATACCTTGTTGTCCGATCTGATGTGTTCTGCTCCGTCGGAATAAAACTTGTTTCCTGTCTTCCTGTCTCCAGCGCCTGCCTCTTTATTTGATAAACTTCGTATGGTATTAGAGGCGTTTAACGCCGGGCAAAATTACTTAAGAAACATTGACTAAATCGCCTGACCATTTTCCTGACTATTCCACAATACCTCCTCTAGTCCTTGCTCCCATTAAGAAATGGACAGCCAGAGCTATCCAGCTGAATGCTCTGGCTCTAGAACATAATCTACGGGCTCTTAATGGGCGGACTGCTTCAGATCGCGATGGGGCAATGACATACAACAGGATAGGTTGCCCTTCTCGAATTGATTATATCTTCCTGGACATCCAATCCTGGTCAAGTCTAGTCGATATGGAGGTTAGGCAATCATCAGACAGTGATCACACCCCATTATGCATGGAAATCCACTGGGTAAATGGGATCGGCAAGAGTGGAGGCTCC
Source organism: Lissotriton helveticus (assembly GCF_964261635.1). Taxonomy (NCBI): domain Eukaryota; kingdom Metazoa; phylum Chordata; class Amphibia; order Caudata; family Salamandridae; genus Lissotriton; species Lissotriton helveticus. The sequence goes on along the minus strand of NC_136058.1, from coordinate 334,647,623 downwards.
GAGATGATTACTAAAGAGGTTTTTCCCTCCAGTTGTAATCGGAAGTTAAAATGGAATGTGGTTAGGTGCGAAGAGGGGAAACTTAATAGCATCAAAATGTTAGTTTTAGCTGAAACTTGTAGCCTTACAGCCGTTGCCTTAGCAGCGCCTCATCCTCCCGGATCAAACTTGCTAGTCTTGTATAAGAACCTAACAGATAAAATAGGAGAGTTCTTCCTCAAGAAGCCACAAGGGAAATCTATGTTAAATCAAAAACCCCCTAAGGGTAACCCCTGGTACACGGCAAACTGTAGAGGAAAGAGGAAGGCCATTACGCTAGCCTTAAAAGGCAAGGATCCCATAGCAGTGAGATTAGCCAGAAAGGAGTATCACAGAAGCATAACCTCAGCCAAGAAGGATTGGGAGGAGGAGCACTGGCAGCAGCTAAAGGCTGCAGCCTGTGGGAAAATCTCCATTGAGTTTTGGAAATTGATCAATGCTCTTGACAGAAGGGGGTCAGAGACGATTTTAAATCATATAAATGAACACCAATGGTATTCCCATTTTTTAAAATTGTACTGTGAGGATAGTGCTCAAGGCCACTAAACATCTCCAGCTATGGGAATTCAGAGCGAACCTAGTATGGAGATAGGATGCGAGGAAGAGTCATTCTCCCCCCAGGAAGTTCAAGATGCTATTTCCAAAATATTACCTGGGAAGGCGGCCGGCCCAGATGGCCTGCCGGGGGATTTACTACTGCATGACCCCAAAATATGGGCAGACCTTATAGCCTGTCTGATTAACTTAATCCAGCACGGCCACTCTGTCCCTGAATCCTGGAAGGGCGCGGAGGTTATCACTATATACAAGAAAGGTGATAGAGAGGACCCTGCCAACTACAGACCGATAAGTTTAATCGATACCATTCAAAAGGTAGTTGGCAGGGTCATCATAAACCGAATAGAGATGATAGCATTTTGACCCACTTCCAGGCGGGGTTTAGGCGTAACGTTGGTGCGATGGATAAGGTATTTCGGTTGTGTGCTGTTTATTGGAAGTCAGTGTCCGTCTCGAAGGGTAGCTTGTACCTGGCTTTCATTGACTTGAAAACAGCATTCGATGTCATTCCACGTGCCAAACTCTGGGGGGTCTTATTGGACATGGGTTTCCCTAGTTATTTGTTGCAATTTATCATCAAGCTCCACGAAGATAACTATGCAAGGATTTGGTGGGGGAGTCAGGGCCAATTGACAGGGAGGGTACCAGTCAATAGAGGGGTGCGGCAGGGATGTGTGATGGCTCCGACACTGTTCTCCCTTTTTATAAATGGGGTGGTGGACCATTTGCGGGAGGACCCTGCAGATGCCCCTGTCCTTGCCGGGGAGAAAACCCCCACACTCCTCTTTGCGGATGATACCCTCCTGATGTCCAAGACCCCGAAGGGTCTCCAAAAATTGCTCGACCACTTCAGCGTTTTTTGTAAAGATCGTGGGTTAACGGTTAACCCCTCGAAAACGAAGTTGATGTTATTATCTGACAAAAGAAATCTAAGGAAAGTTTATCTTTGCTTGAATGGGACGCCGCTAGAGGTGGTGGATGAATTCGACTATCTTGGGGTCAGGCTTTGTAATAACATGAGATGGGACTCCCATATAACAAAAATGGTCCTAAATCTTAAAAGGGTCTCTGGAGCCATATTAAAGAACCAGCGCCTCTCTATCAGTAGACCAGTAGCCCCTGCCCTGGCAGTTTATGAGGGGAAATCTTTAGCCTCGGCAGTTTATGGCTCTGAACTCTGGGGTGCCGAGAATAGTAAGGCGTTGGTAACTGCAGAAAATAAGTTCATGAGAGACATAGTTTCCCTTCCTCCCTCGACCCCTTTGAATCCATTATTCCATGATATGGGTAAAAGATCAATCTCAGAAATAGTTCAACTCCGCCCTTTGCTATTCTGGGTGCGCCTTAGAAGGACCCCTGAATTAGCAAAATAAGCTTCAGTGCTGGACGAGCTAATTATTTTGAATACATCTAGCAAAATAAAGTGGCTTAATAATCTAAAGAAACTGGTGGAGTCTATAGGTCTGGCTGAGTCTTGGGCCTCACAGTCCCCTCTCCCTAAACAAATTGTTAAAAAATTATACTGGGATTGGGTAGAGGCCAAGGACCTCAACAATACAAACTGGGGACCTTTGACGAATAACTTCTTTGAACATAAACCTTCCAGAAAGTTAGAACCATTCCTGGACTTCATCCAGACTCCACAAGATAGAACTCTTTTTCTGAAACTAAGATACGGTACCCTCCCCCTCAAACAATTTATGGAAGGGTGGAAGGTCAGGAGGCTAAATGATTTAAATTGCCCAGGTTGCCCATGCCTGGAAGAATCCCTTGGCCACTTTTTGTTTGCATGTAATGCCTATAAGCAGGTTAGAGCAAAATGGTTGAAACCAGTGTGTAGGGAGTTGGGAGTTAGGGATTATAGATCAGCTCTGCGTATTACTTTAACCAATACTACCTCTATGTACATTGTTTATGGGGTCGCTAAGTATGTGGCCAGTGCATGGTTTATTCGATCAAGGCTGCTATCTAATGTTTGATCAGATCCACATCAAGAATGTATGTATTTTTAACTCTGTGTAGACCCCTCTCTACTTCTTAAATTGTTTGTTGTGATGATTTTTAATGATATTGTAGTAATACTTGGTAAATAGTTTTTTGTATTTTTTCGTCTGTACTTTTATGATATATTTTTATTGAATAAAGTATTAAAAAAAAAAAGAATATTCAACTATGGTGGGATTTTGTGTTACAATATGATATTCTCTGCTTCCAGGAGACCTGGACCAAGGAAGCAATTCATTTAAATGGCTACAGGACTTATCACATCCCTGCGGTTGAAGGTCGGAGCTGTAGAGCTAAGGGTGGTTTGTGTGTGTACTTATCTAACACCTTGAGCTTAAAGCTGATAACTGAGTTTGCTAACGATAATTATTATCAATTACTTGTCCTAGAAATGGACTCAAAGTGCTCTTTAGCCCTGGCTAATTTTTTCAACCACATTCCCCCAGGCTTACTGTGTACTGTGATGAAGAACATGTATACATCTTTGGCTCTTTTAAGTAAAAGTAAAAGGAGTGATATTATGTTATTTTTGGTGGGGGACTTTAATTGTATGTTGTGTGTAAATGCCGAAAACAATTTATGTGGGGCCCTACGAGAAGAAGGTGTATGTTCCTCACATTCTGCTTTAGGGGATCAGCTGAATGATTTAACTAATAGTTAACTAGTTTTGATCTTGGGTTTGTTAGTGAAATATTTTTATCACCAGCTTCCATGCCGCCAACATTTAGCGGTCGGGGTTGTTGTTCTACCATAGATTTCATGTTAGTTTCTATTAATCATGCATCCAGACTTCACTCTTTTCATGTATCTGATAACTCACTTAGCGATCATTTTCCGCTCTGTTTGACTGTTACACTACCATCTGAGAAAACACTAGGGATTAACAATAGTGATCACTTGTTAGAGAATTTAACAATTGCAAGTACAAATGGTTACTCCCTGTGATGGGCTATGGTGAACCAAACAGAGATGCTTACATTAATAATTGTTAAATGTTATTCAGATATAGAGATGTGCCTTAGTGAAGACACTATCCCCGCTGTTATATTAGATTCCTTTCAAGAAGTATCTAAAGTAATCTGAGAATCCCTCCCCAGGCAATTCAAGAGAAAGAGGGCCCGGAGTGGGTGGGTCGACTCAAAGTGCACCCAAGTGCACTCATTATTAAAAAAAGAATTCCATAAAAAACCTAGGAACGTTTCAGATGTCAGAAGAGCCAGACTGGCCTATAAACAAGTGCTCAACGACAGGACAAACATGCTGAGGAAAGAGGCTTGGGAGGCCCTGCACTTGGCTTCAGTAATTAATGACAGCGCAGGCTTCTGGAAAGCAATCAGAACTCCATTTTTATCCAACGACACTGGCCCTACCATTGAGATTGCCATCACGGAGAATCAATGGATAGGGCATTTTACTCAGGTATATGGAGGAGAAACATCCCCACCAGAAATTCGAGATACAAATGATTCTCCCTACTCCTTGGACTTAGTGTTTACCTTGGTGGAAGGTGAGAGGGCCTTACGTGCCAGTCAGGGGGGCAAGGCTCCTGGACCAGACGGGGTCCCCATAGACTTGTTTAAGTCAATTATTCCATTGTGGGGGACTCTTCTTGTGCAGGTCCTTAATGCGAGCTGCAACTCCGGATTCCTTCCCACCTGGGTAGAATCTACAATAATTCCTATCTTTAAAAAAGGGAATAGGAACGATCTGGGTTGCTACAGACCGAACTCCCTGCTGGACTTTATTACGAAGGTAGCAGGCCGGTTCATATTAGAACGCTTATTGGACTGGGCTGACGAAAACTCGATCCAATCCGATCAGCAATACGGCTTCAGAGCCGGCTTAGAGACAGTGGAACAGAAACTGAACCTTTCCCTGTTGGTAGGGAAATACACGAGGGCTAAGAAAGGGAGCCTGTTCTTAGCTTTTGTGGACCTCTCAGCCGCTTTCGACTGCGTGGTCCACTCGAAACTATGGAAATTGCTGGGAGATTTGGGGGTTGATGTGAATATTATTTATTTTCTTAAATGTTTTTATTGCAAGGCCAAGGCACGTGTGCGTTACGGCCTGAAGGGCGAGTGTTCGGCCGCATTCCCGATTAGGAGTGGAGTTAGGCAGGGCTGTTTCCTGGCTCTATTCCTTTTTAATTTGTACATAAATGGGCTTGAGGAAGCCCTGTGTAAAGATAACCGGGACTTTCCCCAGGTCAACGGCCGTCCAATACCAGCCCTATTGTATGCTGATGATGCTGTTTTGATGTCACGTACTCAGGTGGGTCTGCAATGCGTTGTGGATAGTTTTACTCTTTTTATGGAAGAATTGGGTCTAAGGGTCAATTCTTCAAAAACATTTATTATGCGCTGCGGCAGAGGTTTTAAGATTAACAAAGATATTTTTATTGTAGGACAAAAGATCGAGGCTACTAAAAAATTCTCCTATCTGGGTATCCTTTTTTACCAGAATGATTCCTGGGTACAAGCCGTAGAAGCAAAAAAATTGGCCATTTTACGCTCTATCTCTGTACTTACTATCTTCGCCATGAAATTGGGAAACAGACCTCCTGAGGAATTAATTAAAATATATAAGGCTAAATGTGTTTCTGCAGCACTTTATGGGAGTGAGGTATGGGGGTTTGCCGATCTTTCCCCTATCCAGATAGTTGAAAACTCCTTTTTAAAATACATTTTAGCCATACCTGGCAGTACCTCAGGGTGTGTTTGCCATGCTGAACTAGGTATCCCGTTCATTTCTGATTTAATCAGGATAGAGCCTGTGCTATTGTGGCACAGGTCATGGACGAAAGATGAAACCAAATTAAACAGAGATATCCTCACAGACATAATGAAACTGGAAAGAGTTATGAGGATTCCCTGGCTGAGATATGTTCACAACTTTTTGAAGGATCTGGGCCATTCACAATATTTTTTAAATCCTTCCTCTATTAGCACAGTAACAAGAAAGGATTTGAGGAAAGAGTGTTTAATGCTGCTGGATACCCTGAGAATGACATCTGAGATTGTAAAGCCTTCTGTCCTGCATAATCAATTAATTTTAACCACCTTTAACATTCAACCCTACTTATCATTCGTGCCCGGTGCTTACGACAGGTTCCTGCTAACCCGTTTTATGTTGGGGACCTTCCATAGATTTGTTGTTTTTCCGATTATGAATGATTGGACCCTGCCCTTGTGATAACATTTCCCCCCAAACCACGATCCATGTTATTTTATTCTGCAAATTATTTTCCGCTGTTAGGCGGCTGCTCTTAGTCCCTATTCTAAAGAAATCTGGACTACGCCAATGTCACCCTGCCTTACTGTTATTACAGCTATTAGACAACGAAAATGGCACTCTGAGAATCCTAGCCTTTTTAAAAAAAAAGTGCTCCATCTTAGGAAACTTATGACTACTTGATGTTTGCTTTTTGCACAGTAACGATGGTTACAATTTTATGATTATTGTACTGTAATTCTTTTTTAATATGATATATGTAATATTCTCATTATGTATTTCTAAATGAAATTTTCTTTGTATGTTATATTTGTGTGCTTCTATGACTGTTATTTAACAATCGAATAAAGCTTTTCTTGATCTTGATCTTGATCTTGATAATAAGCTTTGTTCCCACACAAAAAGTAAATTCCCGGAAAATTGGGTCATTTCCACCTTTAAATCCCCATCCCCCTTTGATAATATAACTATCTTCACATTGACTTGCACCCACAAAATAATTATCATACACAGTGTTATCTCTCTGAATACGTAATTTCCCTAACAATGGTGTATCTATATTTATAGCCACATTTACATTATGTCCTTCAATATTATCATCTGAAAATGCCCATTTTGTAGATTTAGACTGTTTCACTTTTTCTCGTCGCTTATATTGTTGTCTCCTTTCCTCAACCATATTCAGAAAAACGTTCTCTTCATTCCTATTTTACATGTCAACATATGTTTAAAGGCATAATCATGTGTCAATTCTTGTGTTTCTAAGAAATATTCTCCAAAAACTTTAGCAGGCTTAATTTGATTTAGTTCTGCAACACTTTTCAATTTCGCAAATACATCATCTGAGTCAGAATAATAGTATTCTAATTTTCCAGTTGTATAAAATAAACTTGTTATTACACTACAGGTTACTCCATATGTTAACGGTAAATGGTGGTACGTCACACCTTCGTAGACAGATGCTGGCAGCTTTACACAGACATAGCAATCACTGGCATCCATTGTTCTCACATATTCAGACAATAGTCTTGATGGAGCAAGTTTTCACCCGTAATGTGACTTGCTTGTATTCAGTCCTCTCGACATAACGTTAATATATTAATCAACATGTTTTGTCCTATTAATATTGCATTACATGACATCTAAGTGAAGCTTGCATATGTGCTTTTATTAACGATAATCCGCTTGCATCAATATGGCCGCTGCTACGCGGGATTTCTTACTGCGCATGCATCTGTCACACTCACGTGACATGACGTACTTTCTGCTTTGGAAGCAATCTTTTGCTTCCTGGCACTAGAACTAAGATGGCTGCTCTATGTCCTCACATGCAAGAAGCTTGCACTGCTGCTTTTGCCAAGCTGTTCGTTCTGCTTAACTCTAATTCAAAAGTTAAATATATAATAATGGGAACAGAATGAAGATAAGAGGTATACAGTACATTAATTTATTCAGTTTTCTAAAACTGTTTCTTTTCTATTTTTCATGTATCGTAATCTTTGTGCCTAGGAGGTGCTATTACTCCATCTTTAAAACCCACACTACGCATGTCAAACTCCAGAAGGAGCTTAAATCATTTGTTATTGAACCAAAGCCAAGATTTCATCACACTAGAAGATGCGCCTGGGAACCCAACTTGATTACTCCAAGCGGAAGACAAAATGTTAACATTGTATTCTATAAGAACATCCATTGTAAGGTGGAATAAAGATGCATGAGAAAATTAAATTCATGGGCGGGAACGTTAATAGAATATTCAGGAGAAAAGTATCATTTTGGTATGGTGTGATGACCTCTCCTCATTCTTTTGTCCAATCAAAATTGGGGATCCTTACACTTGCAACATTGGTGGGTGGTATACACGGACCTGGAAAATAGTATAACTAGAGTAGGCTTAGCTAGTTAATTTGTCCGACTTGTCCGAATAGCTGACCTGTCACTGACCCACGGCACTCAATAGGTGATCGGGAGCAGAGGTGCTGGCGGAGCCCTCTGTCAGAAGATTTGAAACCCAGATCGGGGTTTGAGAGCTGAAGTGCTGGCGAAGCACTTTGTCGGAGAAATCGATAACTTTTACCGGGTTTGGCTGTTAGCTGCAGAGAGGGAGTAACGCAGGCGTTGCAACTTTAACTGCGGGTGCTGGTCTTAGCCCTTGGTGGTCCTGTCCTGATCCAATTTGGCTTTACCTGTCCTGATTCTGATCTGCACCTGCCTGCCTTTATGGTGCCTGCACTTTCGGGGTTCTGTCCTTTAAACTGACCCTTGGCCAGGGTTAGTTCTTCACACCATTCTAGGTAAATATTAAATGTGGGTATTGTCATTGTATTGTTTCCTTCTCTCTTCCCATCCTCTTTTCAAATGAGTAAAGACTGCTTTATAAAAACTCTGCATATTTTCATTCTAATTGTTAGTTTCCTAATTGAGAATTTTCTAATATTCAATGCTTGGATTATGACATTTTAAAGATTTTAGATAAAGAATTTAAACCTTTCCCGGGTTGTGGTTATTTTATGAGTGCAAAAGTTCTATTTCTACCAATTATGCTAACACCCTGATCCATTAGGTTTTCAGTTACCGGTGACTAGAATTGGTAAGTCCAATAGTATAGGTCCTGAATGGTTCAAAGAAAGTTTGATACGAGTGTAGGTTTTACCTGTTCAAATTGAATATATATAAATGTTATGGGTCCAGGTGAGTATGGTAAATAACGGGCAGGTGAACCTGCGCTCTATCAGTCTTGAAAAAGTCTTTTTAGAAAAATAGCTGAGCGACTTGTCTTGATGAACTTCAGGTCTATATACATGTAATCTTTCATTTTTCAAATCATCATTTCTATCTTTCAAAGTCTCATTTGCATTCGGTTTTTCAATATCAGGTCTAAAAGGAATGATAATAGCAAGAATTAACCATATTAACATTAACATTCCAGTACAAATTAGCCACATTGTACACCATTTTCTAAAAATTGAGCATTTAGATTTAATCACTTCATTAGTAGCCATTTTTGTATGCAGTAATTTTCACAATCTTTTTACCCTCAATTGTCTCTTTTTAACCTTGTTTCCACTTCCAGTGTTCCCTTCAAGTTCAATAACAGCTTCTTGTTTGGATATATATATATCTATATATCCCTTTCTTTTCACTGTTACACTTGGAACTCCTTTTCCTTTCCTTGTGTTACAGTGTATTCACTTTCTTTTTCAACACCTTGGCTATGCAAGTTCTCCTGGCTGCTGTTTACTTCTCTTATTGGAGGCAGCACCATGTAGGTCCACTCAGGTGATTTGTTTTTTTGATTAGGTCTCCTCACTCTTTTTGGCCTTTGCATAACCTCTATTTTCTTTCCCAATAACTCCTTTTGACTGGTTATTTAATTTACTTGATCCTCTTGTACTTTTGCTTTGTTAACCAGTTTGATTTTCAGTCCATCAATTTCTTTAGGCCAATTATCTCCTTTTCTCACTCTTTTTATTTCAGGTTCAGTAGTGTTTCGCTCCACTTTCCAAGTTTGTTTCCTTGAACTTCTCCTCAATTGAGTTTCATCATCACTGTAATCTGTCTTTGTTTCAGATCTTTCTATAGTTTCATTTATAATGGATTTTACAGAATCTGATTCTTTTTCGGAGTTTAAATTCTCTCTGGTCAGTTCTTTCACTCTGTTAGGAACTTCTCCATAGCTGCTACTTGGAAGCTCATCCTCATCATGAGTTATTTCTTTTTCACCAGTTTCGAGATTCCGGTTCCTGCTTTCAGAGCTTTCAGACTGTCCTTCAGTATTTTCCGAATTATCCGTTTTATTTTCACTTAACTCAGTCTCCTTACTGGTATCAGTTTCTACCAAATCTTGACTTACAGGACGATCTTCAATATTTGGTATTTCAACAATTTCATTTTCTCCTTCTGAAGCAGAGCTAGTATCTGATATCTCCAGATGTCGACAAACAGGTCGAGCTTCAGTATCTGGTTCTTTTTCTGGTTCACCTTCTGTGTCTGAATCAGTGGTGCTCTCAGTCTCCTCCTGCAGATTTTCAGGCTCTGGCACACAAATAGTGTGACTGGTGTGCACCCACCTCTTGATTCCAGCACACTTAACTGCAGTGGTACTAACCAGAATACCTTGCCGAGGTTTTTGCCAGCAAGACACTAGACAATTTTTTCTCCTGTGAACCTTTATCCGAACCCAATCTCCAGGGACTAGATCATGAGCTGGATGTTTCTCTTTCGTTTGTGACTCAGTTCCCACCTGATGGAACACAGAAGTTACTACGTCAGACAGATTTTTGCAGTAATCAATATGATATCATCATTTATTCTCAACAGTTTATCAACTGGTACAAATGCTTGTCTCATTACTCTTCCCATCAAAATCTCATGGGGTCTTAATCCTGTTCTTTTGTCAGGAGTACTCCTCAGGGTCGGCAGCACACACAACTGCCCGGTAGCCAGTCCGGCCCTGAGCGCTTTCCATGAGCCCCGTATTTACATTACACATTCAGACACGGGGAGATTAAGTGATTTTCCCAGAATCACAGGATGTGGACGTGACCCCGAGGTTCGAACCCTGGTTTCCAGCACCAGAAACCGCAGTTTAAGCCGACAGACCACATCCTCTCCCATATATATTATTGATACATTCAGCCTCACAGGCTTCCAAATATTTCAATTCTACAAGTGTAGTTGCAGAAGTGGATAGTTCGTGCGGGATAATCACCCTCTTTGTACCTGCATTTGTTATATTTATCAATTTCTTTATTGCTCCCCTGACCTTGTTAAAATGGCATTCCTATAGGCAGTTAACCGGTGTGATCAAAGGCCCTTATGATACAGTCAAAGCTGAGTGCACTTGGATTTCCAGAAAAAATAAGCCAGGAATAATTTGCACACTTGTGTTTAATTATATTAAAGGTTGTTTTTTGTAAAGCAGCCCAGTTCCATTTTAAGTGAGGAATATTACAAGGGCATATAGCATTGCTTCCTGTGATGTCACTTATTGTGAGATCACTACCTGTGACAGTGACAACATTGTAAATTACATATGTTAATTACTGCCCTCACTATTTTTCGTATGACTTGTGCCGTGCTCCCAAATTAAACCCCTGCTCTCAATACATCTCCTCATTTTTACACTTACAAAAATCCCTTCTGCACCATCAGGATTCAAGCAAGTCGGGCCGAAGACGGCTGCAATGCCAGAAACCGGTCCCCGAAAGCTTGTTTCCTTTCCAGTAAAGAATTGGCTTGGTAGTTTGGTCTGCCCTGTTCCCATGATGCACTGGGCCAGGGACCGACTAATTTGCATGTAGCCAGGTTCTGAACTGAGATGGTGCAGTGAGCTAAAAAACGGTGATGGATCAAGCCCTGATCTTTTGACTGGGTAGGAGTGTTCTGCTTAATTCAGATGCTCTGTCCATCACCACCCCCCTTTTATGAATCGTTTTGGCCACTATAGGAGTGGCAGGGTATGCTCAGACATGAGTCCCTTGCTCACTGAACCATCAGGATTCAAGCAAGCCGGGCCGAAGACGGCTGCAATGCCAGAAACCGGTCCCCGGAAGCTTGTTTCCTTTCCAGTAAAGAATTGGCTTGGTAGTTTGGTCTGCCCTGTTCCCATGATGCACTGGGCCAGGGACAGACTAATTTGCATGTAGCCAGGTTCTGAACTGGGATGGTGCAGTGAGCTAAAAAACAGTGATGGATCAGGCCCTGATCTTTTGACTGGGTAGGAGTGTTCTGCTTAATTCAGATGCTCTGTCCATCACCACCCCCCTTTTATGAATCGTTTTGGCCACTATAGGAGTGGCAGGGTATGCTCAGACATGAGTCCCTTGCTCACTGCACCATCAGGATTCAAGCAAGCCGGGCCGAAGACGGCTGCAATGCCAGAAACCGGTCCCCGGAAGCTTGTTTCCTTTCCAATAAAGAATTGGCTTGGTAGTTTGGTCTGCCCTGTTCCCATGATGCACTGGGCCAGGGACAGACTAATTTGCATGAAGCCAGGTTCTGAACTGGGATGGTGCAGTGAGCTAAAAAACGGTGATGGATCAAGCCCTGATCTTTTGACTGGGTAGGAGTGTTCTGCTTAATTCAGATGCTCTGTCTATCACCACCCCCTTTTTATGAATCGTTTTGGCCACTATAGGAGTGGCAGGGTATGCTCAGATATGAGTCCCTTGCTCACTGCACCATCAGGATTCAAGCAAGCCGGTCCGAAGACGGCTGCAATGCCAGAAACCGGTTCCCGGAAGCTTGTTTCCTTTCCAGTAAAGAATTGGCTTGGTAGTTTGGTCTGCCCTGTTCCCATGATGCACTGGGCCAGGGACAGACTAATTTGCATGTAGCCAGGTTCTGAACTGGGATGATGCAGTGAGCTAAAAAACGGTGATGGATCAAGCCCTGATCTTTTGACTGGGTAGGAGTGTTCTGCTTAATTCAGATGCTCTGTCCATCACCACCCCCCTTTTATGAATCGTTTTGGCCACTATAGGAGTGGCAGGGTATGCTCAGACATGAGTCCCTTGCTCACTGCACCATCAGGATTCAAGCAAGCCGGGCCGAAGACGGCTGCAATGCCAGAAACCGGTCCCCAGAAGCTTGTTTCCTTTCCAGTAAAGAATTGGCTTGGTAGTTTGGTCTGCCCTGTTCCCATGATGCACTGGGCCAGGGACAGACTAATTTGCATGTAGCCAGGTTCTGAACTGGGATGGTGCAGTGAGCTAAAAAACGGTGATGGATCAAGCCCTGATCTTTTGACTGGGTAGGAGTGTTCTGCTTAATTCAGATGCTCTGTCCATCACCACCCCCCTTTTATGAATCGTTTTGGCCACTATAGGAGTGGCAGGGTATGCTCAGACATGAGTCCCTTGCTCACTGCACCATCAGGATTCAAGCAAGCCGGGCCGAAGACGGCTGCAATGCCAGAAACCGGTCCCCCGGAAGCTTGTTTCCTTTCCAGTAAAGAATTGGCTTGGTAGTTTGGTCTGCCCTGTTCCCATGATGCACTGGGCCAGGGACAGACTAATTTGCATGTAGCCAGGTTCTGAACTGGGGTGGTGCAGTGAGCTAAAAAACGGTGATGGATCAAGCCCTGATCTTTTGACTGGATAGGAGTGTTCTACTTAATTCAGATGCTCTGTCCATCACCACTCCCCTTTTATGAATCGTTTTGGCCACTATAGGAGTGGCAGGGTATGCTCAGACATGAGTCGCTTGCTCACTGCACCATCAGGATTCAAGTAAGCCGGGCCGAAGACGGCTGCAATGCCAGAAATCGGTCCCCGGAAGCTTGTTTCCTTTCCAGTAAAGAATTGGCTTGGTAGTTTGGTCTGCCCTGTTCCCATGATGCACTGGGCCAGAGACAGACTAATTTACATGTAGCCAGGTTCTGAACTGGGATGGTGAAGTGAGCTAAAAAAACGGTGATGGATCAAGCCCTGATCTTTTGACTGGGTAGGAGTGTTCTGCCTAATTCAGATGCTCTGTCCATCACCACCCCCCTTTTATGAATCGTTTTGGCCACTATAGGAGTGGCAGGGTATGCTCAGACATGAGTCCCTTGCTCACTGCACCATCAGGATTCAAGCAAGCCGGGCCGAAGACGGCTGCAATGCCAGAAACCGGTCACCGGAAGCTTGTTTCCTTTCCAGTAAAGAATTGGCTAGGTAGTTTGGTCTGCCCTGTTCCCATGATGCACTGGGCCAGGGACAGACTAATTTGCATGTAGCCAGGTTCTGAACTGGGATGGTGCAGTGAGCTAAAAAACGTTGATGGATCAAGCCCAGATCTTTTGACTGGGTAGGAGTGTTCTGCTTAATTCAGATGCTCTGTCCATCACCACCCCCTTTTATGAATCGTTTTGGCCACTATAGGAGTGGCAGGGTATGCTCAGACATGAGTCCCTTGCTCACTGCACCATCAGGATTCAAGCAAGCCGGGCCGAAGACGGCTGCAATGCCAGAAACCGGTCCCCGGAAGCTTGTTTCCTTTCCAGTAAAGAATTGGCTTGGTAGTTTGGTCTGCCCTGTTCCCATGATGCACTGGGCCAGGAACAGACTAATTTGCATGTAGCCAGGTTCTGAACTGGGATGGTGCAGTGAGCTAAAAAACGGTGATGGATCAAGCCCTGATCTTTTGACTGGGTAGGAGTGTTCTGCTTAATTCATATGCTCTGTCCATCACCACCCCCCTTTTATGAATCGTTTTGGCCACTATAGGAGTGGCAGGGTATGCTCAGACATGAGTCCCTTGCTCACTGCACCATCAGGATTCAAGCAAGCCGGGCCGAAGACGGCTGCAATGCCAGAAACCGGTCCCGGGAAGCTTGTTCCCTTTCCAGTAAAGAATTGGCTTGGTAGTTTGGTCTGCCCTGTTCCCATGATGCACTGGGCCAGGGACAGACTAATTTGCATGTTGCCAGGTTCTGAACTGGGATGGTGCAGTGAGCTAAAAAACGGGGATGGATCAAGCCCTGATCTTTTGACTGGGTAGGAGTGTTCTGCTTAATTCAGATGCTCTGTCCATCACCACCCCCCTTTTATGAGGGGTTACAAAATGACGCATCTGTGAGAAGTTGGCCTGGTATAAGATGCTCACTAGTTCTAGTGATCACCTTGTACCATGCCAAGCAACCCTTATGATGATTGGTTGTAAGTCAACCTTATAGACCAGCTATCCTAGTGGTAGCATGGGCAAAGCAGTCTTAGGCTAAACTCTGTAAAGGCATGTGAAGCAAGCTGTTTTACCATACACAATCCCCTTGAATACCAAATGAAAGGACACCACACAGATATATATTGAATATATATATATATTTATTTACTACAAAATCCCCTATACTCTTTATGAGCACAGAAGCAAATGCGTTTAAACAAAACACAGTTTAAATATACGAAAGTTGCACAATATGGATGAGCCCTAGGGGCCACTTAAACCATATACTAAAATAGTGGTATAAGAACCACCAATGGGAAAGGAAATAGGCCTAGGGCCTGGGGGATCGCTGGAGCTGTTCGGGACTAACAGTGAAGAAGTCGGGAAAGGCCCGCGGGACTCGGGTGCAGCGCTTAAAGCACACGCATGCACCAATGCAATGTCAATGGTGCATAAAAGTTATAAAGTTACTGTTTTAGGAACCTTCCGACTGACCTAGAAGGACAAAACTTTACATCTAGGCACTAGAGGTGTGTACCAGTGTGGGAACACCGGCGTTGCTGAGTTACCTCACCCACAGGAAGTGGGTGCACAGGTGCGAAGATGTGTCGGGTTTCGTCACGCAGGTCGATGGTGCCTGGAGATGAAGATGCTGCAGGCGGGTCGTCGAGGAGAGTTCCGGTGGATCCAAGGATGGATCTGAAGATGTGAAGACCTGAAAGCAGAGGGGACAATGTTCAAAGCCACTAGCCAGTGACTACCGTGGAACCAGGATGGAACCAGGCGATGTCGGGTGCAAACAGGCGAAGAGGTGTAGTTTGTCTCTGTGGACACGAAGAGGTCGAGGACATCCAGGAGTCGATCACGAGCTGTCCCACAAAGGCTCTAGCTGATGGCAGTGTCGGCAACTTGATTGGAGTAAACAGGCCTTGGCTAATGCAAGCCACGCAGGAAGTGAAGAAAGCGTGTTACTCAGACCAGCAACATCAGAGCGGGCTCTCCTTTTCAGGGGAGTGAGGGCCAGTCTGGAGCAACCAGACCAGTAGTGTTGTTTGTAGATTTCGTCGCCAAGATGGCCACCAGCCAATGGGCTAGAGACCGGAATGACGCGTCAAGTGGCAAAGTGCAGAATGGCCCCACGCAGATCGTGGAGAGGCTGGAGGGCTGATCTTCGATGCAAATGCTGCTCGCTGGTGGGGCTTCTCAAACCCCAAAGCACAGCATTGAGGGTGCCTCGGGTTCTGCGCAGTCAGCTTCGCGGGGGTCATTCAAGATGGCTGGTCCCACGTCTCTCGGTACTCTTCTTTTCAGGGACTGTGGATCGGTCTGTGAGATGTCTGGGAATCCAGGTCTTGTCGGGCTCTGGGCTCCGGCTCCGGCGGGAGGCGGGAGGCGGCGGCAAAGCAGACATCGAGTTGCTGGTTGGTGCCTGTATTCACAGGGTGGTCACTCCTTGGCCACAAGGGAGATTCTCTTCGGTCTTCTGTGCAGCAGAATGTCGAAGTCTAGTTTTCTTCTTAGTTTCTAGTCGAGTTCAGGATGATCTGAAGTCTTGGGACACAGCTCCTACTCTTATTCCTAATCTAGGGGCCGGATTACCTGCTAGGTCCCTCATCTGGGTGGGACCAGGAAGGGGGGTGGTTACACCCCCTTTCCTTTGTCCAGCTTCGCACCAAGACTGGTGCTGGAGAGCCCCAGCACTGGTTTGAACTGGCATATGCCCAGGGACACCTTGTGTGCCCCAGGCATGTCTCATTCTATTCAGCCCTGTCCTACCCAATACACAAAATCCTGTCTGGGGTGGTGCTAGCACCTCCCAAGGCAGGCAACCCTTTGCCCAAGCCTCCCTCGCTGGAAGGACTCCCAGCAGCAGGAGGTCAGACTTGTGTCTGTGGTGGCAGCATCCATTTTGTGATGAGAGGCTCATGTGTAACTTTAACCGGGGTTCAGGTTATGTACATGTCGTGTCCCTCTAGAAGGGTGGAATGCTACCCCCGTCGCCAGAACTGGTGAGGGGGTAGTATTCCAATTCGTATGACACCTTACTCGACATGTTCTGATAAAGCCAAACCAAAGATAGCATTTAACCGCGAGGTTCATAATGCACTTAAGAGTATATGGTATGGCAGTATCATGGAACAGCTAAAGGACAGGGTTCTGAAAGCTGCAGACAGGCTCAGCTCATGCCAGAGCACCATCTCACATATTTCCAAGCACTCTGCCTCCAGGATTGATGAGGCCTTCCATAGGAGTGGCTGATAGGAACATATGTGTCCATTTTAAGTTAGATATAGGCATACTATACCTAAGCAAGAGGTGATTACACCAACTTGCCCCAGCTGAGTGATCAGCCAGTTGTGTCAAATATGGAGGCGAGGCCAGGGGTGGCACAATACGTGCTGCAGCCCCTGGTAGGCCTTGGAAACACCTATGCCCTGGGTACCTGGGGTACACTGTTACAGGGGCCAATAAGGTGAACCAGTTCCAATTTGTAATGCACCTAGTGTGCATTGGCATTAATTTAGAGAGAGAACAGCAGGATGTGGGTCTGATTAGCAGGCCCACAGCCCATTAAGTCATAAACCAGTGAAGCAAAAAGCAAAAATGTGGGGTGACCATAGGATAGCAGACCCTACTCTCCTACACAACCCCCCCCCCCCAAACGCAGGGACATTAGACTAACCTTGACCATTTGTGTCTTCATGTTCTAAGTGAAAGTACCTGGAGAGACCATCTGCATTACCATGGTCAGTCCCTGGGCGGTGCTCCACTGTAAAGTCCATCCCCTGTAGGGAAATGGACCACCTGAGTAGTTTGGGGTTTTCACCCTTCATCTGATTAAGCCATAAGAGGGGCTTATGGTCGGTCTGAATCTTGAAGTGAGTGCCAAACAAGTATGGTCTCAACTTCTTTAGGGCCCACATCACAGAAAAGGCCTCCCTCTCAATAGCTGACCAACGTTTCTCTCTAGGGGTCAGCCTAGCAATGGGCTGGTCTTGACCATCTACATTAAGTTGTGAAAGCACAGCTCCCACTCCCAACTCAGAAGCATCTGTTTGGACAATGAACTCTCTTGAGTAGTCAGGACTCTTCAGGATAGGTGCAGAGCACATGGCCTTCTTCAGGTCATCAAATGCCTTTTGACAGTTTACTGTCCACTGAACCTTTTTGGGCATCTTCTTGGATGTCAGATCATTAAGAGGAGTCACAATGGACCCATAGTTCCTAACAAACTTCCTGTAGTACCCAGTCAGGCCCAAGAAAGCTCTGACCTGAGTCTGGGTATTTGGAGGGGACCAGTCCTTTATGGTCTGGATCTTACTCTCCAGGGGTTGAACTTGGCCTCCACCTACTAGGTTGCCCAAGTATACAACTTTACTCTGCCCTATCTGGCACTTTGTGGCCTTGATAGTGAGGCCTGCCTTTTGCAGAGCCTCTAGCACTTCCTTCAGGTGGACCAGGTGATCCTCCCAGGTGGAGCTGAAGACAGCAATATCGTCCAGATATGCTGTGCAAAAGTCATCCAACCCAGTAAGGACTTGATTCACCAACCTTTGGAAGGTGGCAGGTGCATTTTTCAAACCAAAGGGCATCACCACAAATTGGTAATGACCTCCTGGGGTAGAAAATGCTGTTTTGGCTTTGGATTCCTCAGCTAACCTGATTTGCCAATAGCCAGCTGTCAGATCCAATGTGCTCAAATATTTGGCAGAAGCCAACTTGTCAATGAGCTCATCTGCCCTTGGAATGGGGTGTGCATCTGTCCTGGTGACAGCATTGAGTCCTCTCTAATCCACACAGAACCTCATCTCTCTCTTGCCATCTTTGGTGTGAGGTTTGGGGACTAGAACCACTGGGCTAGCCCAGTGGCTCTCTGAAGGCTCAATAACACCTAATTCCAGCATCTTTTGCACCTCAGTCTTTATACAGTCCCTGACATGGTCAGGTTGCCTGTAAATCTTGTTTTTCACAGGAAGACTGTTACCAAGCTTTCTGTAATTCTTGGCTAGCCTCAAGGTTTTTGGATGCCTTCTCCATATACTCAGCCATCCTGGAGCGGAGACCAAGTACATAGTCCACTATGTCTTGCTTAGGCTTTTTGAGAGGTAACTCCCATCCTTCCTTCACCAGACATAGGGGTCCTCTTACAGGGTGCCCAAACAACAATTCAAAGGGGCTGAAGCCAACCCCCTTTTGTGGGACCTCTCTGTAAGCAAACAGAAGGCAGGGTAGAAGGATGTCCCATCTTCGCCTGAGCTTTTCTGGTAATCCTTTGATCATACCCTTTAGGGTCTTGTTGAACCTTTCAACAAGCCCATTGCATTGTGGATGATAGGGAGTGGTGAACTTGTAGTTGACACCACATTCCTTCCACAGAGCTGTTAAGTATCCTGACATGAAGCTGGCATCTCTATCAGATAATACCTCCTTAGGAAACCCCACTCTGGAGAAAACTCCAAGTAAGGCCCTGACCACAACAGGAGCTGTTGTGATCCTAAGTGGAATTGCCTCTGGGTACCTGGTGGCATGGTCCACCACCACCAGTATGAATCTGTGCCCAGATGCTGTAGGGGGATCCATTGGACCTACAATATCAATCCCCACTCTTTCAAAGGGGACCCCCACCACTGGTAGTGGTATCAGGGGGGCCTTTGTGGTTCCACCTGCTTTGCCACTGGCTTGGCAGGTTACACAGGAGCGACAAAACTCCTTTGTGTCTTCAGACATGTGAGGCCAGTGAAAGTGAGGGACAAGCCTGTCCCAAGTCTTGTTCTGGCCTAGGTGTCCTGCTAAGGGAATATCATGGGCCACGGTTAGAAGGAAGCCCCTAAATTGCAAAGGTATGACCAACCTCCTGGTTGCACCAGGCTTGGGGTCTCTACCCTCTGAATAAAGGAGCCCATCATCCCAATATACTTTATGGGTACCTTGAGCATTCCCAGCAGCCTCAGCAGCAGCCTGCTGTCTAAGGGGTTCAAGAGAAGGACAGGTTAACTGAGCCTGCCCCAAGTCTGCCCTAGAAGGTCCCCCTGTCCCCAGAAACTCAACCTGATCAGGTTCAAGTTCTTCAGGGACAGTTCCTTCAGGGGTCTCCAGATCATCTTCCTGTGAAGGCTGATCCTCACTTGTAGGCAGTTGGGAAGGCACAGCCTTTACCCTCCTGTTCTTCTTCTTGGAAGGTGCTTGGTCCATTGTTCCAGGATCCAAGACCTGAGGTTCAGAGAGGCACTTTTTGGCCTGTGACCTGGTCACAGCAAGGACATGTGATGATATCCCTAACATCTCTGTGTGAGTCCTGTACTCAACTTCTGACCATAGAGAGCTCTCCAGGTCATTGCCCAACAAACATTCAACTGGGAGATCAGCACTAACCACAACTCTTTTTAGGCCAGTTACCCCTCCCCAGGAGAAGCAAGAGAAGGAGAAGCAAGAGGTGATTACACCAACTTGCCTCAGCTGAGTGATCAGCCAGTTGTGTCAAATATGGAGGCCAGGCCAGGGGTGGCACAATACGTGCTGCAGCCCCTGGTAGGCCTTGGAAACACCTATGCCCTGGGTACCTGGGGTACACTGTTACAGGGGCCAATAAGGTGAACCAATTCCAAATCGTAATGCACCTAGTGTGCATTGGCATTAATTTAGAGAGAGAACAGCAGGCTGTGGGTCTGATTAGCAGGCCCACAGCCACATTAAGTCATAAACCAGTGAAGCAAAAATCAAAAATTTGGGGTGACCATAGGATAGCAGACCCTACTCTCCTACAGCATTTACCTAGATGCGTCACTTTGAAAACATGGTGCAACAAGGGACATTATTTACGCTGCTGGTGCGTCACAAAAAGTGACGCAACGGTGGCGTAAAAGTGACGCACGGCCTCATAAATGAGGCCCCCAGTGTCCTCTACATCTTGAAGAAAATTCTCACTGGGCGTATTGAGCAAACAGGTATCAAGCGCACTCCTTGTAGCAACATGCTTGGAAATAAAGGACAACTAAGAAATGTTCTTGAAATGCAGTCATACTACATGATAGGTAGTCCATCATAGTAAATACAGTATGGAAATACTTCAAGCCTGCAACAGAGAGTACAAGGCATCCAAGGAATAAGGCGAGACAAAAACTCTAAACCTCTTCAATCGTTCAGCAGTCTTCAGAACAGAGGGTGCAGCACAATTTTAAAATGCATTAATGGTGGAGTTAGAAGTGACCCCCCCCCTCCCCACGCCAATGTTTTCTTTATTTCTTCTCAAAATAATCAATTCATCTACGTTCCCTGATCTCAGTTTACTCGGTAACCACTACATTTCCAGCTATGTTCAAGCTCTGTGTCTCGGACCTGTAACCTCGTTCATCGATAAATTTACAACTATCACAGAAACTGTGCAAATCTGTTATGCAGTAAAGCAGTCAAACAGCAAATTCCCCAAAAGCATGCAGGATGTTTGCAAGAATCATTAGATTGGATGTACATTAAATGGCTG
This sequence comes from Lissotriton helveticus, assembly GCF_964261635.1. NCBI lineage: Eukaryota > Metazoa > Chordata > Amphibia > Caudata > Salamandridae > Lissotriton > Lissotriton helveticus. The sequence goes on along the minus strand of NC_136058.1, from coordinate 334,626,664 downwards.
TATGAAGTAAAGCAGATTGGCAGATTGTCGGTGTATAGGTACTATAACTTTAACAGCGTCGCCCAGATTTGCTGTCAAGAAATCAATCCAAAGCTAGTTAACAAAGTTCTGTTTTTCGGCATCGTCTTTGACCGTTCGTTCCTTCCGGGTGCGCTGTTGCAGGCTGTGAACAGGTGCAAACTGTGGGAAGCTGTGTCTGACTGTTTGGTTGGTACTCTGGCAGACACAGAAGGAGATGGGGTGGGCATGTATGTGGTGGCAGTAGGGTGATTAACTGCAGTGTGTGGTGGGACAGGACCTTTGCTTCGTGGAGCTGCGCCACTGTGCACTGTGTGATCAGAAGCACAGTAGCGTTCTTGATTTTCAGATATCCCACTATTTGCAAAGTATTGTGTGACTGAATCCGCTAAGAATGCCACTCAGACGGAAAACCTTCACTGCCTGTAATTAGTCATGTCTCACAAACTTGGGTTTCATGTGTTCTGAGATTGCTAACTTTAACATTTAACAACGTAGTGCTTTTATAACCGTATTTGTAATGATTGATTGGCAATAGTGTCGTAGTTGAGGTCTGTAATATGAGCTGCAGTGTTTTTTTGTTTTTTTTTAATCGGTTTGCTCGCACTCGTTTGTGCTGTTTTACAAGGGGTTAAGATATCGGAATCTGTGGCCGGAGAGCTTACATTGCCAAAATATGAACGTTGCAGCAGTAAGACGGTCTCAAACAGGCTCTGGCACCCAATATTATGCTTTCAACACAGGACGTGTCTAAACATATTCGGAATCAAAGCTGCGTTTCCGTGATCAAAAACCACTGCCTCCATGGCCTGTCTCCGAAGGCCTGCTGGTGCCGAATGCTGATCAACAGCTGCCTGTGTCTTCACGCAGCGCGAGCCCCTGAGACCTGGGCATGGCGGCGCGCGTGGACCCCGTTGCCATGGAGCTCCAACACGAACTGTCAGAAGCCACAGACACCCAGGCAAAGGCCTGTGTGCCCAGTGGTGGAAGCCGAGCGCCGAGACAGGTTTCTGCCAGGATGTATGTCTCAATTAAACAAGCATTGGCCACACAGCCGTAAAAGTAAGGGCACGTGGCCGTGAAAGGGATCATGGTGAAAGTGATCGGAGGACACGCTCTGTGGAAGCTGTGCACATCACGCACGCGCTTGTACGCATGATAGCCAGCTGGTGTCCGGCCTCTGGGTAGCACTTTCAAAACCCAGTTACTAAATGTCTCGCCAGAGTAGCGCATGCACTGGCTTAGGCGAGGCCTAAAAATGAAATGATAGTGAGAAGGGTGCTATAGAGAGATGAGGTGCATGGTTGGTGAGTGGTAGTGAGGAAATCCATGGAAAAGGGGAGGGTGCCAAAAAAGACTGTTGCATTGTGTGCGACAAGTTTTAGGGCCAGCCCTGGCTGGGAGTTATATCCCAGCCCCCCCCCACCCCCCTCCATAGTTCGGGTCTAGTTGTGCCCCTGCTCCTTGTCATAACGAGCGGAGAGAGCTCAGGCAGTGCCCTCTGTTGCACCCTTGCACGCTCCCTGGATGTCTCTCTTCTCTCCCCATATGATGACATCGACCACATCTAACCCCTATACATTTAGTCCACCATAAAGAAGCTGGAGTGACCTCATGGAATGGTTTGTTTGAGTGCACAAGACTAATCCCAGTTACACTGAACTACCACTAATCTTGGATACCGGAGCAGCGCACTGCCGGGTGTAAAGCGCTTCAAAGCCTCGTCAGGAGTAGCAAGCGCTATATAAATGCAATTACAAGTACAATACGCCCATACTTCTTCAGAAGTGGCAAGAATACACCCATCACTACAGATGTTTGTATCTCTAACAACCCTTCCCTAACACAGGGCATTTGAACCTGGCCCCCCTGCTGGTCGAGGAAGTGGGCGTGGGCTTCTGAAGAACTGGCCCCATGTGCCCCTTACTGTGAGATTAGCTTCCTTTTACTTCTAAATAAGATTTTTCCAACTCGAGACTATTAACTCTTTCCCTTCCCTTTGCCAGTGCCCCCTCCCTTCTCACAGGTGGGAGAGGGGGGGACTCGGATACCCTTGATTCAGAAAAGGGGGTGGTGATGAACAGAGTGCCTGAATTAAGCAGACCACTCTTACCCAGTCCAAAGGTCAGGGCTTGATCCATCACCGTTTTTTAGCTCACTGCACCATCCCAGCTCAGAACTTGGCTATATGCAAATTAGTCTGTTCCTGTCCCAGTGCATGATGGGAACAGGGCAGACCAAACTACCAAGCCAATTCTTCACCAGAAAGGAAACAAGCTTCCGGGGACCGATTTCTGGCATTGCAGCCGTCTTCGGCCCGGCTTACTTGAATCCTGATGGTGCAGTGAGCAAGGGACTCATGTCTGAGCATACCCTGCCACTCCTATAGTGGCCAAAACGATTCATCACCACCCCCTTTTCTGAATCATTTTGTCCACCATAAGCGTGGAAGGGTATACTCAGACATGAGTCCCTTGCTCACTGCTCCATCAGGATTCAAGCAAGCCGGGCCGACGAGGCTGAAATGCCAGAAACCGGTCCCTGGTAGCTTGTCTCCTTTCTGGTGAAGAATTGGCTTGGTAGTTTGGTCTGCCCTGTTCCCATGATGCACTGGGCCAGGGACAGACTAATTTGCATATAGCCAGGTTCTGAGCTGGGATGGGGCAGTGAGCTAAATAACGGTGATGGATCAAGCCCTGATCTTTGGACTGGGTAAGAGTGGTCTGCTTAATTCAGACACTCTGTTCATCACCACCCCCTTTTCTGAATCATTTTGTCCACCATAAGCGTGGAAGGGTATACTCAGACATGAGTCCCTTGCTCACTGCTCCATCAGGATTCAAGCAAGCCGGGCCGACAAGGCTGAAATGCCAGAAACCGGTCCCCGGTAGCTTGTCTCCTTTCTGGTGAAGAATTGGCTTGGTAGTTTGGTCTGACCTGTTCCCATGATGCACTGGGCCAGGGACAGACTAATTTGCATATAGCCAGGTTCTGAGCTGGGATGGGGCAGTGAGCTAAATAACGGTGATGGATCAAGCCCTGATCTTTGGACTGGGTAAGAGTGGTCTGCTTAATTCAGACACTCTGTTCATCACCAGGTGAAAGGGTGCCTCACTCTGGAAAGGTTTTGTGTGCGCCTTTTCACTACCGTATAAACTGGATCCGAGGGCACGAGGGTAGCAGGTGAAGGAATCTGGACTGAGACCCCCTCATCAAGGTGATCAGAGGCGACACCCGAAAGCGTCAAACAAGCACAAGTCGAAGTACATTAAAACAAGCATTTGCAATGCAATGGTTTCGCCTTTGGAAAAGTTAGAGCTATTGGCATTGTAAATTACAAAATTTGTATTTATGTGTTGGTTTTGAAAACAGATAAATAAATGGCATTGTCATTTACATTGCCATTCGCTTAATCTCTGCAGTCACTCTGCAGTCCCTAGCACTCCATAGCAGTCCCTAGTCACTCTGCACTCCCTAGCCCTCCCTAGTCACTCTGCAGTCACTCTGCACTCCCTAGCACTCCCTAGCTCTCCCTAGCACTCTGCAGTCACTCTGCATTCCCTAGCACTCCATAGCAGTCCCTAGTCACTCTGCACTCCCTAGCCCTCCCTAGTCACTCTGCACTCCCTAGCGCTCTGCACTCCCTAGCACTCCCTAGTCACTCTGCACTCCCTAGCACTCCTTAGCTCTCCCTAGCACTCTGCACTCCCTAGCACTCTGCAGTCACTCTGCACTCCCTAGCACTCCCTAGCTCTCCCTAGCACTCTGCAGTCACTCTGCACTCCCTAGCACTCCCTAGTCACTCCCTAGTCACTACGTACTCCCTAGCACTCCCTAGTCACTCTGCACTCCCTAGCACTCCCTAGTCACTCTGTACTCCCTAGCACTCCCTAGTCACTCTGTACTCCCTAGCACTCCCTAGTCACTCTGTACTCCCTAGCACTCCCTAGCCACTCTGCACTCACACTCAGCACTCACTACTCTGCTCACTCACTACTCTGCTCACTCACTACTCTGCTCACTGACTCTGCACTCACTACTCTGCACACTCACTTTGCACTCTGCACTCACAATCTGCACTCAATTTTATCAAATACCGACGAGAGGGGACTGCCTGGAGTCTGTGCTTTGCGATTCAAAGGACAGATGGCCCTTAACCTGACATGGAAATCTCCCTCTTCCTCATGTTCAGCTTCCGCCAAGGGAGCAGTCAGTGACCATTATTATGTAATGAGGGTCTAAAAAGGAACATTGACGGGCATGCTATGCGGCCCTGAAGAACTGTCGGAGGAAGCAGGCGCGCGTGCCATGCTGTGCCCCTCACATGCCACGCCACAGATGCATGAAGGAGCAGCCTGCGCAGAAGATACAAGTGCGGTAGGGGTGGGGGTGCAGACGTAGCCTGGTAAAGGCCCGCTGTTAATGGTGCGCATAGCAAAGCTTCTTCGCCGTTGGAGCCGCTCCACTGGGAAGAAGGCAAAATAGGCGTGGGTGAAGGGCCAAGAGTGCGCGCCAAGGAAGCAACAGAAGGGAGCCCTGGTCCGAAGAGACCAAATAGAACATACAGTGGGCCCCGGAAATATAAGGAACTCCCTGGGAAGGAGCAATCTAACGCGTGGCAGAGAGGGCGACAGCAAGTTCGCTGACTTTGGGGAATAACGCCACCCCCTACCAGTCAAAAACATTAGCTCCCAGTAAGCCTTGGGATGCTAAATGTAGTGGAGCTGCAAAATTAAGTGTGAGGGGACCCCAGAGCAGACACTGCACTCACAGATAAAGCCTGGCTGGAAGTTGGCTAGAGGAACAAATGTACAGTACCATGATACGCCTAGCTTTTGTTGGGGGTTACGGTTACCCCATACAGCTAAAACACTAAATGCCAAGAACAGAAAACACTAAAACCCAATCTCTTGTTTACACGTGCCTTCATGTACTTAAAGTAGGCTAAAATGTCGAGAAATATTTGACCTTAAATTTGCTAAGAGCAACCCGCCCGCGAGCAGTGACCAAACTATAGATAATGATTTGGCGGCAATTAGACCTCTTTAGAAACGCTGTGTCTGCAGGTGGCGGGATTATTAATCCAAACAACGTGTTCGCAAGAGTTTGTGGCTACACGACATAAGTGCTCGGGTTATTCACTATGAAGTTTACTTTCTTTACACCCTCAGTGACCTACAGCTTGCATTTTGGCACCTCTCGTGGTCGGTATCACATGCATTCCCTCGGTTTATACAGCTGCAGAGCGCTGCTCCAGTGGCTCAGTTTGCATCATAAAGAGAAGAACTCGGGAGGGCGGGGGAGGGTGCTTGGAGGGGGGTGCTGCAAGTAAATAAAGCGATGGAAAGTGGTGTTTACAGCAAAAGTGCAGGGTTGGTCTTTTCTTTCTTTGCGCCTTCTTAGAGGACCGACAATTTTTATTGAGGGGTAAGATCTATATATTAATGAAGTAGGTCAAAGAAGATTGTTCAAGACAAGCATTTAGTGGAAGATGTTTCTTGGGCGCATAGTTCCTTCAAATTATAAATCTACCCGCGCCCGTTTTTTCACTGTTAGTCGAATGAAAAACAAGCATTTACGACGCATTTACACACGGGCTCAGGGAGGGGGGACGGGCTCACGGACAGCGGGAGGGGTGGGGGGGGCGGCGGGAACGGCCAGCACTCACCTGGACCTGGACTTCCTCCGTCTGCGGTCGGCCTCGGAATGGCCAAAACAAACATGGAGGACAAAAAAAAAATAAACCCCGCCCACGGCCGCATGACGAGCAAAAAGGGGCAGGATGAGAAAAAGATCACAGGAACGCCCATGAGTCGCCTCGCAGGATGACGGATGCCTCTGTTTGCCAATGGCTAGCGTCCATTTATGGAGCTAGCCAATGGGATACAGAGGCGGGCCGAACATCCATACTGTGGACAAAAGTTTTCTCCCTGGTCGGGGCACTGCAAGCAGTGCCCTCGCCAGGTCGAAACCTAAAAATAGTAACTGGGATCCTAAGTACAATGGGGCCGGGGCCAGTTATTTGAGGGGGGGCATGTGGGCGGGGGAGGCAAAGGTGTGTGTAAAAGAAAACAAAATTCTGTAATTATTTTGAAGTAACTGCATATAAATTAATGTACACACATTAAATGAAGAAAAGAAATGCAAGTTAAACTGATCAGTGAGAACAAGACAGTAGAACAGTGTTTCTCAGACTGTGGGTCACAGCCTCTGGTGGGTGGCCAAAGTCCAGCCAATACATAACGATGGCTTTAAATTCCGGATATTTCTGTCCCATTTGCCGAGCGCCAAAGGGCAATCTATATCTTCTCCGCTTATTTTTTTAACATGGAGACTGGTGTTTACGAACTCCTCTCACTTTGCAGTCTGGAGAAGAAAGTAAATTACCTTAAAAACCCTGGTGGCTACACAAAGTGTAAAAGGAAAGCTGGGAGATGCCATTTTATCCTAACTCACAACAACATGGAAATACATGGAAATGAACTGTGCACTTCAGCAGCCAGGAAACAAGATGAAGCACATTTTTGTTATAATTCTGAAATGTGATGGTAATAAAGATTTTAGTAGGGTCAGAAGAAATCCAGACGTGATGCGCAAATAATAAATATTCACTGAAACTCGATTTCTACACAATATAATTTGTGTGCTCTTACGTTTTATCAGTAAAACTGTGTGGTCATGCAAACTAATTAGCCGTTTCAATGGAAAACGTGCTGTCTATAAATGACAGTGCGCTGCCACACGGTGCTTTACTACATTATAATTATCGCCCGCCTCACGTCCATTGAAGCCGACAGCTAACAAGATGCTCAACTCAACAAGCCTGCTCAGACAGTTCACATTCCAAAACAAGAACCATGACGTCATAAGCTTCTGTCTCCAGGGAGACCAGCTCTGTACAGATGGACCTGGAAGGGAATATTTGTTTCACGTTGTTCATTCGTTGCAAAGGAAGAACTACTTTGTTCTAAAGTCCCTCACTTGGAAGTTTAATGTTGGAGGCAGAATGCTTTTTTTGGTTAGAATATTTAAGTGATTGAAAACTTTTTTACTCAAATAAAAAAATGTATAGGCTCCAGCGAGAATTGCACTCGCGACCCCTGGTTTACAAGACCAGTGCTCTAACCACTGAGCTATGGAGCCCTATATCAATACACACAATGAGGTATATTTTCCCAATAATAAAAAGGTGTTCACCTGGGATGACAATATGTGGATGTCAGATCAGTTGCAAAAGAGAATGAATGGAAAAAGTATAAGCTTCCTCTCTTCAAAGACTAGTCATTCCCGTGCAGTGTAATTCAGAAATAGGCTCCACTGAATACAATTAAGCAAACAGCATATGCAACACATTTAAAACATACTGTGTGACCAGCCTGGGCTTAATGGCCACAGTCGTCAGATTATAAATATTCCAGTTCATGTTTTTTCCATTATTTTCCTGTGTAAACATAGCCCAGACTTCATAACCTATCATAAGGTGTAGGTTTAAAAATAAGGTGACAATTGTAGCCTTCACAGACGTGCATCAGAGAAACATGAGCTTAAACTGTAAATGTCCCCACTTCTACAGGTATAAACACACCCCCTCACCTCGAAGTCACTACTAGTTTTATGAACTCCTAGTTCTGAGAAAACACGGAAACAATGTGTTCAGGATCACACAGTTCATGGCATTGACGAGGGATCAACCAAAAGTCTACAAAAGTATCCGTGGTCAGTGGCTGCACACAACAGACACCTGTGGTAACCGCGCCGCAGGTGCAGCTCCCCATGAGCCGGCCTGGAAAGGCTGCCTTTCGGCTGAAAAGATAAAGTATAATCGAATGTTCTATTAAATAAAACAAAAACATTCTAAAGATTACGCTCCTATAGAACATGTCCCTGCACCTGCATTAATTAATATTATGTTTTAAAAAGCGTGAAGTGTGAGGAAAAAATTGTACTTCCCTGACCGGGAATCGAACCCGGGCCGCGGCGGTGAGAGCGCCGAATCCTAACCACTAGACCACCAGGGAGCGTAGTAAAAGTGCACAGTAACATAAAATATTTGCAGAGTCGCAGCAGTGTTGAAACCATCAGACACTCGTAGGTTTCATACAGATTTTACCGTCTTGCTGCCTGAACCACAGAGTTACATCAACACTCAGCACACGCGCAGCCCCTGCACAGTAAAGAAGGAGCAGCAGGAATGAACCCAGCGGCGCGCGGAGGCTGCGCTCAGAATACCCGAGCAGAAGCCAATGCCGCCCATCAGAGGAGCCGAGAGAGAAATATCCACGGGTCGCGGGTGTCTCAGACAGATCACACGTGTTAAAGGAGAATGCGCGAATAACCAAAGCACCCCCAGTAATCAGGGCTCGCGTCTTTTTATTACAATTCACATCTCATGAAAGAAAAGTGCGCGCCCATTACCGTCACTTGAAAGCTCATTTCTGTCTCGAATCTTTTTATTATGAAGCTTATGCATTTGTTAAATCAAAAGCAGCGCCGTGAAGACGAGCGACAGCGAGAGCGCTAGGAGGGTGAAATACACAGTGAAAGTGGGGGGTGCAAGAATGGACATGAAAGAAACACTGCAAGGGCCCCGCCCGTGGAGGACACGAGCCTCTTGGGGGGGGGGGCGGGGGCCGAGCACGTGGAGGACATGAGCCTCTTCCGGGGGTGCGGGGGCCGAGCCCGGGGCTCCTCCAGCAGAGACTGGATGAAAGCACAGCTTGTTTCTTTTCAGCCCTTTTGAGGGTTCGGGGCGGGGGGGGGGGGGGGGGGCTGCTGTGGAAAGGAAAGTCTCCGTTGTAGGGTTGGCTGTTTTCTCAAGCCCTTGAGTTGGTGTTGAGAACCAGAATGCCACTCATCATGCCACATAGCGCCTTGTCATCACTACCCAGCGAAGCCTTCGATAGCTCAGTTGGTAGAGCGGAGGACTGTAGTGGAGTGTCTGTTATCCTTAGGTCACTGGTTCAAATCCGGCTCGAAGGACTTTTGCAAACTCCACTTTTTTTCTTCTGCTTTACAATAGAAAGCGCCTCTTTCTCAGACCCTCACACGCCTGGCTTTTCCTGCCTCCTCTCTTCACCTTTACAGCCCAGCTCTCTCCTCCGGCTGGAGGGGGGGAGGGAGGGTCTTCCGCCCCCCCCCCGTGCAGCCCCCGCTGCAATGCCCCCTCATCAGAAAGAGCCAGGGGCCCCTGGGCTGAAGAGCCAGGCCGGGCCCCGTCTGGAGCAGCCCTGGGAGCTGGTTGTGGTGACTCTGGCATCAGGGGATGCTGCTGAGAGCGTCTGCTGGGAGGCGAGAGGGTTGTTGTGAGGTGTGAGGGAGGAGTGTGTTTGTGTGTGTGGTGGGAGGGAGTGTGTGTGTTTGTTGAGCCTGTGGCCCCCTGCGTTGGTGTCGAGGAGCTGAGAAATGAGACGCATCAGTCACTTGCAGGACAGGGCGCGTGAAACCTCGACAACGAGCTGTTTAGCTACCAGCACAGCGAATCCTCGTTAGTATAGTGGTCAGTATCCCCGCCTGTCACGCGGGAGACCGGGGCGGGGAGGAAATATTTTATTTTTATAGTCAGCCTATATTTTTAAAGTATAACGTCTATATATTTTTTTATTTTAAATCTTTATGAACGTCTATATTAAATGTAATCTAGAATGTGACACCCCTGTGTAGTATCATTGAATTAATGTAGACATAGAAAGCTTGTGAATAAGTTTATTGGCTCAAGAGCAGCACAGCGACAAGAGCAAGCTACAGCGTTCAACTGACCAAACTGTCAGCATTCCACTCCTAGCCTCAGAACTCCCAATACTCAGGGTTCCAACTACCAGTGCCATAAGGGCACAATTACAGAATACTACATTATCCTCATTTCTGCAAACAAAAAGAAGAAAGAATAGGGGATAAAATACAAAAGAAGACAGAGAAGACAGAGAAGAAAAGCGAAGAAAAGAGAGAAAAAGAGAAGAAACAAAAGACAAAGTAAAAGCAAAACACAACAATGGCAAAGAAGAAAAGTTGAATTATCTGAACCTGGCAGGAATCCTAGATACTCTCAAACTCCTGCGAAGTACAGGCGACAAATTATGATTACAACAATTGTTACCAGAGTTGGTGGTTTCAGAAGTGACATCTTTAACTTTGACAACTTTACAGACATTCCACCAATGGTTGTTGTTAACTCGCACAGCATTGCCACAAACCTTGTTGACAACAAACGGTTCAGAGAATTTACTCCTGCCCTTGGCGACATGAACAGGATTCTTAATGCGAACAACATCACCAGCACAGATACTATGAGACACCACCCTTTTCCTCTCATCGAATTGAATTTTCTGCCTAGTCTGTGCTCGGACAACATTTTTCCTTACAAAACCATCGATGCCATCTATGACATTCATCTTGACCCACTTGGACATCCAACCTGGACAAATTTTAGTCGACGGTTTCCTCCCTCTTAAAAGTTCGAATGGGGAGACGCCAGTGGAAGAATGTGCTGTGGTGCGATAGAACCATAACATAGAGCGAACAGCATTCTCAAGTACACATTTACTGGAAATGGCCCACTGCACACAATTGTTCAACACACGGTTCATTCTCTCGACAAGACCATTGGCCTGGGGATGATACAAGGAACTCTTCTTGTGAGAGACGCCACATTGTCTGAGAAAGCACTCGAATTCAGAACTAACAAACTGTACCCCATTGTCAGTCATAACACATGAAGGGAAACCCTCTCTGAGAAAAATATCCTTCAGGAAAAGAACGACATTGGCCGAGGAAGGCTCATTGATGAACCGAACCTCAGGCCATTTTGAATAATAATCAATGACCACGATTGCGAAACGTGAAGAGGAGGGTAAGAGGTTAAAAGGACCAACTAGGTCAACTCCAATCTTTTCCCATGCTCTTTCTGGAAATTGAATCGGTTCTAAAGGGGGCGTTCTCACTTTATGACTTTTGTCGGAATAGTTGCATATAACACAACCATCAATCAATGAATCCACACACACATCCATTTGAGGCCACCAAAATACATCACACAACCTGCGTTTGGTGAATGTTTTCCCTAGGTGACCTTCATGCGCACCATCCATAAGCCGTTTCCTCAAACTCTCCGGAGGAATCAGCCTACCGCATCGCAAAAGGATACCATCCTCCACAGTGAGTTCATCGGCAACCTTAACATACGTCTGAAACTGTCCAGAGACATACTTCTCCCTCGGCCAACCTGACTTCAAATAGTCAATGACACGAGTAAGAACAATATCCTTTGACAATTCTCTTCTCCATTCAGTTTCATTCACAGCACACATGCCCTCTAAATCTAACGCAGCAACAAAACAATCCTCCTGATCGTCTTCCTTCTCAACCTCAGAGTCGTTACCAGAAATGGGAAAACGTGAGAAGTAGTCTGCTCTGACATGTTTCGCTCCTGGCAAATAGGCTATGTCAAAATCATACTGAAGCAACTTCGTTGACAATCTGGCAATCCTAGGGGTGTGCTCCTTAATCTTTTCGCCAGACAAAATTGAGACTAAAGGACTATGATCCGTACGTATGGTGAAATGACTACCCCAGAGAAAAGAATTGAACTTCCTCACTGCCCACCCGCAGGCCAACAACTCTTTCTCGATGACGGAGAAATTCATTTCGGCACCACGCAAAACTCTTGAAGCGTATGCAATGGTGTTGTCGACCTGACCATTTTTCTGGGTAAGCACAGCCCCCAGACCAAAACCGCTCGCATCCACAGTCACAACACATTCCTTATTGGGATCAAAAGCTCTAAGAACACTGTCACTGACTAGCTGAGACTTAATCCATCGAAAAATTTCATCACAGTTCTCATTCCACACAAAAGGTACATTTTTCTTAAGCATGTTGGTTAATGGTTGAATTTTAGACGCATAGTCTTTGATAAATCTAGAGTAAAATTCACTCAAACCTATGAAGGATTTTAAACCAGATTTATCCAGGGGAGGAGAGGCATCAACAATGGCCTTTACTAAACCAGGACGTGGTTCAACTCCATTGTGTGAGACTATATGACCAAGGAATTCCATTTTCTCTTTAAGGAAAACACATTTCTCTCTCTTAAGGACAACACCTTTACTTTGCATAATGTCTAACACTTGATTTAAAGAGACACCATGTTCCCCTTTGCTTTGGCCAAAAATTAAGACATCATCTTGGAAAACGATTACCCCAGGAGTATCCTTGAACATTTGACTCATTAACCTCTGGAAAACTGCTGCCGCTGAGGCAAGGCCGAAAGGCATCCTGCAGTATTGAAAACTGCCAAAAGGCGAAACAAAAGCAGTTAAATGCCTAGAGGACTCACTCAACACCACCTGGTGGTATGCAGATGCTAGATCCAACTTGGTGAACCATCTAGCACCCCTGGTAAGAGACAACAAGTCGGTGATTTTTGGTAAAGGGTGCGAGTCAACCCAGATGTTTCTGTTGAGGCTGCGTAAGTCGACACAGACACGCAAATCACCGTTCCTTTTCCTAGCAACAACAAGGGGAGATAACCACAAAGATGACTCGATTGGTTCTATAATTCCCTTTTTACACAAATCCATCAATTCCTTTTCCAGACTCTCTCTGACACTAAAAGGGACACCCCTGACTTTATGCTTGACAGGAATGGCTCCCTCCTTTACTCTAATCTCGTGTTTGAAATCTTTAATCGTTCCAAGTTCTTTACTGAAAACAAAAGGAAACTTATTTGCCAAACCTACGACATAGTCATCGGTTTCAACTACTGCTAAGCTTTCTAAACTAAGATCATCCTCATCCATCCCGACCTGTTCTTTAGCACCTGGTCTTAAAACTAACCGAAATAAACCGCCATGGAACCAACCCAGAATGTTAAGACCCTTGATAGCCACATAGACTTTTCCCAAAATTTTCCTCCCCCTGAACTGAATAACATCCTCGAAATAACCATGCAAGGCTATTCTGCGCCCCTCAAAAGATACAGGAGCTCTGTCGGGAGGTTCCAGTTTCCTTCCTGGCCAAGTTTCATCAAATAACTCTTGGGTGATCATAGTGACCCTTGCACCTGAATCTACTAATAAGGAAATTACTTTATCACCCACACCAAAATTTTCATAAGGGTCAACGCAATCAGAAGGATCCCCGGTAATGACACCATCATCACGCACAGCTATGACCATGTCTTTGTTGACTTTGGTAGACACATCAATAGGATTCTGCCCCTCATGAACCACAACAACCTTGTCCCTAAGGTCATCTTGGATGGCATTAATGGGATCTTGACCTTTGCTGGTGTTTTCATAGAATTCTGCAACACTTCCTACCCCAGTAGTGTTAACCTGACTCTGAGACCTATTAACAAAATTCAAATTTCCCTGCCTGGGGTTTTGGCAAATTTTAGCAAAATGACCATATTTCCCACAGGTGCGACAAGTAGCACTTCTAGCCGGACAGAACTTATTATTCTTATTATGGGAAGGATTCCCACATCTATAACAAATGTCACGTCTAGGAAACAAGTTCCTTTCGTTGCGTTGTGAATTGAGAAGATTGTTCTTCTCAAAATGTTGTTGACTAGGACTAGTTCTGGTTTCTCTGTTCTCCTTAGACCTTACAATGGAGACTGTCTCTTCGCTCTTTCTTTCAAGTTCTTTAACTTCTTTCTTCGATAATTCAATACTTTTAGCTGTGCGAATCATTTCTTCCAGAGTAGGATTTCCTAACGTAAGTAATTTCTGTTGGATCGACTTGTCAGTGCACTTACAGATGTACTGATCCCTAATCAATTGTTCTCTGAATCCTTCAAACTCGCATTCTGCACTCAATTGCCTCAGAATGGACACATAAGTTTCCACATCTTCGCCTGGGAGTTGTTCCCTCTTGAAAAACTTATGTCTTATCACAACGAGGCTTGGTTTCACGTCAAATCTCAATTCCAGTTTCATCCTTGTTTCAACATATTCATCAATGTCATCTTCGTTGTTTCTCACTAGTGGAGGTAAGTGTTTAAAGATTTCTCTCCCTTCGAAACCCAATGAATGCAACAGAAGACATTTCTTCCTTTCTGCGCGAAATCTTGAAGCGCCTATGGCACCCAAATAAGTCTCGAAAGCGTCGAACCACTTTCTCCAAATTATCGGTGGATTCCCTGGTGTCTCCAGGAAAGGAGGTGGAGGAGAAACTGACTGCATGGCGAGTAGAAGGAAGATAAGGTAACAATATTGAATAAAAATACGTTTTGTGATGTCGCTGTGCCAATTAATAAATAAAAGACAATGTTATCTTATAAACGTACTAGGGTGATAGAGCACTAGTTGATAGCTTGCAATGAGACACTGGTTGATAGCTTGTAATATTGCAATACTGAATGCAGGAGTTAATATTTCAATGCTTTAAAATTGCTCGTTTTTTTTTTACAAGTTGCTTGAGATGAATGCCAAAAGTTATGGTGGAGGATGTTTTTTTTCTTTATTCTTTGCCCACCAGCGTGTAGCGCACAAAATTATAGACCACAGCGTCTGGAAATTAGATGTGAAGAGACTTTGCCAATCACGTCTAAATCGTGTTGTTAAAATGGCCGCTGCGTGCGTGATCCCACGTTGCCAACCAAAGGCGTCATTGTTGACTGAAGCCTTTTCTTAAAATGGCCATCAGGACGTCAGCAACGTGACTAAACGTTGCCAACCACACGCTTCTCTCAGCGCCAACCACGGCTGTTGCGAAGCTCTTCTCCGCCCTTCAGCTGGATGCGCAGCGCGAAGTAATTAAACACGGAACACTTATCTGGCAGTGTCCGTCGTCGTGTGCTCCGCTCTGACCAAGATTCCTCATGTGGGATCCGTTTTCTCGCCTATGCTGAAATTCTTCCTCCTCGCCGGTGCTGAAGTTTTTCCTCCTTCTCCGTCGAGGCTCCAAATTAACGAGGTGAGTCAGCAGGTCCGTTTCATGCTCTTGAGCCTCGTCGCCATATTTTCTGTAGTATCATTGAATGAATGTAGACATAGAAAGCTTGTGAATAAGTTTATTGGCTCAAGAGCAGCACAGCGACAAGAGCAAGCTACAGCGTTCAACTGACCAAACTGTCAGCATTCCACTCCTAGCCTCAGAACTCCCAATACTCAGGGTTCCAACTACCAGTGCCATAAGGGCACAATTACAGAATACTACACCCTGCTATTGACTGCTGACGCTTTTCATTCAAGACATCATTTCCTTCAAGTAAAAGATTTACTAATGCAGTCTCATAACTTTTAAAATCAATCACAGGCAATTTTTAAGACACTTTTTGGGAATGATTTCTGCCTTTTCATTTTAAGCTTCTGTGTACTTTATTGAAAAAAAAGTAACGTGCACGAAGGGTTATTATTCACTTACAAATCAAAGTACCACATGATATATAAAATGCATTTATGCTACTATTTTTTTTCCACACTACATAAATGAAATGATTGTTCGGGCTCTGAATGAGGAATTGTTTTTTTCGTGTTTTTTTTTAATTCAAAAGATTTTATTAGAAGAGTTTTGTACAGTACAGATATGGTGAAGGCAATATTGGTGTAAGTGTACGCCGGTGGGGTTACAATTGGCGTCACGCTGTCGGCTGATAGACATTGTCATTGGTTAGGCTTACTACGACTTGGCCGTGTTTGTATTGCCCTCATAGGGAGGAAGAGAAAAGTCAGAAAAGAGAGACAGAGTAGCGGACAGGGTGGTTGGCGCTGCTTGCTGAGTGCCATCCTATTGGAGTTCACCTTATGTATGTGAGGGGAGTGCGTGAGAGGCCCGGTCTCTGTAATTGCCTATGGTGGTTTGTGTGAGACCAGATAGTTGTCCAGGGTGTGCCACATCTCTCCCTTCGTGGTAGAGTTGGGTGTGTGTTTTGGTGTTATGTTGTCTGCTCCTCTAAGGAAGGTGATCCAGTTAAACCAGCTTTTGAAGGATGCTTTCCCCGTGTCTTTCCAGTTTGCCAGGATTGTTTTGACTGCGGCTGTGAGTAGGATGTCTATTAGCTCGCTGTCATTCTTGGACTGAGTTTCATGAGTCATGAAGGCAGCGACTACCCCTACAAAATCTGTTTGCAGTGGGAATCCCATTATGTTGTTTATGAAGTCTCTTATTTTGTTCCAGAATGTTTTGACTTTGGAGCAGTGAAAGATAAGGTGAGCTAGGTCTCCTTTTTGTTCGTGACAGTTCCAGCATAGGTCGTTGTCTCGGATCCCTACGGCCGCTAGTCTGGCCGGAGTCCAGTATGCTTTGTGGAGGAGCCAGTATTTCGTCTGTGCTAGGATTGGGGTGACTTTGTTTGAGCTTACTGAGTTCCTCAGGCGAATTTTTTCCCTGTCGCTGAAGCACCTATGTTTTGGCCTACCCAGTACCCTAGTGTCTTGGCGTTTAGTTTTGTTGAAGTTGGGCTTAGCAGTTTGTAAAGGTGCGACTTTTGGTGGCCAACTTTATTTAGGTTAGCCGAGTATTGCAGGATTATTGGGACTTCTTTGTTCAGATCTGCCTTGGTGATTGCCACCTTTATTTTTAGAAAACTGTAGAATTCTATGTCTGGTAGGTTGTGGAGGTGTTTTAGGGTGTCGAATGTGAGTGGAGTGCTGAGTTTTTCTAGTTGGTTGGGGGTGGAGATGCCCCGTTCATACCAGGAGTTCATATTTAGTATCTTGTCATTGTATTTTATTTTTGCGTTGAACCGAATGGATTCCCACTTTGTGTTTTTTATGCTATTCTCCATTCTTTTGTCCACTTTAAGAAGGGCGTTCTTGGTGTTTTTGAGTATGGTGTTGTTATCTTCGGGGTGTCTATTGGCTGTGAGTAGGGGTAGGGGGTCAAGACCTTTTAGGATTGCTCTTTCTAGCGTAAGCCAAGCCGGTGTATAGTCTTGTCTTGGCGAAAGCCAGTGTAGCCCTTGTTTGGCTAGGCACACCATCTGGAATGTTTTGAAGTTAGTGAGGTTGAGACTGATGCAGCGCCCCTATAGAAAATCTGTCTCAACAACACTACCCAACACCATGATACTCACCATTAATCATATACCTCTCACAAGGCCCATAAACTACCGAGACACATTTTGGGCAGCTGAATCATGTGACCTAATTAATCAAAACTATTCATAAACTATTTACACATTTATATACAACTGCAGTTTATCATTTTTATCATGGATTTATAACAAAAAACATTTTAATTAAGTCACAAAGGTAAATGGATCAACTGATGGTAACTAGATCATGAATAAACAAGTCCAGCTTGTAATTTCAAAATCTAATTTATTAGCTTTATTATTCAAAGAAAGAGCATTTTAAAGTATGAATCTTTATTTATTAGCAATAAAGCAGCATTTTATTGAGGAAAGGCATATTAGACCGACATTTCAATGCATCACCATTCAGCATGAATTAAAGTAAATAAACAAGTTTCCTAACCCCTAAGTTCTATTTCCCTATCTTAATCTCACTTCATATAAAAGTTAAAGTCATTAACCTTGAATCTTGAACGCCTGGACGCCTGCACCTACCCGTGGGGAGCTGCACCTGGGACGCTGCTGCCCTCTGCCTCCTGGACGGGAGCCCCTTCGCCACATCTTGCCGCACCCGCTTCGCGGGTGCCACTGCGCGGTGTGTAACGCCGCCCGGGGCCATCGCTCTGCTGATTTGCTGCTCTGCTTGGGGAGAGAGAGGTGTGAGGGAATCAGGGGTGGAGCGCTGCAGGGACTCGCATTCCCAGGAGTCCCTGCTTGACCTTTGTCATCTGGTCTGCGCCCCCTGACTGCCCCGCCACCCGGATGGCAAACTCTTTAAAACCAATCGGCCTCCCATGCACTGGCGGGAACCTTGAATCTTGGACGCCTGGACGCCTGCACCTACCCGTGGGGAACTGCACCTGGGACGCTGCTGCCCTCTGCCTCCTGGATGGGAGCCCCTTCGCCACATCTTGCCGCACCCGCTTCGCGGGTGCCACTGCGCGGTGTGTAACGCCGCCCGGGGCCATCGCTCTGCTGATTTGCTGCTCTGCTTGGGGAGAGAGAGGTGTGAGGGAATCAGGGGTGGAGCGCTGCAGGGACTCGCATTCCCAGGAGTCCCTGCTTGACCTTTGTCATCTGGTCTGCGCCCCCTGACTGCCCCGCCTCCCGGACGGCAAACTCTTTAAAACCAATCGGCCTCCCATGCACTGACGGGAACCTTGAATCTTGGACGCCTGGACGCCTGCACCTACCCGTGGGGAACTGCACCTGGGACGCTGCTGCCCTCTGCCTCCTGGACGGGAGCCCCTTCGCCACATCTTGCCGCACCCGCTTTGCGGGTGCCGCTGCGCGGTGTGTAACGCCGCCCGGGGCCATCGCTCTGCTGATTTGCTGTTCTGCTTGGGGAGAGAGAGGTGTGAGGGAATCAGGGGTGGAGCGCTGCAGGGACTCGCATTCCCAGGAGTCCCTGCTTGACCTTTGTCATCTGGTCTGCGCCCCCTGACTGCCCACCTCCCGGTCGCCTTCTTCCATCTATATTACAAGCTCATTCCCACGCTGTGCGGGAGCGCGCGGGAGCGCCGGGCGAAGCCCGGCCCAAGGGCGGGCCCGTTTGTGCCCGTTAGAGACCGTTTGTGACCGGACCGGGCCCCCTCTCTTGGTTCCCTGGTATTTGTACTGATCCCGCTTTTGAGACTTGACGTTTGCACGTTCTCACTGTACCTATAAGGAACCAGTTGATAATATGTCCACAAGGGGAAGCAGAAGTAAAACTGCGGCGGGAGGAGGCCAGATAATTGGGCCATTGGATAACTTCATAACAAGGGTGAATGAAACTATAGATCAGAGCATTGTCCTCCTTGAACGTAGAGTAGCCCAAGACCTAGAAATAGCTAGGCGCTCATCCTTGGGACTCCTCGCACTAGCAAGAACCCCAGTACAAACCCAGGATTCAGGTGCCGCGATCAAGGTATGTCCTCTGACTGTTTGTGCTGATGTATCTAGTTATGTAATACTAGAAAGTGGTTCCTCCCTTGTTTTTCTTCTGCTCGTCCATCTAGTGCAGGAATGTACTGTTTCAAAAAAATGACATTATGTAGTGTCAGAAGACGTGTTCTACAAAATGAATAAAAGTCGATGTATGTGTTTTTATCTTGTACAATACTGTCATGTATAAAATTGTAAATAGTCCCTTTTTTATATGTACTTTTGTA